>NC_072778.1:3679216-4022687 GCF_022539595.1 Amphiprion ocellaris | reverse complement strand
ATTTTAAATGTTTATTATTCTTCTTGTTTAATTGTATTTTTCAAATGTTTGATTATGTAAAATATTTCATCTTTAATGTTTAATATTTTTGTTTAAGAATTTTGTTTAATGTCAGAATTACATGTTTTGTATCTTCTGTTTAATTATCTAATTAAATATTTTGTCTGTTTAATATAATTTAATTGTATTTAATGTTTAATTTTCTTTTTAAAAGTTTTATTGTATTAAATGCTTTTTTCCTTTGATTTAATTGCTTTTTTAATGTAGTTTATTTCTTTAATATTTTTTTTCTGTCAAGATTTTAACCCCAACCTTAAAAATTAAACAAACCCTTAAATCACAATGAAAATACTTCTGTTGTCACAATCATGAGTTAGTCATTTATTCAGTTTATCAATTCAACTTTATTTGTTTAGCACCTTTCACACAGATGACAAAACTAAACAAGCAAAGAGAAAAAACTATGCTAAAACTATGATTAAAACTCAAAAACATATTAAAAAAAAATAAAGATTTAACATGGTAATAAAATGTGTTGTGTCCAGGGGATGGAGGGAGTTTATTGAAGTCTTCTTGGGCTCACATGGTAAATCATTTAAAATATAAACTTGATATTCAGTCTAAGGAAACTGCAGAGCGACAGAAGAAACAACAATATCTCCTGTTTTCTTCTTTAATGAGTCGACTCTTCTTGTGCTTTCAGACCAAACAACTATAGACTCTTCACAACCTGCTCAAACTCTTGGTACAGGACCTCACCACACGGGTCAAGAAGGTTTCCTTCTCATTTCTACTCTGAAGCTCACCTTCTCCTGCTCAAACTGCTGACAAATGTTTCTGCTGCTCTAAAGTCTGGTCTCCAGAACTTCCTAAAAACTCTCAAAGTCTCTTCTGCTGCAGGTTGCTTTGTAGAACTGTTCCAGAAAACCTCACTAAACCACATGGAGGGGCCTCAAGATAGTCGTCCAAATGAAACCGTACAAAAACCAAACTAGCACAACCCAAACACTA
Source organism: Amphiprion ocellaris (assembly GCF_022539595.1). NCBI lineage: Eukaryota > Metazoa > Chordata > Actinopteri > Pomacentridae > Amphiprion > Amphiprion ocellaris. Next base: position 4,021,676 of record NC_072778.1, on the reverse strand, counting down.
AAGTCTCCTGCAGCCTACCAGAGAACCTCTGAGAACAGAGAATCAGGACAGGAACTCTTACCTTCTGGACAACCAACGCTGGTTCTCAAACAAGAATACAGAATGTGTCTGACCAGAAACCTCTGAAGACTCACTACAGCCAAGATAAAGACACAACTCAGCTGTATCAAATCCACTAATCACTGCACACATTAACACCATGCGCTAACTGTGGCTAAAGAACCACATTTACCAAGACAACTATCTGGTACAAAGCCCTGAAACACACCAAGAAACACATTAAAGACGATTTTACTGCTGGAAGCTGCAAGCCAACGCCTAAATAACAAACTAAAGCAATGGAGCCAAATCCGGTTCAGTGGTGGAGAGAAGCAGAGGAAATGTTTGTCTGCAGCTAAATAAAGCAGGAAGACACTGAGCTGCTCAGGTGTTCCTGATAACACCAAGCAGCCACCTGGACAGCCAATAGGAACACAGCCACCTGGACAGCCAATAGGAACACAGCTTACTGGAAGTCCAGAGGGCTGGCTTAGTGAAGGAAATTTAATTTAAAGTTGAAGCAGAAAGTTAACAAAGAAAGTTGAAAACCACCTTCTGATACCTGAAATCTCTGAGTTTTCATACAAAGAACACCTGAACATGTCATGTTATTTTAGAAAACAAATCAGCTTAGAGGCATTTGTTCACATGTGGCTGAATAGGAGGCCGTCCAATCAGATTCAAGGTCTTCACTCTGTAGGTTGTTTGTTGGGTGAGACTCTTGGACCTCCATCAGCTGACGTGGATGTTTGATGGTCTTCCTCTCTAGTGCCAGATGATTCATCCATGAATTCAGCAGCTACAGACTGAAATGAAGCTCATGCTGCCGTGATTGAATTCCTGTTCCAGATCAAATGTTCAGAGCTCACCTTGAATGCAGCCGTCTGCTGATAGTTTTTCTCATTGTAGTCTTCAATAAAGTCTTTCTCCTCATGTCAGGATGTGGTGAGACTCTTTCTCAGTCTCTGCAGACGTCCCTCATTGTGCATCTCGAGAGAAGAAACAGAAAACCTGCTCACTGCTTCAGCATCACAAACGCTCTCCAACATTGAGAGTGTTTTAGGAATTCATTCATTGTGTTGTGAACTTTGAAGGAGCAGAAACTTTACAGCTGCCAAAGATATGAGCTCCAATTCTGGATGTTTTAGGAAATGAAGTTCATCAAATGAACACTTGATTTTTGCTGATAACTCATTAAATTACTGAAGAAATCTAACATAAAAACCTGTAAACTCTCAGGCAGCTTTTGTTAAAGTTTGTCTATAATTCTATCATCACGTTCTGGAAAAAGGACTCTGCAGAAGTTCCTTCAAACAGATATTTGTGTGTTTCTCTATTTAAGGCCTCAGGTTTGAACGTACAGCAGAGTATTAGAAAGGAGTGATTTTAATATTTAAATCAATAAATGTTTGGAGTAAAAATCATTAAATTTTTGATTTAGATAGATTTGTGTCAAATAATTATGTAGATTCTCACTTAAATGTCAGCTAAGGTAAAACTATCTTTTTAACGTACGCTTTCAACGGATTAAATGCACGAACCAAAAGGAAATACATATGACAATGAGCACTGTATTTCATTTTCTTGCTTTAATTTGTTTTTATATAGGCATTTCAAATCCTCTACAGTTGGGCCAGTTTTGGTTTGCTTCTCAAAAGCATGTTAAGCCTCAGGTGACACGTCTTTGTCCCATTGCAGGTCGCTGGTTGAAGCAGTTCGTAGAGTCGGGATGCTTGGAGGAAAATGAGGTTCGCCGGCTTTCACATAGAGAGGCTGCTGTAGATGCTGCTGTAGAGCTGATCGATCTTCGCCTTGAAGAATTCATTTTTTTGCACCAACATTCATGATGATTTTTTTTCAAAAAAAACGTTTCTGTAGTGTTTTTCATGGCCTCCTTTACATTATGTCATCATATGGCACGTTTTTACAACATGTTGAAAAATTGCATTTTTTTTTCGACATAGTATAGTAAGGCGTTTTTTTTGCGCCAAAATTCATGATGATTTTTTTTTCAAAGAAAACCGTTCTGGAGTGTTTTTCACGGCCTCCTTTACATTATTTCATCATATGGCACGTTTTGGCAACATGTTTGAAAAATCAAAATTTTTTTTTCGACATACTATAGTAAGGCGTTTTTTTGCGCCAAAATTCATGATGATTTTTTTTTCAAAGAAAACCTTTCTGGAGTGTTTTTCATAGCCTCCTTTGCATTATTTCATCATATGGCACGTTTTTACAACATGTTTGAAAAATCCCATTTTTTTTCGACATAGTATAGTAAGGCGTTTTTTTGCGCCAAAATTCATGATGATTTTTTTTTCAACGAGAACCTTTCTGGAGTGTTTTTCACGGCCTCCTTTACATTATTTCATCATATGGCACGTTTTTACAACATGTTGAAAAATCGCATGAATTTTGGTGCAATGTATACTATGGCGTTTTTTTTTTTGCGCCAAAATTCATGATGATTTTTTTTGCAAAGAAAACCTTTCTGGAGTGTTTTTCACAGCCTCCTTTACATTATTTCATCATATGGCACGTTTTGGCAACATGTTTGAAAAATCAAAATTTTTTTTTCGACATAATATAGTAAGGCATTTTTTTTGCGCCAAAATTCATGATGATTTTTTTTTGTCAAAGAGAACCTTACCATAGTGTTTTTCACGGCCTCCTTTACATTATTTCATCATATGGCACGTTTTTACAACATGTTGAAAAATCACATTTTTTTTTCGACCCAGTATACTATGGCGTTTTTTTGCGCCAAAATTCATGATGATTTTTTTTTCAAAGAAAACCTTTCTGGAGTGTTTTTCACAGCCTCTTTTACATTATTTCATCATATGGCATGTTTTCACCATATGTTGAAAAATCGCATTTTTCGACATAGTATACTGTGGCGGTTTTTTTGCACCAAAATTCATGATGATTTTTTTTTTTCAAAGAAAACGTTTCTGGAGTGTTTTTCACGGCCTCCTTTAAGTTATTTCATCATATGGCACGTTTTTACAACACGTTTGAAAAATCAAATTTTTTTTTCGACATAGTCAGGCGTTTTTTTGCGCCAAAATTCATGATGATTTTTTTTTCAAAGAAAACCTTTCTGGAGTGTTTTTCACAGCCTCCTTTGCATTATTTCATCATATGGCACGTTTTGGCAACATGTTTGAAAAATCAAAACATTTTTTTCGACATACTATAGTAAGGCGTTTTTTTGCGCCAAAATTCATGATGATTTTTTTTTCAAAGAGAACCTTACCATAGTGTTTTTCACGGCCTCCTTTACATTATTTCATCATATGACACGTTTTTACAACATGTTGAAAAATCACATTTTTTGACATAGTATACTATGGCGTTTTTTTGTGCCAAAATTCATGTGATTTTTCATCATGTTGTAAAAATGTGCCATATGATGAAATAATGTAAAGGAGGCCGTGAAAAACACTATGGTAAGGTTCTCTTTGCAAAAAAAATCATCACGAATTTTGGCACAAAAAAACGCCATAGTATACTATGGCGTTTTTTTGTGCCAAAATTCGTGATGTTTTTTTTTTTTTTCAAAGAAAACCTTTCTGGAGTGTTTTTCACGGCCTCCTTTGCATTATTTCATCATATGGCACGTTTTTACAACATGTTGAAAAATCGCATGAATTTTGGTGCAATGTATACTATGGCGTTTTTTTTTTTGCGCCAAAATTCATGATGATTTTTTTTGCAAAGAAAACCTTTCTGGAGTGTTTTTCACAGCCTCCTTTACATTATTTCATCATATGGCACGTTTTGGCAACATGTTTGAAAAATCAAAATTTTTTTTTCGACATACTATAGTAAGGCGTTTTTTTGCGCCAAAATTCCTGATGATTTTTTTTTCAAAGAAAACCTTTCTGGAGTGTTTTTCACGGCCTCTTTTACATTATTTCATCATATGGCATGTTTTCACCATATGTTGAAAAATCGCATTTTTCGACATAGTATACTATGGCGGTTTTTTTGCGCCAAAATTTATGATGAGTGTTTTTTTCAAAGAAAACCTTTCTGGAGTGTTTTTCACGGCCTCATTTACATTATTTCATCATATGGCACGTTTTTACAACATTTTTGAAAAATCAAAATTTTTTTCGACATAGTATAGTAAGGCGTTTTTTTTGCGCCAAAATTCATGATGATTTTTTTTGCAAAGAAAACCTTTCTGGAGTGTTTTTCAAAGCCTCCTTTACATTATGTCATCATATGGCACGTTTTTACAACATGTTGAAAAATTGCATTTTTTTTTCGACATAGTATACTATGGCGTTTTTTTTGCGCCAAAATTCATGATGATTTTTTTTTCAAAGAAAACCGTTCTGGAGTGTTTTTCACGGCCTCCTTTACATTATTTCATCATATGGCACGTTTTGGCAACATGTTTGAAAAATCAAAAAAATTTTTTCGACTACTATAGTAAGGCGTTATTTTGCGCCAAAATTCATGATGATTTTTTTTTGTCAAAGAGAACCTTACCATAGTGTTTTTCACGGCCTCCTTTACATTATTTCATCATATGGCACGTTTTTACAACATGTTGAAAAATCACATTTTTTTTTTCGACCCAGTATACTATGGCGTTTTTTTGCGCCAAAATTCATGATGATTTTTTTTTTCAAAGAAAACCTTTCTGGAGTGTTTTTCACGGCCTCTTTTACATTATTTCATCATATGGCATGTTTTCACCAAATGTTGAAAAATCGCATTTTTCGACATAGTATACTATGGCGGTTTTTTTGCGCCAAAATTTATGATGAGTGTTTTTTTCAAAGAAAACCTTTCTGGAGTGTTTTTCACGGCCTCATTTACATTATTTCATCATATGGCACGTTTTACAACATGTTGAAAAATGACATTTTTCAACATAGTATACTATGGCGTTTTTTTGGGCCAAAGTTCATGATAATTTTTTTTCAAAGAAAACCTTTCTGGAGAGTTTTTCACGGCTAGATCCGCTAGCGCGCTGCCTTCTATGTATATCTATGGTTTGACTAATCACTGCTGTCTGGCTCTCAGTCAGTCTGACCAATCACTGTAGGATGTTTCAACTCATGTTTTACTACAAATACATGCAGTAATAAATAAATACAATGGTTGGTTGTTAGTTTATTCACTATTAATTCCACTTCATATACTGGATTGAACTTGAGCAGTGGAAGAGAGAAGGAATTTAATGAAATTATGGAGATTCAGAGAGGTAATGTTGTACAATGTTAAGCTCGGTTTAAACTTCAGTGCAGCTCAACGGGTTTCAGTTAACCTTAAAGTAAAATAACTTTTTTAAAAGCTAAAATACACAGCAGAGAAATACAGGTTGAGAAGGTCATTCTAATAATGAGGACAGCTGCAGCAGCAACTAACACAGGTGTTCGGCAGTAAGTTAGCCACCTGTGTTAATTAGCCTGCTAGCTAACTTAGCCACTAAGCTAGCTAACGCGTCCGGACCAACTGCTCAAACACGACAAAACACAACTCTTCACAAGTCGCTGACTTAACGTACAACAAAACAACGCTACTGGTTAGAAGTATTTATCTTCTTACCGTGTTTTACTCCAAAAACAGGGTCAACAGCAGCCAGAGATGCTACCAGACGTTCTAACCATAGATACATACATACCAGACTAGATCCGCTAGCGCGCTGTCTTCTATATTGTCTATGGTCTGACCAATCACTGCTCTCTGGCTCTCAGTCAGTCTGACCAATCACTGCTCTCTGGCTCCGCCCTCTGAGAATCTTGTTGTCGTTTGGCTCCACACTTGCTGATGACCACTTCCGGTCTCAGAAAATGAAAAAACGGACCTTTTTTCGTTTCTGTCTCTTACTGATTTTATTTTTTTGTTATTCTAAATATAAAATGAAAATCAAAGCATTTTTAAAATTTCGTATATCCCTTTTTGATCATGAAGAGGATAAACACCTTATATTTCAATTTTATTTTTTGTATTTTAAAACGAAAATCAAATAACCACTCGTTTGTTTTTCAATACCCGTTTCAGAACGGAAAATACAATTGCAAAAATATACACAGACCGCAATGCATAGCGAAAGAGAGTTTTAGGCTTAAATTGACAGCAAATACAAACAAAAATGTGCTTTTTTACTTAACAGCACACGATAATTGCAGTTCACAACTGCAGATAAAGAAAAAAATACATATACAATACATCAACAAAACTGAGCATAATACAGAAAGCATTCACAACATTTGAACAACAAGAGCATATATCTAGAGTAATCGAAGGTAAACAAAAGACAACCTTCATAGAAAGCAGCACCTACATCGAGTGATGCACAGTTCATCTTATTGTTGCAATTTCTGTGTCGGTCTGTGCAATTATAACCCCAGAAGAGCAATCAAATGTTCTGCATGCAGATATGAATGTGATAGTCGATTGTCTTTTTGTGTGCAGTCGGCTCATTCTCTGACAATAAAGAGATGACTAATCGTTTTCTGCACAAGCGGCGAAGCTGTATTCATCACATGATTATCTGGTGTAGAAACCAGGTGAAAATGGAGGCCAACGAGCGAGCGAGCGTCAAAACCAAAGGCTTGTGCTCTACAATGTGAGCATATACATACTCTACCGTTCAAAGGGTTGGGGTCACCCATGCAATTTCATGTTTTCCATGAAAACTCTCACTTTTATTCATGTGCAAACATAACTGCACAAGGGTTTTCTAATTATCAATGAGCCTTTCAACACCATTAGCTAACACAATGTAGCATTAGAACACAGGAGTGATGGTTGCTGGAAATGTTCCTCTGTACCCCTATGGAGATATTCCATTAAAAATCAGCCGTTTCCAGCTACAATAGTCATTTACCACATTAACAATGTCTACACTGGATTCCTGATTAATGTTATCTTCACTGAAAACAAAATGCTTTTATTTCAAAAATAAGGACATTTCTAATTGACCCTAAACTTTTTAACGGTAGTGTATATAGAATCCAGATGTTGGTGCTCCACCTTCAGTGACTTAAACTGATGTGAAGTGTTTCTGTAGTTCACCAACTCCAACATGTCATCTTAATCTAAAACCATCGTGTCAATTTCAGCTGTAAGAATCTCCTAGTATATCTCGTATATGTATGTATATGTGTATACATACACACACACACACACACACATATATATATATATATATATATATATTTATATTTTCATGTCATATCACTAAATAAGGAGGATCAACTTTTAATTCCAAATTAGAACCTTCAGTAGCTACTGGAGATTACGGCGTGCCGAGGTCACTGGGTCGCAGTTTCAATCTGTAAATGCATACTTAATCAAGATTTGATTTTCTGCTGCTAGTACATTTATTTTTCCCATGCATACTGAGCATTTCTTGCACTTTGAAGGGTGACATTGGTAATTTCCTCGTCTCTTATGCCAGTTTGTATGCTCGACTTCACAAACAGAGAGATTATCTCTGACCTGTGCTTTTTTTTTTCTGCAAACCATGCAAGCAGAAGTACACTATTATATTGCACTATTTTCTACAACCCCAAAACACATAACATCTCCACCTATAATATAATGTTTATATAAAACTGCAGCCAGTACAGCTTTCTTGACAACTGATCAGTACGAACCTAGAGGTAGCTTCAGTTTGATGCAGAAAATTAGATAAATATTTTATTCAATGGGTTGATTATCAGTCTAACTTCAGTCTTCCATCTGATCTGAGCATTTCATCTGTACTCTTTTCCCAGCTTTAAAAAAAATGGCTTTGTTTTAATCTCCAACTCTGTGAGGTCCTTCTCTGATTAATTACAGCGAGCATATGATGGTTTCATCCGTTAATCACCTGCTGAGCTACAGACAGACCCTGAAGCGTTGACAGACGGCAGTTTACCAAAGCTCCTCAGTCACTGAATGCTTTGCTGTCTGATGGAACTTCGTTGACTGTTTAGCATAATGAGGATAACATTATTTTTTATATCAAATTGTGGCTCTCCATGTTAGCTGAGGTGCTCTTTATTCGTGGTGCGCTTGGTTATTTAATCCAGTTATTTGACTCAACACCACCACTAACAATGACAACATCTCAATAGAATTGTGAATACAGAATGCTAATTACATTACGAGCCACTGAAGGCAAGTTGAAATTGGGTTTGATGCAAGTCTGTCAAGCAGAATTCCTTTCAATTATTCAGTCAACATTTTATTCTAAAAAACATGTAGCGGAGAAGCAGTGTAGAATATCAGACGCTTACTTTAGATTGCAATAACTCTTAAGACATTTAGACCAGAGGTGTCAAACATACAGCCTGCAGTCCAAAACTCCATTATACTTTTCTAAATCTATTGGTCAGATCTTGACATCAGGCTATTATATTTCATCCCTAGATCACACAGTACGGTGGATATTAGGTTATCATTAGGTCATGTTTTACAGAGAACATGTTCAGACTTTGCCCTGTCATTTTATGACAGATTTCATGCATGTTACACCATCAGGTGTTGTTATGTTTGTAATATATTTTAACAGTTATACTGCCTTAAGTTTACACCATTATGTTTTGAGTATTCCACATTTCATTGTTTTTCTAAAAAAAGCATATGATTTGTCTTTACACCAAAAATACATGTTTTATTTTATGATCTTCCACCTGTGTGTGTGTGTGTGTGTGTCCTCCACAGACACACACACAAAAGCATCAAAAATTCGGGGATTGCTAAAACCTCTATTATTGTGTAGTTCATACATGTCTTAACTATTCTTCAGTCTAATATAGCATTTGGCATAATTTTATCATCTTTTACTTTCAGCATATCGTACCCAAAAATATGACACTACAGTAAGTCTACCTCTAAATCATTTTTCTGAATGCATTTCTTTGCCATTGTAAAGCACCTTGAATTCCCGTGTATGAATTGTGCCATACAAATAAACTTGCCTTTCGTAACATACGTTTGAGTTTGCAGTTATATTTTTCCTACTTTTTCCTGTCAGATAAACATGATACATCACACGCACACGCACACGCACACACACACACACACACACACACACACACACACACACACACACACACACACACACACACACACACACACACACACACACACACACACACACACACACACACACACACACACACACACACACACACACACACACACACACACACACACACACACACACACAGGGAGTGTGTGAAGCCCGTCGCTGTCTTTAGACCCCAGCTGTGGAGCTGCCTGTCCTCTCCAACCAGCTGTCAATCACTCTTGTGCCAACTACAGAAGCAAACACAGTGAAAACACATCAGATCACTGGTGTCAGACTGCACGGGTGTTCGTACTCCAGGTGACGAGTTCACAGAGGAGAAACAACACTACATGTTTGTGTGTTCATGCCATGACAGGCATGATGTAGTCTGCACACCGAGGCATGTAATTTACGACTTTAATGCCGGACGCAACTACAACGTGGACGTGCAATCAGATATAATGTGCTTAGACACACATTCTGGTTTTCCGTGGCCTTGGGGTCATTTTGGCTTGCCGTGAACAGTCAACTTAACAAATGATAATAACACAAACACAAATGACCCAACGGACCTCGCACAATTCTCGACTCTCACTGTCACTGCAGAGTTCCTGGTAGAAGAACTCACACACATGAAATTTCATCATCACACATCTTAGCAACACACATAGCAACCCTGCTTCCTTACCAACACCATTTAAACAAGTCGACAAAAGAAATGGATAGACAGAAGAAAAGCAAAGGTCACACAAGGTCCTTGACACAAAAGCAGGTAAAAGGCACAAAATAAGCAACATGGTCGCCAGGAAACGACCAGAGGGATGTGCTATGAAGCCAGATTAGCGGGTTAGCAGGTATGTTGAGCCGAAAGTCAGAGTTTTTCGCATCACGAAGGTGGTTCTCTTTTCACCTGTTAGATCTCCATGGTAACTGATGCTGTGGCGCCAACCTGGTCCGGAGCAGGTTCTGTTCTGAGTTTAGGATTTAAATCAGCTGTAAGAAGCGTCTCCCTTTAACCAAAGCGTTTCCTGACAGTTATTTATGAGCGATGCAGATTTTCAGCTGAGGGCAAATGTTTCATCTGTAAAAATGTTGAGCTGTTTGCCACTAAAACCACTGAATGAAACCGTGCAGTTTGCATTCAGTTGGTGATGCAGAAATTGCATAAATACGTTTTTATGTTTGATAGTGCAGCTGATAGAACACAGGTTAGAACATTGATTAGTTTATTGGTATTTATTACAAAGAATATTCCATCAGTAACATTACTTTCACTTTGATTTGGCCACAAATTACAGTGATTCCCCGCATTATGGACAGTGACAGACCTAAATGCACTCCAATGCAGTATCATGTTTGAATATATGAAGTTTGACTCAGACACACCTGATGATCAGAGCGCTGGTGCAGGGAGAAAGACACCGACTGAACTAATGAAGGAAGCAAGCCAAACGTATAGGGGCTGCAAAACTAAACAAATAATAATCATGATTTTGAAGTCATTTTTGCTCACACAACTGTCTGAGCACATCATCGACCACACGCTACACTGTCAGACATGTAGGAAACGTCTGCAAATTCTTCTTTCTATGGATAAGTTTGCTGCCTGTGCACAGCTTCCCCAACTGAGCAAGCTGGTCGCACCAGTGCTACCAGTGAAAAAGTTAGTCTGGAGTCTTAGCAAGCTCAGTTATTCATTATATTTCATTTATTTAATATTATAGTCAAAGATGGCCACAGCAGAAGGTGAGGAGGATAATGGAGGGGGATTCTGGGAAGACTTGATGGCTGCCACTGACCCCGCTGTGTAAAAAAGTGATATAGGACTGCTGGCTGCTGGTAGCCTGAAGGCAGCGGAAAACACCTGCGCCATGACACCCTCATTTATGATGTCTTTAGGCTCTGCATTTATACCAGTTTTGTGGAAAACACTGACAAAACAGTGATGAATGCATCTGAGTGTTCATTTGTTAATGCCATAAATGTTACATATTATTTGTAATAACTTTTCATCCATGCACAAATTAATTCTCAAAGTTCGAGATGCTGTTGTACACTACAGACCGTCAAAGGAAATGAGCACAAACCCGAAACTAACCAATAAAATTTAGTGTAAATGTATATTTTTTCCCAGAAAGTGGTATTAACGATAAATATAGATAATCGTTATATAAATATATTTTAGATAAGAAGATAGCAAACATCCCACTTATAGATCTACAACTATACAAGTCATCAAATAAAAAAAAAAGAGCCTCTAATAAATGAGCTCAAACAAAAGAAGTGTTAAAATCATAAACTTATAAAGGAAACATATATGTAACTGTCCAAATATACATTCCTAATTTCCAATCAGATAAAATAGCTCTAGCGGATCAAAAATATTACAAAAAAAAAAAAATACAAAAAATATCACACAAGGCTGAGCTGGATAACAAACTGTCAAGATCCCTGCTCCAGGCCCTGTTCCTCTCCCTCTTTCCCCCTCTTTTTTCCTTCTTTCCCCCTCTTTTTCCTTCTGTATCTATTTTGACCTGTCTGACTCCCTGTATCTGTCACCTCTCCCTCATATCTCCCTCATGTCTCTTTCTTTCCCTGTCAGTCGCCCTCCTGTTCTCCCTGCTTCACCTGCCTGCACTCTACCTGCTGATTACTGCACTGAGTGGCAGCTGCAGTAATCAGCTGAACTCAACTCACCTGTTCTCCACCTCACCTCCAGCCATTTGAGCTCTGTGCTTTCATTCACTCCCCGCCGGATTATTGACCCACATGCCTTCATAGACTCTGTTCCCACATGGACTCTGTTTTCCCTTCTTCTGGACTTCTGGTTTGAAGACCTTTCACCTCTTAACTGAGAACTGAAGAAGCCTCTTGGATGAAGGTGAAACGTCTTCAAAAACCCACAAGAGAAGTTCAGTAGATTTTTTTCCAAAGCTCCTACGATTTCCATGAGCTGAACGACTGAGTCCTCACAGACACAACAATATTATTAAACATTTAATGCAGGGAAGCCTCTCACGGCCGCCTTCCAGATCTTGAAGAACTTTCTGATCCCTCCTAGGATCTGGTGTCGCTGTTATTATCTCTGAGCTCAACTGTAGGTATTAAATATCTCTGCAGATTTCTAAATGAAGACACAGATACTGTATGTGTCTGCAAGAATGAGTCCAGTGGCAGAAGTCCAGAGATTCTTTATTTCTTATTTTTTTTAAAAAGAGAAACAAGAATCCAGTGCGATGTTCAACCTGAGTTTTATAGAACAAATTATTGATTAGAATTAAAATGCTGGACGGTACCAATTAGATATGTCTCATTTAAAGTCGGAATATTGGAAACACAAGCAAAATCTGACAGAAGAGGCCTGGTTGGTTTGCAATGACACAATCAAGATAGCATCCATTTATGTACTTAGTACATTTCACTGAACCAAATATTAATCTTTTATTAATTTGAAACCACCATCAACAACAACAACAGTGTGAACTCTGTCAAAAAATATAAAGACAGAAAGCAGCTCATTTGTCATCAGCAGTATGAAAACCCTCCAGATCTGAAAAAAAAGCGTCACAGTGTTGATTTTTACTGAGTCAAATCAGTGACGAGAGCTTGAGTGAAAAACGAATGTGTCTCTCAGGCTATCAAGCTGTTAAAGGCTCAGGGTGACTCATCTAATGCCAGAGTTTGTTGACGGAGGTCTTGTTTAACGACGAATACTTGGAGCGGTTGATAATGGTTGGTTGTACTTCCAGTTTTATGTTCTGCTGTCAGTCACATACAAGATATTTTAAATGAGTCTGTGTGTTTTACATATTCGTATTATGTATTTATTGTGTTTTATTTTCACGTCTAACTTACATTGTTCCATTTGGGCACAAGAAAGTTGAAGTTAATACCATTAATTTAACATGCTGTTGATTCTCCTTTAATCTGAGGACTTTAACTGTGACCAAAAAGTGTTCAACATTCTCTCATGTTTTTTGCAGCACCGTCTGAATATCTAGTGAGAATAATTGCACCCTGTACAACTCAAATTATTCCACGGTGCAACTTAAAGGGCAGCGTACCTTAATGCATTGGATAGGCGGAAGGGAAAGGTACATTTTGAAAGTCTAGATGAAAGAAATAACCTGACAGCTTTCTGACACGGTGTAATTTTCTTTGCACAAAATAACGAGACCAGAAATGTTCAAAATACTCCGCAGGTTCACTCTTTCAGTTTTCATTCTGCAAAACAACTCTTCATTACAGGTTGACGGATACGAACAAAAACTCCACAAAAAAGCTAGTTAGCAAACTTTGAATTTACAAAGTAGAATCAGAAATATGTTTCTACCTGAGGTCAAGAATGAGTCACTATATTCAGAATAATTCAGAACTTTTGGATTGGACTCTGCAAACCAACAACAGCACGGTTATTAGCTCAAAAAAAACTTAAAACAGGCAATGTTCAAATGCCAAAGCATGAAGGATTGTGATGATTTATTAGTTCCACAGATGGGTCGGACAAGGAGAGGATGTCTAGACGTAGACAGCATTTGATCCACATGATTATCTATATACATGCAGAGTGCTGACACAATTACTGGCGTGAGTCATTTCCTTTGTATTGTAAGAGTTTGTTGCTGCTGTCGCCGAGGCTGAATTGATCTGCCAGAAGACTCCGGAGCAGAAACAAACCGTGACCTCTGCTTCTGTCTGTACGTTTCGTGTCAAGTGTGCAACACACTGCATGTGGCAGCTTCATTACATTACGCCTGGAGCCTCAGAAAACATCCAGCATAATTAATACCAGCTTGTCATAGCCCGTTAGTTTTTGGGCATTTCATTTAACAAGAAATATTTGGGAATATTCATTACAGAAACTAGATCCTCACATGGCCCCACTAACAGAGAAAGCTACAATGTGATTATATTTTAGCTGCTATGGTGCTTTACAGATGAATTTTCTGAAAGAAAATTGAAATTAGTCAGATTATGCCACTGAAATTTCCTTTAGTACCACCAGGGGATTGACGTCTGTGGTCTCAACAATACTGGATTACTGTGAAATCTTGCAAAGACATTCAAACAGAATGTGAGACATCTTTCATGCTGCTCCATCATCTGGTCGAATGCTTTAGTTTATGATCAGATACTTTAATAACTGATCACATCAGTTAGCCTCAACTGCACTTTGTCGTGCTAATTACAAAAGAAGTAACGAATGGGTAGATCAAGGAAAACAGCAGCAGTTGACAGCAGAAACATTGTGAGAGCTGTAATGAAAGACCCTAAAACAACTGCTAATGACATCAGCAACAACCTCCAGAGGGCAGGAGTGAAGGAATCACAATGTACTGTTGGCAGAAGACTTCATGGACAAAAGTGCAGAGGCTACACCAGAAGATGCAAACCACTCATTAGCAAAAAGAACAGGAAGGCCAAAAAGTACAGATTGAGCCTCAAAAACTTTGGGACAAAGTTTTACGGACTGATGAGACAAAAATGAAACTTTGCCAAAGTGATGGAAAGGCTAAAGTTTGGAGAAAGAAAAGATCTGCTCATGACCCCAAACGCACGAGCTCATCTGTGAAACACAGTGGAGGTAATGTCATGGCTTGGATAGGTTCTTCTAGGACGGGCTCATTAGTCTTCAGTGATGATGGAACACATGATGGCAGCAGCAAGATGAACTCAGAAGTCTGCAGAAACATTCTGTCTGCCAGTTTAAAGAAAGATGCAACCAAACTGATTGGGAGATCAAGCAAAGGAGGTAATCGGGGCCAAGAAGTGGAAGGTATATACTGGCCAAGTCAATCTCCACACTTAAATCCTATAGATGTGCATTTTGATAATGCCATTGGATCAGGCTTGATGCAGTTACTGCAATTAAGTATTAAATTTTATTCACTTTAATCTATTTTGAGTATATCTGATCCAATACTTTTGCTCACCTAAAAATTTGGTGTTCCGTTACAGATAATGCTGTCTTCTAAGTTGTGTGTCAAATCCAGATGTAAATACCTGGAAATAAAAGCTGAAATGTTGATCTCTTGTCTCGTATTCATTGTTTGATGTCGAACCCAGATGTCTGAATTGGCCTCACTGTTCCAGTACTTTTGGAGGGGGAGTGTATTGTGTTGTGATGAGTGGGGCCCATTTTGATCATCTTGCATCGGGGCCCATTACAGACTCATTAAGCCACTGCTGCTTAACAAATTCGTCTTGTACTGTTATATAGTCACTTTCATTCAATATGTAATGCTTTTGAAATGTTATGATGCCACTGATTTACAGATAAGATGCACCTTAAGCAAAGCACAACTGCCTCAGTACACAACACATGACATAAATTCATCTCATACATGCAGTGTTGTTCGTATCATTTTGTGTATGCGCGCTACTACTTTTTCTGAATACAGTTACAGGACTCTTTTGGTTTTTCATCAAGGACGCACTTATCTGCTTTGTGTTGAAGATGGTTTTCATGTCATAGACTGTGAGATAACTCCAGCTGAGGGACACGTCCATACTTTTCTACTCAGGGTTACACAGGAACCTCGAAATTCTCTTTTAATTGAGTTATTCACAAAAGTACAAGAGGGAGTTTCCAATTTGATTCGACTTAACCTCTCTCTACGCATGTATGAGGATTCAAGATAGCATAAAGTTTAATATGAGCACATACACTCCACTTCAGTGATTCATTAAATAACCGGATGCAGATAATAAATTTCTCTCTCCATTGGTGCGACTATATTTGAGCTATTGTTCCTTGATTACATTAGCATTCTAACATCCTAATAACACAGTGACCATTATAATGCTAATATATATTCTGAGCATAGCCTCACAGAGCCACTATCATGCTGATAGACTCCTGGTCTTGTGCAAACAGTTATCTTGAATTTTTCTTATCGCTCTGCAATATAATCGCAGGGCGAACAAGGGAAAAATTCATGCATAGCTGGCTAGAATTGAGCTGCTTCAGTCTACCTCTGGGGACCTGTTTTTGCAAAAAATGACTGTGAATTTCAACAGACACTGTACCAACATTATTATTTCAGACTCCATGTGCCATGCAAATCAGCAGCGCACCTTCTGCGACAGTGAATACGGCTCAGTTTGCATATCCTTACACCATCGACGCGACTTGGTGCAAAGATGTAAACTGGAACCAAGCAGGCTCAATAGAGTCAGTATATTTTCTTTCTTCTTTTAAAAGGCGTCTATCCACCCTTAAACACACACACTGACGTCTACACACATAAACACACACTCCTGTCAGGCCGCATTAGACGCCCGTCTGTTGAATTTCCCTGAACAGCATCAAGGATGAGACGTCCATCGAGCACGGCTGAGGTGTGTGTCTGAGGTGTGTGTGAGTCTTCATTTGTGATCCTACTAGCATGTGTGTGTTTTAGTGTTCGTCATACTCATGGGGAAAGGTTAACGTATGTATGCACGCGTGCGTGCGTGTGTCAAAGGTGTGTGCATGTGTGTGAATAACATTTGATGAGACATCAAACAGCTTCAATTATTTCAGCACCTGGGGTGTCGTCCTCATTATCCACTTAGAGCGACCACTGTGCCTGTGTGTGTGTGTGTGTGTGTGTGTGTGTGTGTGTGTGTGTGTGTGTTAATCTCACCACTGTTACACAGGCAAAGGGAGACGACAATCCCTAAGAGTTCATTTTAAAAGTGACCTCTGTCATCACATCTAAGTGGGTCTTGAATTTAAGAGGAAGATTTACTGTATTGAAAAACTACAAAAAAAAAGCGTGCTGTGATCGTAGACTGTACGTAAAAGAATTTGGTGATCAGTGTTGCCAGATCTCGTGATAGAAATAAGCAACCAGTTCTATGCAAACAAGTCCAAAATAAGCCCAACAGCTGAATTGCCACATTTTGTAAGTGAGAGGCCTTTTGATCACAATATAAATATATACATTTATTTTTGTTTGCAGTAAATTGACAGTAAATGCAGTCAACATAAAAATTTTGAAAAACTTACATTTTTAAACTATGGTTAAAATAAAAGGCATGCATATTTTTTATTTTGTAGTTTCTGCTGCCTATCTTGGCCAGGACTCCCTTGAAAAAGATGTCCCTAATCTCAATGGGATTTCTACTGGTTAAATAAAAGTTAATGAATAAATTAGTTAAATGCAGTTTCCTGAGGATCATGTTTAAATGTATGAAATTGAAAGTTTCGGAGCTCTAATGTGCAACTGTCATGGTAGAAATAAGCAGCCGCATTGAGAATATACATATGGTTTCTTACTTGACTAACAATTTGCTGCCTGCATTCTTCTTTTGCATCATTTGCATTAACAATGCTGTGTATTCTAATAGTCACGTGATGCATCAAATGCCAAGTTTTACAGTAAGACGCTCAGAGTCTGATGAGGAAAACCTGGTAAACAAAGAATGTTGACAAACACCACTGTGAAATCCACAGTCTCTGAGTGGGGTTCAGATTTGGTAGAGACAGTTAATGCAAAGAAATCCTGGCTTTGATGAACTTTAGCAATAATGATTAATGATTAACGATACCGATGATGATATCAACGATATTGATGATGATATTGATGATGACGATACTGATGATGATATTGATGATGATGATGATGTTCATGATGATATTGATGATGATACTGATGCTGATGACGAAGACGACGATGACGATATTAATATTAATGATGATGGTGACATTGATGATGATACTGATGATGACAATGGTGACAGATCTCTCAAGAATCTCCCACAGGTTGGATCTGGTCAAGGTGACTGTGAGGTCTGCACACGTCACGTCATATTAAGTGAACCATTCAGTAACACCTGTGACCTATATGAAACTATCTGCACTCATGTCTCTCTGCTGATTTATTCATTAGTCTCTAATAGGTATGTATGTATATGTCTAGAGTGGAGCTGTGAAATTGAAATAAAACCTAGACACCTGATTAGGTATAAGCAATTCATAGATTATGGATGGTTCAGAGCCTAACGATGCTTATGAATATGCAGATTTGGACTCTACTTATCATAATAAAAAGCAAGACTGTGTCCCCGTTTGTAGATGCTTTGAAATGAACAAACCCCCGCCTCGGTCTCTCAGACAAACACAGCCGTGCACCGCACTGATTCTTAGAACTCACTCAAATCAAACGCTAATGTAGAGCACTAATGTAGTCCACACAGCTCTGCAGCGGCATGCGTACGAGCATTTTAAGAATTCATGGGAATATGTGTATCTGTGCTTGCATGATTGTCGGTGAGCATTGTGCGAGACCGAGCTCTGCCGTGGGAGTTTAATAAATCCGTTTTGTGGAAACTGCACAGCAATTCACGCACAATTTGGTTGGGCAGTAATGAGCCAAGAGGACAGAGGGAGGGGTCAAAGGTGAGAAATAAACCTATCTCACAGCCCCACACCGCTCCCATCAGGCGGCAGATACTTCTGGGAAATATGGTCTAAAAATACCCCTCATTGTTGTGCACCTATAGCTTCGTATACAATGGAAACAATGGGTGATTTACTGCAGTAAAATGGACCCGAATTACATGAAATATGTCGAGTCAGTAAGAGAGGTCACTAAAAGTGTCACAGCTGTTACATATTTATTTGTAAGAATGAGGATGTTTGTGTTGAGACATTTCTATGTGAGCTTTTAGTGCATCATGTGTGATGCATTCTGAATCCAACAGGCAGAGCAGCTCAGTGTAGATACCTTGACCTGTATTCAAAGCATAAAATATACACAGGAAAGCATTACTGTTATGAGTCACTTTATAGATGAAACATAAATATGTTTTAATGGTTCATTTTTCTTTCCATTAGCAAAATCAAACCTATAAACAAACAACTCCTCTATAATCTTCTTTTTTAAACCCTCGTGTCGTCCTGCGGGTCAAATTGACCCATTTTAAGGTTTGAAAATGTGGAAAATATAACTTCTGATGTCCACATGTTCAACATTTTGGGGAAATTTTTGAACAGTTTTTGGTGGAAAAAAAGAAATGTCAAAAAAAAATATGTTTCTTTAAGAACATTCACAAAAAAAATCAACCAAAATCCAGCGAAATTCGCTGGATTTTGGTTGATTTTTTTTGTGAATGTTCTTAAAGAAAATATTAGAAGTTTTACTGATATATATGGAATCACTGTAGATATTTTTAGGATTTTTTTTGAAGATTTTTACTCATTTTAAAAAAAAAATATTTACAAGAATTTGCTTACCAAATTTGGAGATTTTTTTTTTTTTTTAAATAAAATTTTTAGGGGAAACTTTTTATTTTCTTCCTGAAGGTTTTGCAAATTTTCTGAAATTTGGGAAATTTTTTTGCTGAATTTTTAAAATATTTTTCAGACAAGGAAACAATATTTTTTGGTGTCCATAAATGAAGACAACAGGAGGGTTAAGAGTTTAGATACTTACTAAAAGCAGGAAGCACAAGGAAACGGTTTCAAGAAAACGGTCAGGATTTGCATTTTTGCAGTAATAGGTTTCCACTTAGTAGCGTATGTACGTGTTCTCTGCATGACATTTTCACCATCAGTAATTCAGAGCACTTTATTAGACGACTACAAAATTACACAAGCTTGTAAAACGTTCTCCTCCTCCTCGGTCCTTACTACAATAACGACAGCGCTCTTTGTTTGTTAAGACACTTAAATAGATGAGCGTTTGTGTGTTGTTGTTCAACAAGATATAGTCAGTGTTTAAAATTCCATCACATCATCCTGTGGGCCGAATTGGACCTTCTGGGGGGCCACAGTCCTCATGTTTGACACCATCGGTATAGAGAATGAGAATTCCATTTGGCTGATTCTTCCAGTTCATTTTGTAACACCTTCCTTTCATCAGTCGCAGATCCACAGCTGGGATTGTTCTCATCCAAGGACACGTGGAGGTTTTAAAAATTTGAAATCAACAGGTTCCACTCTTGGCAGCAATAATTTCTCTCTTCGGCTGAGCAGCAAGTGCAGGAAAATGATCATTTACTTTCCTCTGCTTCCATTCTCCGAGTCTCATCTTCCATTTGATGTAGCTCTGGTTGTTCTAAATACAGCCGACCATCAAACTAAATTGACCATCTTCATAATAACTCCACAGGGTGATGCTCCTTTACTTCTAGCTGCTGAGTTTCCAGAAAATCAGGCAGCTTCCAGTAAAAGGAGGGAGGTGACAAGTGACCAGTGTTGTAGAATACACTCTCAGATATCCTTGCTGTGCATTTACAAATTTGAAATTAACATCCAATGAACTCCCAACTAGATCAACTGTTTGCAACTGTGACCACAATCCATCATGAAAAAATTAGTTTTAAACCAGATATTCACCATAGATTTCTGTTAAAGGCAGCAACTACCAACTTATTTAAGTGTTTAGGCTCAAAAACATCCTAACACTTGTTAAAGTATGCACCCCTGCTGCTGCAGTGAAGCGCCTACAACAAAATAAATCTAAAACTTTGGGGATTTTCTGATCTTTCACTGACTTTTAACTCAGTCCACGCTTTATTCTTGTCTCTTTTTTTCTAACAAGCCCAACAGCTGGTCATCACACATAGATTTACCATTTTCAGGTGTGCCTCTGCTGCTTTTTGACTGAACTCGTGGTGTGAACGCCTCAGGGTCTAAACAAACCTCTCAGAACATGCTGAGTGTGAACGTGCTCTGAAATCAGTGCAGTGTTATTTATGCATGATTCACGGGGAGATGGAATATGTTAATGAGGCGCAACCGGTGAGTTTTTCCATCTGTGTGTACAAGTTTTTTCTTTAGGTGTATCATACAGGAGTGCGTCTCTCCGTCAACAATCACGAAGCTGGCAGCGTTTGGTCAATCATCCCAAAGAAGCTCAGGAGCATTTGTACATGCTGGGTATGTAATGTGTGCTGGTGACTGCTTACATGCAGCGAATACACACTGGACCGCATTAATCACAGCGGAGACTCGGGCGTTTCAAGCACCAACAAAGTGAATGTCAGATGAAGAAGACGAGAGTATTTGGCCTGTTTGGATGAAAACCCAAAGACTTGCCGAACGTTGCGTTTGATGTGGAAATGAATGATTCAGATTCTCTGGGCACCATCTTGTCTTTCTACACCCCAGCGCTCTTCTTCTTCTTCTTTTGTTTTGGACTATTGCCAATGGTCTAGATCTATCTCCTTGCTGACTTCAACCCATACATTCTTGTATTGAATTGTTTTAACCCTAGTGTATGTTCTGTTATATATAGATCTGCTAGATTTGTGTGCCATTTGTGGTTCAGCCAGTGCAAAACGTTGCTATCTATTTTGTGCATTTTTTTTCCAAAGCTGCACCAAGGAAGAGTTGTGAAGAAAGTAAAACACGACAGCATGAAGTGTCATTACAAGTTTTCCCACTGTAAACTATTTGTAACTATGCTAATCACAAAAATCCATCCTTGGAACAGATTTTTCACTGACATTATGCAGGGCTTTTCCTGCATGGCAGCTTCTCAAAGAGGTTTTATACAGCTGCAAAAGTAAAATCACTAATGCCAAAATACTATTTCCAAAAAGGTTTTTTCATTTAGCCAGTTTTGTTTTTTGGGGTTTCATTTACTCAAGCATTATAGACTTTTTTGATTATCAAATGGTCAGAAATAACAGAAAATTACATTTGTTTCTGTCATATAATGGTCATAAACTCATTAAACTCAAACCAGTAGCATTTACTGGAACATAGCTGCCCCTCTAAAGACATTCTGAACCAGAAGAAAACCCTGACTGTGTTTTGTGGCTTTCTTCAGATCCCTTAATCAGGTCAGTAGCGCTTGAAAAATGCACTCATTTTTATTCTGAGGCATTTGCCAGCTAAACATAGCAGTTTGATAGAAAAAGGGGGTTCATGGACTCAGACTATAGGAGGTTTAGGCTGATTGACCTGTTTCACTTTCCTAACCACGTGCAGGAGAAATCTGTGGGAATCTGTGAGAAGTCTTGGGTCTTGGTCTTAGCCGGTGTTGGGCCCAGTTTATTTGGTCATGTGAGGAGTTTACTGATCTAGTCTGCTCCCAGATTCATCACGGCCACTCAGTAATATTAGACATGTTTGATATTTACAAGTTAAAATTAGTTTGGTTCAAATGATCAGGAAAGTGCCAGAGCAGCAGAAACTAAACATTCTAGCTCATGATGCTAACTTTAACTAAAGTTATTGAAACTGATCATTAAAATCTAACCTTAAGTTCTCGCTGAAGAACAGCTAAACCATGGAAAATGCGGTTCCCAAACATTCCCTCATCCAGACTGGTTGCTGCATATTTATTTCTGAAAGTAAAGCTGTTGCACCATTTTGTGTACATCTGCTTCCACATAAGATCATCTGAGGCGGTGCTCTGCTCCCTGATTGCTCCTACTTGAATTTCCCCAAGAGGATGAATAAAGTATCCATCCATTCATCCATCCACCACAATCTTAATATCTTGTAGTGTTTGGTGCACCATTATTTTCCAGCCTAGAGGTGAGTGCAGGTCTGAGAGTAGACAGAAGAATATCTGTGAAGTTACTCTCTATGTGTGTGATGCAGCCTGCTTTCAAAATGTGTTAGGATTTTAAAACTCCTGCAGCTTAAGATAACATTCAGTGTTAAACTGACATTAAAACACACTCGGTGTTCACTCCTGCTTTATGTGATGCAACAGCAGCTCACGGCCACATCTGGAAGTTTGTCTACTGCACAGGTAAGAGCAGCTCTCATGCACATGTTGAATATAAAGCAGTGCATTACTGCTAGAATCATCTGAAAATGGGATTTGTAGCTGATGTGTTGCTGACCTGTGAGGGTTATCACTGTGTTGCTGATCTAAACACACTGATGATTGTGACTGAAAACACAGCAAAGCACATCTGTAGCGCACAAAATCTGCTCCCGCATGTCTGGTGTTTCATTGATCATCCAAAATGTCCTGACCAATGAGAAATTAAAGGGAAAACCTGAACCCTTTTGCTGATGTTGTTTGGGTCCATTTGTCCCCTCAAAGGGAAGGTTACTGCAGAGCAATAAAAAGTTCTTCTAAATGATCACTTTTACCCCATGGCATTTCTATTCTGGTCTCTTCCAGGATGATAATGCATCCATCTGTAGGGTATGAGGGGTCACTGAGTTTTTTTTTTTTTTAAATGAGCATTAAAATGATGTGAATCGTATTTTGGTCTCCACAGTTTGAACACCTACAGAAGATTTTGAACCAACAGGTCAGATAAGGGCTGGGAATCCATTTTGGAAGAATGTTATTTCATCCAGGGCTGCAGCTATTGATAACATGAGGAAATAACTGGCTTCTTTTTTGGAAAAACATACCATTTTTTTTGCTTAAGTAGCAGACCCCCATTCCTAAACTGAGTCCTGCAGAGAGCTGAGACAGACAGCAGCTCTCTGGGCAAACCCTAACCCTCCACTGGGAAAGCTTAACTTAGTTCATTAAATGTGAACATTTTCAGAGTGTACTTTTCTGCACTAAAACAAAGGGGAAAAATTTGACGTCATTATTTATAGGCTATTATGCTGGTCTGGCCCACTTCAGGTCAAACTGGGCTGAATGTAACCCCTGAACTAAAGTGAGTTTGACATTCCTGCCCTTGAGGAACACGACCATGAGCTCAAGGTGTTGACTTGATAATCCACAGAGACCCCAACACACCAGGAACCAAAGGATGTGCTGATAGACGCCACAGAACACCCACTGAGATAATAGCAATAATAAATAGACTATTTTACCAATTAATCAATTGGATGTACACTACCGTCGAAAAGTTTGGGGTCACCCAGACAATTTCATGTTTTCCATGAAAACTCCCACTTTTATCCATGTGCTAACATAAGTTAGGTGAAATAATCCTCAGTGCTCAGGGCATCATCCTGCTGTTTTCTCCTTCAAAGGCAGTCTTAAGGATTCAACACTGTCAAGACATAAACTACTGTTCAAAAGTTTGGTGTCACCCAGACAATTTCATGTTTCCAATGAAAACTCACACTTATTCATGTGTTAACATAACTACACAAGAGTTTTCTAATCATCAGCCTTTCAACACCATTAGCTAACACAATGTAGCATTAGAACACAGGAGTGATGGTTGCTGGAAATGTTCCTCTGTACCTCTATGGAGATATTCCATTAAAGATCAGCTGTTTCCAGCTAGAATAGTCATTTACCACATTAACAATGTCTAGACTGTATTTCTGATTAATTTAATGCTATCTTCATTGAAAAAAACTGTTTTTATTTCAAAAATAAGGACATTTCTAAGTGACCCCAAACTTCTGACGATAGTGTAAATGCTGACTGTTCTCTAAAAATGCAAAATGACTATTTAAGTTCATTTTATTTCGACAAACACAGTAAGTAATGGACACAAAGGTTTACATATTAAAGTGTATCTGCACCCTGCTGGGTAGGACCTACACATTAGGCAGTTGGTTTTACTGTTACGGTTCACCATTTTACTTGTCAGCTAAAGTATTTTGGGGCATATTTATGTCTTTGTTACAGAGTGCAGACAGATGACAGCACCCAGAGCAGAGAAAGGTCCAACAATGCAATTTCACCGTTCAGCTACAGGGTGCCCCGAGGCTGGAATTTCTGCTTCTGATGACGAGCTACAGGGCCCCAACCGGCCATTCCAGCTATAATTAAACAGCAAAATCCTGTGCCAACATACTTAGCTCTCCAAGTCCGGAAAGATGAATTATTTTTATCTTATTTGCACAAAATAATTATGGATGGGAATAAGCTCAGACCTTGTGTGTAAAGATAAAATTATATTATTCTGGGGCTTCAGAGGCTCATTATCAGCGATGAATTGTCTTAAAAATCAGGAGATCGAGGCCTGTGTGTGATATATCATACACACCTATCATCCAAGAGCTCCTGTGACGGACTCAAATTAATTTTTTTTGAACACTTTGTTCATTTGTCACCTCACGGCTCACTGGGAATGATGAAACTTAAAAGCCAAGCTCAGTGTGAACAGCAGAGAGTGAGAGCTGGACTCACATCTTTTGTATCATCTCTGAACAGGAGCTCTGGATGGTAAAGTTCAACTGTTGAGCTCTTAAAGATGACAAATTCCTCATGCTTACAGCAGCGACAGGGTTTGCTAATAACTAATATAATAAGACTTTGATAAAACACTTTAATGTTCATTCATAGATTCAACAAGGGCTGCCACTTACATCCATTTCTCGATTAATTAATCTAAAGGATTAATTTTTCTCTAAAACTGATGAATCACCATTTCATTTAAGTTCACTTTATCTTGATGATATTTTTAGGATTTTTTTTTCTCAAGATTTTTAGTCATTTTTTGAAAATATTTACTTTTTTAAAAAAAATTTTCTTTCTCACCAAATTTGGGGATTTTTTAAAAATAAAATATTTAAGGGAAACTTAAGTAATTTTTGGAATTTTCTTCCTGAAGATTTTGCAAATTTTTATAAATTTCAGGATTTTTTTTTCTTTGCTGAATTTTTGGATTTTTTTTTCAGACAAGGGAACAATATTTTTTTGGTGCCTGTAAATGAAGACAACAGGAGGGTTAATCAAAATGACTAAAATGGCGCAAAAACGCATTGATTCTCATACAGGTCATTTTTGACCCACTTATGGAAGAGTTTAGGGTCCAATCACTGGTGCATCTAAGGGTTAATGAGACCCAGGAATGTGGAAGGTAAACAGAGAAAACAGCACCACCTTCAGAAACTCAGGCTGCATCAACTGTCTTTATTTATACCTTTAGCTTAAAAGTGAACTCTAGAAAGAAATGCAGTTTTGCTGTCTTGTAACTGCACATTTGAAGACAGGAAAAAAATACAACAAATCCCTTTACTTTTAGATGAGGTTTGGAGGCAAATATTAGTTTGAGATCAGCATCAGGGCTTTTTCACATTCTGACTGTTCCTAAAGCAAAATTTAAAAGGCAATTACAGTGAAGGGTGCTTTATAATAATTGCCTTAACATTTTTTTATCTGCCATTAGCTGCCTGGCCGTCATCCAACAGCCAAATATCTCCTGCGGTATTATTACCCTGTACAGCTGCATAATGTGTCTGAGGCACTCAGCAGCCAGTTTACAGTGGCCTCTGTAATTTATGATAGGCCACTTTGAATCTGATATGATATCACAGGCACTTAAAACACACACACACACACACACACACACACACACACACACACACACTGGCTAATCCTTCAGCAAATCCAACCATATAGATCACACACACACACAGACAGCAGCTAAAGTTAAAATCGGGTTCTTTCCATCAGCAGTTTAAATGGAAGCGTTTCAGGAAATGAAGTGGGAGATAAGAAATATACTGAGAATGACATGTCTGATGCCGCACATCATATTGTAAAAATACAGCCAAGCTTTAAAAGCAAAAACACCCGTTTTCCAAAATACGATTAAAGAGAAAAAAATGTCCATGAACAGCTGGCTGCTGTAGATACTAATGGTGTGAATGAACAAAGCTTTTAAAAGAACAAATGACTTGTAAAAATACGGATTTAAATAAAATTGTAAACAGTTGTTGCCTTTTTTGTTGTTTTGTTTTTCTCAGTCAACATAAATTAATGCTTTTTTCTCTGATTTTATTAGATATTATCTATTAATATAAGCAGGGAAAATTTGTAAGAGGAATTGTAACAATTATCTAGTGTTTGTCAATCATTAATATACATAATTTTAGTTTTAAATAATGTCATATTTCTAAAATAATTTGATGATAGCTAGATATGTTGAAAAATTGTGTGATTATATGGTCAAACATTTGACATTTACAGTTCTGACCTATTTTTTTACAATTTACATGTAAATTAATATTTTTTCTATGATTTCACTTTAATTCAACAAATTGATTAAATGTATAAATTAACAGTAAAATGTTGAAAAAAATTACAAACTCTGAACGGTAATAGTAAAAGTTGTGTTTTTTGTTTTGCTGCAAGTATATACATTGTATTTATATGGTGCTGCCACTGCAGTCAACATTAACTCATTAACTTTAACTGTAGTTCCCTGCAAACTGAAAGATCTTTTATAATGTACAGCCACATACATCATAAATAATCATCTCTTTTTATTATTTATAATCTATACCTGAGATCTACCAGCTCGGTTTAACATTTATAAACTAGTTCATAAGACACCTGAAACAATGAATTATAGCAATAGGGTGACTCAGTTTTATGAATGAGGAACATTTATTCAAAAGCAGCAAAGACAAACTGCATTCTACTTAATGTTTACAAAACCAAGGAAAAATAATCAAACTTCATTTAGAAGAAAAATAAAATAAATGTGAGGATCTCTCAGGGCATGAATGGAAAGTTATTAATATTTTTTTAGTGGAATGAGAAAGAGAGCATCAGGATGGATCAAAACCCTGGAAAGAGAAGGAGGAGGAATAAAAGCCGAGAACGTGAGAACAGAGCGAATCTGTGGTGAATGAAGAGTGATTGTGTGTCAGAAATAGGCGGAAACTGGGAGGGAGAGAGAGGGGGAGGCAGGGAGAGAGAGGGGGGGAGGCAGGGGGAGAGAGGGGGAGGCAGGGAGAGAGAGAGGGGGAGGCAGGGAGAGAGAGAGGGGGAGGCAGGGAGAGAGAGGAGGGAGGCAGGGAGAGAGAGAGGGGGAGGCAGGGAGAGAGAGGAGGGAGGCAGGGAGAGAGAGAGGGGGAGGCAGGGAGAGAGAGAGGGGGAGGCAGGGAGAGAGAGAGGGGGAGGCAGGGAGAGAGAGGAGGGAGGCAGGGAGAGAGAGAGGGGGAGGCAGGGAGAGAGAGGAGGGAGGCAGGGAGAGAGAGAGGGGGAGGCAGGGAGAGAGAGGGGGGGAGGCAGGGGGAGAGAGGGGGGAGGCAGGGAGAGAGGGGGGGGAGGCAGGGAGAGAGAGGGGGGAGGCAGGGAGGGGGGGGGGAGGCAGGGGGAGAGAGGGGGGAGGCAGGGAGAGGGGGGGAGGCAGGGGGAGAGCGAGGGGGAGGCAGGGAGAGAGAGGGGGGGAGGCAGGGGGGAGAGAGGGGGGAGGCAGGGGGAGGGGGGGGAGGCAGGGAGAGAGAGGAGGGAGGCAGGGAGAGAGAGAGGGGGAGGCAGGGGGAGAGCGAGGGGGAGGCAGGGAGAGAGAGGGGGGAGGCAGGGGGAGAGAGGGGGGAGGCAGGGGGAGGGGGGGAGGCAGGGAGAGAGAGGAGGGAGGCAGGGAGAGAGAGAGGGGGAGGCAGGGAGAGAGAGGAGGGAGGCAGGGAGAGAGAGGGGGGAGGCAGGGGGAGAGAGGGGGAGGCAGGGAGAGAGAGGGGAGGCAGGGAGAGAGCGCGCGCACCGCCTCTGGATGCTATAAGGCGCGTAAAGCGGCTCCGCAGCGACTCAGAGGCTCAGAGCTGAAGTTGCTCTCAGCACGTGCGTGTGAATGACCGTGAAACCGGCAGGCTGACAGACACGGCGGCGGCATCTGCAGCTCAATGAAGCTGGCGTCATGAATCACGGAGCGGATTTGTGAATGAAGACTCGGAGCGGAAACGTCGTTCCAGCTGCGCCGCAGGACGCGATCACCACACGAAGCGGCTGATCTGAGAAGCGGTTTTCATTCATTTTTCCTGTTTTAATTGGAACTAGGAGGCAGGCTGGGAAGATTCCAGGTGAATGGCGAATGCCCACATTGTCACTGGTGACTAATCAAAGACAAAACTGAACTAGTTTCGCTGAAATGTCCCGCTATGCCTCATTTGGAGACGTGGGCGCGTAAAGGACGCTTTGCTCCGGTGCCATTGCGCGCAGCCATGCGCACAGCTCCAGGCTGCGCTTAGTCTGACCTCCGTGCGTTATGCTGAATGGACCGACCTTCCGCGGCCACGACCCGATGCGACTCGTCGACCCGAGGCACCTTCCGCAACTGATGTCCCTGGAGGACCATGAGCCCACCATGGTGGAGGGGACCCTGGGGCCCCGCAACACCACGCCCGCAGGGGACGAAGGGGCCCCGGGTCAGCAGCACCAGTCTTTCCCCTGGGTGGTGACCTTGCTGGCCGGCGTCCTCATCACGACCATCGTGGTGGATGTTATCGGGAACCTGCTGGTCATCGTGTCCGTGTTCAGGAACAGAAAACTCAGGAAGGCAGGTGCGTGCTTTGAGCGTTTGTTGGTTTATCGACGGTGGAGACAGATGTTTGACGAAACTCCACAGATTGAGTTTAAATGAGCTCTCTCTGTGGTCACTGTAAAGACCCTGTGGAATCCACACAGTAGATACAATTACTATTATCGAGGAGTTTATTGCTTAACTCTGTTCCATTTTCGAGAGGAAATGCCACTGATGCGCTTGTAGTGAAGTTAAACCAACAGTTTCGCATGATATTCCTACATTTTTCCAATAGCTACCTTTAAACCTTAAAAAAAAAAAAAAAAAAAAAAAAAAAAATATTTTGAGTTATCACATGAAATACCATTTATTTTCCTGCAGGGACATTAAAAGAAATTGAGACATTTTAAAAAAAAACAACAAATATTACAATGTCTTTTAACATTCAGTATTGTGAAACAAAAGACAACATTAGTATGATTTACCGTCTGAATATACTATCATATAATGTACTACAATCAGGTAAAGTAGTATTTTATATAATTTTTGTAGGGTTTAAATCCTAAATATGTACATTACTCAAGCAAATTCATATCAAATAACTCTACATGGTCTTAACCCCAGTATTTAAACTTGTAAAATAATTTGTAACAACAATAATGCTTTTCTTTCTTTACTCAAAAGACACTTGGGTGCAACAGTTGCCCTTTTAAATGTCCTGTATAAATAACTGTCTAGCAGAAGCAAATAGAACGCCAAGTGAACCTGCCCACTGATCTGAAATCATTCTGCAGCTTTCCTCGCTCCTTTGTCACATTATTAACAGGGCAGATCAGGCTACAGATGTGTTCCTCTGCTCTGTAACTTTCTCCATCCTTCCTGCCTGCTGTCACTCTGGGAGACCTTGACGTTTCACTCAAAGACACTCTGACAAGCTGCTCGGCTGCCGCAGATGTTTGCTCTCCCAACGCTGACATGTTGTTGTGGTTTTTGAAAGATGCAACGGCGACAGAAAATTTGTCACCATCAGTGTGTGATGGCAGCTCTGACATGAGTTCCTGGCTCTCGGTCCGGCCGTGCTTGGCGAGTCACTCTGATCGATGTGTAAATCTGATAGTAGCCTCCAGACCAACTGCAGACCTTCAAGAGCTACTGCTGTGCATAAATAACCCGGGCACTCAAGATGACTCAAACATACACACAATGAAAATCAATCCGGGCTCTAATTGTTATTCCTCGCTTCGCAGCATGTTCACACGCAACCATCCCAAGTAGAAAATATCAAGCGCATGGTAAAGATCTTGCTATCGTAAAACAATAACAGGATGACTTATTGTGCCGTTTATGCTCATCCTGCAGCGGTGAAGGTCCTGTGAGCTTCAGCAGCAACAGTCAGGAAAGTCAATTCGCAGGATGTCTGAATATGAAAATGTGGAAGAAGAAGTTTCCTCTTATAAAAGTCCCGAATGACTCTTAATGAAGCACAGATTGTGTGTTAATGGACTCAGATCAACAGGAGGTTACACTGAGAAGATCGTGTGCGGGGAAATAAAAGAAGGAGAGGTCCTGGAAGGCAAAGTGTTTCCCCTTCAGCAGCTCACATTTACACCTGCTCTGTAAAGAAAGATTAGTCCTAAAAGTCTGACTAAAACAGGACTTTTAGGTATGAATCCTGGAGGTGCAGTCGCATTATTACAGCAGCCAATATAGAAGTAGAAAAAGCAATGGGTAAGGTGATAAATGTGTCAAATCCTTAACCCTGTGCTACAACACATAGAAGAATGTGAAACCATCACAGTAATCAATGCCAGATTTTACGTTTTCCTTCATATAAGTTTTCTCAACAATTTAAATTTAAAAGTTAAGCAGCTTTCGAGAACAAAAAGTTGGCAGCTGCTTGGTTAGAAGGTCATTTCTTCACCTGGTTCCTGCTTTTTCTGTATTTCTAATGAAAGAACAAACAGTATATTAGTAGAACTTTGTACCAAAAGCCCATCTTTAACTTCACAAAACCTCACTAATTCTTTTCTTTAGATGCTCATTTAAAAGAATGCAAAATTAAAGATCACAAGGTATTTTTTAATCAATTTTGCACATATTTCTTGATGTGCTTGTTCGTGATTTAATGGTCCAAATGTCTGAAAAGTGAATGTTTTCAGGTGTTGACTGCTAGTCGGTATCTTTGACCCACTTCACCTTGAAAAACATCTTTTGAAAAGCTGTTTTGTGCGTCTTCCGTAGCCAAATCTCGTCTTGTTTTGACCCGCAGAAGATGTCAAGAATTATAAACATGCACAAATTTTCATTTAAATGCACCCTGTTTGAGCTACTGCCACAACGCAGCGCCAACTTCTCACCTGTAGAGACACGAAAATAGAAAAAATCTGTCTGTATTGATTATAAAAAAAAATGAAAACTAAAGGGATTTGAGAGTTGGTGGAGTTTGGAAGTTAATCATCTTCACCTCTATCCAAGATAATTTTCTGTCACCTGAAATGTGCAGCTTCCAATCATTCACGCTCCACAGCTCCACCCTTTGTCATGGCGATAAATTAGCATAAATCAGCGCATATTCTCTCATGCCCTTTAGCTCATCAAAGCTGTCCTGTAGCATCAGTCAAAATAAGATGAATCGCCTGTTTGCTGCCTTTCCATCAATGCGCCGCTGGATCCCTGGAATCCCCGAGCGGGAACAACGATTGGGGTTGGAAAACTGGATGAATAGTTCACCCCTCTCATTTATTCTTGGCCTCTTCAGACATCTGATCTCCCTTCCTGCTCCCTTATCTCTCTCCCGCTCCCCTTTTCCCCCATCTCCTCAACCCTCGTCTCAATTTATCTTCTGCCTTTCCATTTCTTCTCCCATCTCCGATCCTGCCTTTCTTGTCCTTTCCACTTGATTCATTCCTTTAGACTCATCTTCTCACCTTTCCTCCACTCTCCTCTGTGTCCTCTTTTTTTTCCCGCTCTCCTCACTTTTAAATCACTCTCCTCTCCCCTCTATCACTCTTCTCTGTCCTCCTCTCCTGCCCCGTCAGGCCTCTCATCTTCTTGTTTTTTCAATTCCTGCTCCTTCTCCTCTCCTGCTGGTGAATTATTCTCTTTTCTCCATTTCCCTGGCCTCCCACTACACCCATCTCCTGTCCATCTGCCCCATCGGAGACACATTAATAGGTGAAGTCCTGTTACAGTTCATCATACAAGCGTTTCCACATCTGCACAATCCTGACAGATTGCCTTTATTCATAAGCTTCAAATGCTTATTTCACCTGCTCAGGCTACAAAAAACACCTAAAATCAATCAATGTTCAAGCTCTGTGCGGCTGGACAGCAATTGGAATGAGCCCCACTGTTTCGACCGACCTCGAGGCCAGCGGATCAACCTTTTCCCGAGCAGAGGACATTCTCACCTGGACACAGTCATCTGCAGAAGACTGGGCTCGGGATGATCTCAAAATGTCACCCACATCCATTCATGAACATGCATTTTTAAACACACCTTTCCTTCATTAGCACTGCAGACAACGTGAATAGCACCAAGTAGGGTTCCAGCTGCTACACAAAGTCTTTAGATTGTAGGTCTAGAAAAGCACCTCTGCAGCTCAGATGCATTAGAGCCTCCTGAGACATCTTAATATCTTCTCGCATTACAGGAAACTCGGAGGAACAAGTATTTTGTTAGTCAGATTTTCCTTTCTTTTAAGAAAACTCAGGATTTGCATTTGCTTATATTCCATCTTTTACAAAGTGTTTACTGGAGCACAAAGTAGAAGATGAAGCTTTAGAAACATCTGTGAACGAGTGCAATCCCTGTCTCAAAGTTTGTTTGTCTGGTGTGGCGTGAGCATGTGTGCAGCAAAGCTGATTTCAGAACTTAGCAGGGAAAAGTTGATGTTTATTCACCGCTTCTGCCTTTAAACACTCAAGAAGAGACAGCTTGGGAAAAATGCAAAAACAGTCATGCAAGCTGAAGCACACTGCTGCTTTTCGTGCCTCTTTATGCATCGATGCCCTTTCAGAATCCAGAGGCTGCATGTGGAGCTTTCTTGCAAACAAAGAAGCTGATGTTTTCATTCGCTGTTGCTCGTCATGGCCCACTGTGTGGATCCTTGGGGCTGAGCAAATGTGAGTGCGTTTCTGCCGTCACAGACCATTTGAGAAGCAGTTTTCTGAATAGTGTGAAGCTTATTTCTTTTGCACTCTTGTTTCTAGGGTTATGGTTTTCTTCCTCCTTTCCTTTGGAGGTGTATTGTCGTGTTTCTTAGCAGATTAATGCTCACAGCTGTTAATTATTGGATACAAGGAATGTCTGTCATATCGCCGTGGTCAGAAACATTACTGATTGGCAAGCTACCTGCAGAGCTTAGCTGCCACTCAAGGAGGATTTACTGTGTTTGTTTGTGTAGATCCCCATGTACACAAAGTGAGGAATTATGGGAATTCAATTAATGCAGAGGCTACAAAGATGCACTTGCATGCAGTCTTTCAGCAACCTAACAGTGCGTCGACCTTCAGCGATGGCACTGCGTAATGCAGAGGTCAAAAAATGGTTAGTTGAAAAGCTGACAAACTATAGGATGTATTTAAAGAGGGACAAATCCTCAGTGAAGCTCAGTGTGGTGGCTTCAGCCGATAGCATGTTGGCAATGCCTGACTTCTAACTCCTAGTCAAGTGTGAGTGGACCTGTATTGTGCATATTTTTGAACCTTAATACAATTTAAATGAGTGAGTTGTATAAAAATTTACATCCCAAATTCTTGTCATGATTGGAAAAATTTGCTATAGAGATTGCAACTGTTTTTATACAAGGCTGCATCCTGTTTATTTCTGCTGTAATGCTGGCTAGTTTAACATCGGGACTGATTTGACTTTAGAGCTAGCCTCAAGTGGCCATTGGAGGAACTGTAGGTTTTGTGCAATGGCTTCATTTTTAGCCCCTGAAGGTTGCCCCCTGCTGCCTCAAACCAGAAATCATAAAGGGTCCCCCAGTGTGATGAACAATGCATATGTTTATACATCGTTTGCGACGTCTGATGCAACAGGTTTCACTCCATTGTGAAAAAAAGCAAATGGACCAACAACATCATGAACACAAACAAGAGTTGCCAACATTTCCAGTTGTTCAACACATCTTTGGTGCTGCCCCTAACTGGCAGCAGACAGCTACAACAGGTAGACGTGCACCTGTCAAGCTGGAGTAGCATGTTTCAGTTGCTACGCTGCAGTAAACGAAGCCTCACTTCATTGAAGATGCCTCCAGAGAAAGGTTGCAAACTAACTACCATTTTGTTCAAATACTGAAGGAGTCACATCAAGCAAGTGTCTGGGCGTACTCACTTTTGTGCATCGAACACTTCATTTCTTGCATCCAATTTGCACTCACTAAATTCAGGCACACTGAGTAAAGCTTACAGCAGTCTTTTGCTCATGCTGTGTTCAAGTTTCAAGCATCTTTGTAAATCCTGAAGAGTCTGTGGTGCACCCAACAGAATCTTCACAGAATGCTCTTGTTGGCTACATATAGGACTGTTGTGGTGCAAGGCATTGACCTTTAGTTTCATTTCAGAGCATGTTGAAAGCTCCGCTGTGCTCGACACTTCAGAAAATGTAGCTTGTGTCGACAGCACTGACCACACTACCCAACCAATAAAGAGAGTCTCTATTGAAAAGCTTTTTTAATTCCTGGAAACGGCACCATATCTACCACGTAAGTTAAAATGACAACACCTCAACTTCTAAGACTCTCGTCAGAACATTTCTCCATGATGCAACTAGGGGTCGAAAACTTCTTGGAGATTTTGGATTAAAAGCAGTTTGAAATCCTCTGACTGATGACAGAACAACTTCCTAAAACTACTGAGTTTATCTGTTCTAAAGCAGCGGGATAATACTTCATCTGTGATATTCAGATATTTATGTCATGTGATGAATGTCAGCAGTCCCTCGCAGATGGAGTTTGGTCAGTTTTAAGCGTCGGGATGGTGGGTGGTGTCACTCTCTGCGTCGTAAGAAGTGAAGCTGAGCAGATGGCTGCTCTCTAAGCGTTATGCTGAATCTAGAACCAACCAGTTTGACAGCTGGAAACCAGCAGGGAAGGGGGTCTGCACTGAAATGCCACCAACTGAGGGGATTTGCTTGTAAAATAAGCTTATGATTCTTCTCTGACCTTCAATTTCGTGGTGGCATCACATAGCAGATCACTCTGAGGGATCTCAAGGAGCCCTGAAGCTTTCAGCTAATGAAGCTTATTATGTAAATCAGGGAGTTCGCTGCAGAAGGTGGCAGCGAGCTGTTTGGGGGGTCTGATGACCACATTTAAACATACATGAGCAAACATACAGATAGAAGCTATATTTAGGTCTAAGGTTTGGTAATATGCTATGGAATATAGTACTGCAGGAGAGGGGTAGAGGGAATTCAAGAACTTCATGGATCTGCACATTGTAGGACGCAATGACACAGTCACATCTAAGGTATTTTAAATCAGAAAAGAATTATATTTATTGAAACACAAACTGTATATGTAACTTTGATGCGCAGAGATGAGATTTTCAGGGTTCAATCAATGACCAGAGAGGGACTTTAAGAACAAACACACAGGTTTATTGTCAGTGGCTTAATAAATGTTCACAACTGGCAGATAAAACCAGAAAATGAGCTCTGAGGTGCAAAATATGATATGTATCCGATATAGTACAGCTTGCTTCTGTTTAGACACATTATTCTTTTGACATATCAGTTGGTTGGTGAGTTTATTTCAGACTGCATTAAATGCTTCGCTGTGCTTGTGACTTCAGAAATGCTTTAGAAAATGCAACTGCACTATGTAATATAAAACAGCGCAGTTCCCACCACACGACTGATACATTTAATTTATCTGGTAACTCTAAAGTAATTCAGGAACCTAATCCCACCACTGACCTATTTGTGTGACTGCAAGATAAAGATCCCCATTTGTTTTACATTATTTTGATATGTTAGTTTGACATAATGTTGTTGGTAGTTGCATCAACTTAATGATTGTTGAGCCCAAGCATTTGATGATTCCATGAAATTTGGCAGTTATTGGACATTTGTTGTTATCTGCACCATGTTTGAAGCAATGTTCACTACAATGTTAACATTTTTTGGATAAATACAGTTTATAATTGACTCACCTCTCCACAGCATTTAATTTGAGTGTGATACAACTGAAGAATGCTATACAGTTTACTGCATGGTTTATCTTGCAAGTGTGATGTGGACTATGCTATACACTAATATATGAATTGTGATTTAGTCCTGCTTTTGCCAGCCTATTCTGTAGAACAAGATAATCTAACTGCACCTGAACATCATTCTGCTATGTGGGGTTTTGTTTGTATTACTTCAGACCAGTCACAGTTGATTTGGGCAGAGTTAAGCAAAGGATGCAGCTTCAGTGATCCCTCAAAATAGGGAGAAGTGAAAGTTTTTTTGTTGCACATTTGCACACAAGGAGACGAGCAGTCATTAAAATGGGTAAGCCGCTAAAAAAATAAAAACTAACAAAAACCACTGCAAAAATCTAAAATTTTCAGTGCAGCAGTTTCCTGGGTTGATGTTGTTTCACATAGTAAGGGGAATTTTGAACACGGTGGCATGCAGATAGCAGATAAAGTCATCTAAAATGAGCAGCCAGTGGCAGGTTTGTATCTAGTAAGTCATGCTAACTAACAAATTTAAGTTCCCCATGTAATCCAATCAAATGTTCCACTCCCTTTAATGCATTGGCCTTAAATGCCTATTAACCTAAGCATGGTTGTATAAAGTGCTTTGCAATGTGCTTCTTATTTACCCACTCACAATCGGGAGCAACTTAGAATTCAGTGCGTTGCCCGACAACGATCCAAAGACTTTATAAAGTGGAGGGGCCAGAGATCGAATCACCAAGCTAGCAATTAGTGGACAAACTGATCTATTACCTGAGTGCACAGCTGCCCCGATAACTGGTCCTTTATATAACAGTCCTTTCTACAGCAGCACCTGCCCTGTTCTTGTTAAAGAGTCACCATGTAATCTGAACAAAGCGTGTCATTCTAAAAGTCTGCAGCAACTCAAAAACAAAGCAAAACAAAAATCCCCAGTAGCTCTTGTAGCACAACCTACCAATCT
This sequence comes from Amphiprion ocellaris, assembly GCF_022539595.1. Classification (NCBI taxonomy): domain Eukaryota; kingdom Metazoa; phylum Chordata; class Actinopteri; family Pomacentridae; genus Amphiprion; species Amphiprion ocellaris. The sequence continues at coordinate 3,984,405 of NC_072778.1, read as the reverse complement.
GGTCAGTATATCCCAAGAAACCTGACAGTTTAACAGTAAAATGGTAAATGTTCTCCTTACAGTTGCTTGACAACTATAGTTTTGCCAAATAAGACAATAAAATGAACCACTAGAGGTTTAGATGTTGTTGATTCACAATCTATCCAACAGTGGATCACAATATCAGTAATCGTTCTTCAGAAATAGGACAATCTGCATTACTGTGGTACTTAAATCAGATATTCATGTGTAGCGGGGGACACCACCTGAAGACTCTCACCCTAAGAACTACTATGTTAAATCTGGACTTCCCCTTTAGTCATACACGGGTCACACAAGTTTGTTAACTGAGAGAAGACAGAGACGTGGTTCAAAATCAGAAGAAATTACATTTACTTGGTAATTGCTTGCATGACGAGTGGATGCTGGATTCCTGGTAAAATTAAAAAGAAACCCTTCCAGAATAAAATGAGCAGATGGAAGTCAGCAGGGGGAAAGTGGCCAATTACTGAATGTTCCTGGAGTGTCAAACCACCAACCACTCATGAGCTCACAGCAATTCACAACCAATTCAATTCAATTTTATTTATATAGCGCCAATTACAGTCAAATTGTCTCGAGACGCTTTACAGAACCCATATGCCTGACCCCCAGAGCAAGCCACTACAAACTGGTGTAAGATAAGCTGCTCCACCACAGCCCGTGAAAGAAAAAACACACTAGAAAGCCTTAACTCCACCACCAGCCGGCAACCAGATCCACTAAAAGGGGGTTAATTACCAAAAGAAACTAGTTGGCTCAATCTAAAATTCAGATCGAAGGCTAACACAGCATAATAAAACAAAGCTAGTGCATGCTAAGGCAAAATTAAAGCCTACAACAAAAACAACAAGAAAACACATTAACAGGTATGAACAGGTACTTAGTATAATGGTGTCTTTGAATGGAATTGGCAGCATCGTGGCATCACAAACCCAAACAAACATAAATGAAGCAAACAGCAGACTGTCAAACAAATGCAACTTAATCAGCACGTGCATATGAATGAATAAACTCTTTACAACAGCCAAAACCCTTCAAACAACCCCAACTTAAATCACCTACCTCAGTCATGAGTCATAAAGGAGCACATGTGGTAACCAGCCAGCAGAGACTAAAGGCGGCCATGATGCCACAGGTGCTTCATATACCCTCAGTCATGGGAGGAGTCAACCTGCTTCTCTGGTGGTGTGTTCAAGAACTATCAGGAAATGCTAAATTTGCCTGAAGACAAATGATCCCACTCCACGTGTTGCTCCTGACTTTTAAAAACCCACTTTTCCAAACACAAGTGAGACATGTGCAGAGTACAGACACCAGCTTCCAGAGACCAGGAAACTGTTAAAAGTTGAATTGCATCGTCTCTGGCCAAACTATTTATGAAACTAATAGTAATTTCTGTGTAAAAGCTGCTAACCCGTAACAAAATGGGTCGACCGTGGGAGTTTCACTGATGGATCCACAAATTGATTTCATACATAAAGGGTCTTGAAGGTAGGTACCGGAGTTAATTTCTCCTTTTCTTCTCTCCAAATGAGTTCTGCTGGTTAACTATAGAGTTCAGGAGAAGATGAGGTGTAAAGTTCACCGCCACCCCGTCATTAAACCGCTACAGCTTCAGCGCTGGGTGACTGCGTTCGCCCCAGCAAGGTCACAGCTGGCCAGCGTGCAAAAGTAATATTTATGGAAACTCCCCTCTGGGTTTTCAGATAACACACCTTTGCAAAACGCTGTGTGATACTCGCTGCAGTGAAAGCATCTTCACCGGCTTTCAGAGCACTGATGGACAGGCAACCAATAACTGCACAACAGGACTTCACTAATTAGCTCCCGTTTGATTTCCAAGATGCAAATTATCTGTTCGGCCTCCTTTGTGAACACCATGTAACAACAGAATGGAACCTTTTTCACACTCAAAAGCTCAAATGTAGAGTGTTTATTCATTAATTACTGTTTTTAATGATTATATTTGAAGTAGATTTGTACAGCTGGACTTTCTGGTTGGGTTTGGGCCAATTCTGAGGGCAGATAGTGATACAAAACCATGCAAGTCGAAGGGATTGGTTCCTCAGGTTTATTACGTGTAAATTAGTAAGTTAATCTCCATGATTATCACTGTTGGAGGGTTTTAGCCTTAATACTTGAATTAGTTAGGTTAATCTCCATAATGATTAATGTTGTAGGGTCTCAGCCTTAACACTTAAACTAGTTAGCTTAAGCTATGTAATTAATAATGCTGTAGCGTCTCAGTCTTACTATGTATTATGGCCAAAGTTGATTTGTTTGTGTCATTTTTGTAGGGTTTCAATCCCTAATATGTATATTAGTCAGGTGAAATCACACCATTAATAACATTTTAGGGTCTTAATCCCAGTATTTACACTGGTTAGGTTGTGATGTAATGCCAATCCTAATATTTTTACTGGAAAACATTTGGGTGCAACAGCTGTTGAAATTTTAAATTAAGAACTCTCATGTGTGAAGGAAAAATTACTGTTTCCCCTTCCTAAAGTATTTCCTTGCAGCTGTTTGCTGACGTCATCCCAAATCATCTTCTAACAAGCAGACACTGTAGGAAGAAGATATGTCAGGACACTCTGCTCTGGTCAAGATCAGATATTTTCTATTCTGACATGACTAACCAGATGAATTGTCTCCATATTGGTCTGCAATCTAAATCTGACCTTCTCCCAACTACAGTATCTACCCAAAGATCAGAGAGAATCCTCAGAACTGATGCTGGCATTGCTTGCATGTACTGCTGCTCTGTTGGTGTCACTTCTCCTGATATCAGTAAACATTACTCACAACTAAGACATCTGAGTCTCCAGTGTGTCTCTGTGTTTGCCTCCTCATCCTATCTTGACCTCACTGGATTTCCACAACAATTTCTACAGTTCTTTAAGTCAATTTACAATTGTGTCAGTCTTCCGTTGCCATTTAATCGGTCACAATTTTAACATAAGAGAGAACTTTTACCAACCTCCAGAAACTAAAGAGTTCCAAATGCTTGCTAAAAGTATAACACCAACCCTGTTTATATCGAAAGAGAGGGCTAAAACATTGGCTTGAGGCTTAGTTCTGCAGAGGGGGCTAAATTGTGCACAATTAGTACAAAAGCTCAACGTCAGTTTGTGGCCTTTTAAAAATTTAAAAATAAGCTTCAGGTGAATTTTTTTTTTTTTGTCTCTTATATGACAGTTCACTGAATTGATTTACCCATTTAGAAAATGTTGGGACCCATTTAAGGTGTTTTGCATTTGGAAAGAATTATAAAATTACTGGTAATGATGGTGCATAATGTGTATAATGGCTAATGTAGCTTCTTAAAGTGTTATGTCATGGGACAAATAAAGAGAGTCACCCATTAAGATGGCTGTTTGTGTTGATAATAAATCCACAGAGGTCAAAAGGTAGAAATTAAAACTGTGTGCAGGATTTTTTGGAAAGCAGCAGCTTTGAAAAGAAGCTACGAACAGGTCAGAGATGTTTGCGTCCTCAGAGTCTAACTGGCAGAAATGCCTTTTCACATTATGGCTCCTTGGATTGAAATAATTTACAAGGTAAGCTTGTAGATGCTGCATTTGCACCAGGAATGAAGTTTTCATCAGTCAGACTGAATCCACACAACAACTGCAGAAAGTCCTCTAAATGCTGAACAACTGACCTGCTGAATACCTTGAAAAAACTTTTCATTTGACAACTTTGATTAACTTTATCACCTTCACAGACTCTTGAATAGTCCCATTTTGTGTTAGTATGTATTAGAGCTGTTGACACTGTGTTAAAGAAACAGACACTGCTGTTGAGATTTTCAAATGGCACATTCAATTCAAGACTTTCCATTTATGATTCCTTTTAAGCTTATTACAGTTTTGATTGTGACAGTGCCCTCTAGTGGCAGTAGATGTTATGACAGGAACCCCGAATTTGGGAACTGCTGGGCTCTAGGATTGGTTTTCCGTTCAAATCTAGCACAGGAGGACTAAGCACTGTGTTAAGCTAGCAACAGGAACCATGACAAAGACTTCTGTTATGCTTAATGGCCTCCATCAGCAGATACATTTAAAGGGCAGGCTTAGATTAAAGCCAGTGCAGAATAAAAACATGAAGTATATCCTGTTTGGCACTGATCCCTACTTAAAATTAATCATTTCCACATGTAAGTTGTAGCACTAGGGACATAGTTTTGTTGAAGTTTGCAAAAATAATGTCTAAAGTCTGACATTTATTAGTTATATTTGATTTCTGGAAATCATCTCACGGCCCCTTGGTGAGTCCCACCCCTCAGTTTGGGACCTGAGGGTCTTCAAAACAAAGGACTTGGTATTCAGCTCAAATCCATTGCATCTGGAGTTTTTAGCTGTGGTTAACTCCAAATAATCAGACACAGTAGCAACACTTCCTGTTCCACAGAGAGCAGAGATGTTCTGACAACAACAACAACAGCTGGCAGGAAGCTTCAAAACCCAGCGAACGTCTGCCGAGCACTGAAGGCATGTGCTCGGCCGCAGCGTGCGACATGAAGTCACGGCCTCCGTTTTCTCCCTGACAACATGTCTGATGAGGCTGACCTGATCCCAGCCACCTGCCCGACCTCGTCCCGCTGCTGTCGCACACCTGCCCGGGGATCTAGACGCTCTGCCGAGCTGCCACAGCGCCGTGATTTATTTTGTCTAATTTCCTTTAACAGCTTAGATGCTTTATCATTCGCCGTAATTCTGTCTGTTTTCCGCGCTGGTGAGGACGCTGCTGCTGCTGCTGCTGGAGGCATTCGAGACACAACATCACTGCTCATCTTTGACGCTGCTCCCTCAGATCCTGACTCTGGAAATAAATTTATTTCTGCAATTCATCCGCAGTGTTTGTTTCTGTCATTGAAGTGAAATTCAGCTCGTACCTCACAGTCATTAAAGTCCACATTCATATTTGGACATCAAACACCTAACCCTCTGTAGGTTTGAAAGGCAGCTGCAGAGGATTTGATGTTTTGTTGATCAGGGAGGTTTAGCTCCGTCTGGATCTCCTCTGTGCATACAGTGGAATCTAACAGTGACAAGTTTCCACTGAGGAGAAACAAGACTGTAGCTAAATGGACAATTTAAAGTTAAACTTGTCAGGAAACCGTCCATTTTCAACTTTTTGAAGGAGCAACTGTATGATTGACATGAACCAATCAGCAAGCTTCCACAACAAACGGCTTCATCAGCTCTCCCAATAAAAGAGCAGCAGATTTCCGTTAACAAATGTCATATTTCTGTTTAATGAGATGGACAGCAGGAATGGGAAAGATTTGCGGCTCAAAATATTTGTGCAATAAAAAGGCAATAACAATATCCGTTAAACAACTATATCCATTAAATCTGGCTTTAATAACCAAAAATAATGTAGCTTATCTGATGTGAGATCACATATTTGCCTGGTTTTCCAGCAGTTTCATGAAAAAAACCTGAGCTTTTCAGTCATGATCACCACTTCAGCATCGACATGAAGGTTGTTCACAGGCTGACGGCAGGAGCGAGGCATCAGCAGCGACTGTAAACACTTTACGAGGGTTACACTGCAGTCGTATCGTGTCATTTCGTGCAAATCAAGATGATGATGCACATTTTGGATGATGTGTCCTTCACTTTTGAAAATGAGATGCCTTAAGATAACATTTTCTGTTGGCTGACTGTCCAAATTTGCAGAATAAATTAACAAAGGTGAACTGTAACTTGTAGGGCTGCCAGCTGGAACTCACACAGAAATGGAAAGCACTTTTTTTTACGATATACTATTTCAGTATTTCCCTATATAATACAGGAGCTGCTGGGACATAAAGGAAATGTGGGGACACGGAGCAGTGGAATGATATATAGTAAAGGTCCAGCCAGCTGAGAATCAAACCAGGGACTCGCTGTCGATGGCATTTGTGCACACATTGTATGTTTCATGACCGTTTGGCTATGGGATCCCCAAGGAAGCATAGTCTTAAGGCAGTTACACAAGAGTGAATATCTGCAGAGTTTGGTCCTCTGCCAGCTGGTGTTCTGCTGCCTTTAAAGACTGAAACAGAAGTCACTCATTTGGAAAATATGACAGCAAATCTGGAACAAAAAACCCCCACACTTCTCTGCCAAAAAAGCTGCTTACAGAATACAAATCTGAGCATTATCACTGCTCACTCTGATGAATATTTCTTTGAACACAAATAAATCACAAAGACCTATTAGCCTTCCTGCGTTCTTCATCAGCTTCCTTAAAGCTTTCTCTCCACCGCAGACAGTCATTCCACTAATTACCGAAGCCATCCGTTGATCAAAGGTTGAGGAGCTTCAGCAGCAGCCAGACGCTGTGCTGATGCAAAGCATCTAGGTGGTTAGCATCAGCCCTGATGAGCCGGCGACAGCATGAATTACAAACAGTTCTAAGTATCTCCGGTCTTCACTTCGTACTAGAACAGGGTGTTCAAACTAATCTGCCGCGGTAATCCTCATGAAAGGAGTTTGTAGTTTCAGGCATTATGGACAGCTGTGTCATTTAGTGCTGCTGTTAGTCTAAACAGCTCTGTGTTATGGGCGAGTTGCTTCAGGTACTGCTGAGACCTAACCTAGAATCAAGGAAGTTCAGTCCAGTATATCCACAGAATAATCCGGCTGCACCTTATCATCATTGTTCTGCTATTTTAAGAAAAAAAAAAAAAAGCTCTGGATTGTTTGCATCTCTGCAAACCAGTCACCATCTTCTTGTGTGGTGCTAAGCCCAGGATGCAGTGATGGTGTCCCTGCAAATTAGTGTTTGGGGGATCAGTTATGGTGGAACATATTCACGCAGTCTTGTAGCAGGGTTAAAATCCTAAAAAACTAGCCATTTTCAGCATGTATGTTTCCGCTTGGAGGTTGTTGTTGTTTCCATGGTGAAGGGGTAACATGGGAGGTGAAATTTGTGGCTGAAATGGCAGCTCTCGTTCACATCCAGTGAGTCAGACTAGATTGGACTTTGAGTAAAAACTCTGTGGAAGTTTGCTGCTCCTTGTTTTAAAGCCGTGACTCCCAACTATTTTGCTTTTGACCCTTTACACAAAGCAACATGGAGTAATCACATGGTGTACGTATCATTGAAGTGTCAGCAGATGGATGTCTGAAATATTTTATTCAAATATTTAACATGAACCTATCCAATAAACTGAATGGCAGCTTTCTTTTCTGGGTTTGGTGAAATGAAAAGTTTTTATCCTCCATGTTTACTGATGTCAATTCTGAACATTCTTAGTTTAAAAGAAGTTTGAAAGCTTTGCATAAGAAAAGAACTAAGGACACAAAATGAAAGGGATCCAGAATTTTATACCAAAGTCCAGAAAAGTTAAATGTTTAAACCATAATATTGTGTAATAAAGTTTACAGAAAATGTAACTGACAAACTGAGAAGTGTTACTAGAAGTGCTTCTGCTTGAGGAATTGGATTCTGAAATCTGCCTCAGAATGACCCTGTAAATCAGGGGTGTCAAACATATGGCCCGCGGCCCAAAACTATCCCACCAGAGGGTCCAATCTGGCTTTGGATGACTTTGCAAAGTTTAAAATTTACTGAGACGACATTAACTGCAATTTTTCAATAAAAGTAACTGCAATTTTAAATTTGTCCACTGCACTGCCTCAACTTTTCGGTATTTTTCTGTATGAATCTAATACATTTACAAGGCAGGGAGACAACTTAATCGTCCTTCTTTATAGTTCCCATTTTACTTTCTACTGTGTGGTGCTCATGGATTACTACACAGATGTGTAAATTAATGTAAATTTAAAATAATATCTAGATCTTGACAAGTTGCTTTGATCATAAAGTAAAATACTAGATTGTTCAGTTCCAGATAGCTGTGACTGAATGTTTTGTGTCTTTGTAGATACTCTGATCTACACGTTGTAATGTGTAAATGATAAACTGAGGCATAATGTTGTCACTCAACAAAGGAACGCTGTGGAGTTATGTGATGATCAGCGTACGTTTGTCCTTCTGTCTGTCTGTTAGCAACATTACTCAGAAATGGATGAACGGATTTGAATTAAATTTTCAGGGAAGGTCAGAAATGACACACGGACCAAGTGTTCAGATTTCGGCAGTGATGCAGCTTATAGTCTGGATCCACTGATTTGTTGAAGATTTCTGTGTCATTGTGAGATAGCGGCACAGCGGCACCGTAACTGTGACAAGAAGTGAACACTACATCCGCTGCCTGCTGACGATCACATGATTGTGATCCTACTACAAATCGACTGCTGCAAACTTATCCATTGGAAATAATACAAGGAACAACTGTTTAAATTGTGGGGGTGTTTCTGAGTCCCATTAATTCCCGCCACCCGCTACATATTTAGATCACATGATTCGGTATCCGTACATAACGTACACATGCATAACACACGCCTGTGCTCAGCACAAGGTCATTTTGTTTGTGGGTACATCTATATTAAATGGTCACAGTCTATGGTGCTGTGATTTTTGCCACGATTTCACCCCTCAGAAATGACCAACAACCAAGCAACCTTGGCGAAGCGTTGCGCTCTTTGAATGCTTCTGTTGTTGAAATTGCACTTATTTTTATAAAGAAATTTCAGGTTGTTCATAATGTTTTGTAACAAGATAGTTCATTAACTGTGACATTTTCAGAATGTATTTTATTGCACTAAAACAAAAGAAAAAATTTGGTGCTATTTATAGATTATTATGCTGTGATTTTACTTGTCTGGCCCACTTTAGATCAAATTGGGATGATTGTTGCCCCTAAACTAAGACAAGTTTGACACAGCTGCTCTAAATGCTACCAACAGCAGCTTTATAGCCAGCAGCACCAGCTCATGCATCTCTACAATACTCCAAATGCAAAGGATGTCAGTTGCCAGAAAAAGTGGCTGCTTTTACCAGGAATCCGAAGCTTGATCTCCGTCTGTGGGTGACAGCGGTGTTTGCTGTTGCACTTCAACGAGGTTCTGGCAGCAGCGACGGTCTGAGCTGCCGTCAGGATCAGAGGCAGCGGCGGTTCTGCTGAGAAAAACAAATAAAACACACAAGTGAAGTGAAGGAACAAAATTGAGACTCGCTTCAAAACAGGCTCTCTGCTGTTACTAGAAGCTCCACCATGCTGCTGTCATCTCCTGTGTGGGGCATGCAGTTATGAACACGGCAGCTCAGGAACACCACGTTGCAGGAAAAAGTTCACAGCGCTGCTCCCTCTGCAGAGCAGATGATCTGATTAGATTTTGGTGCCGCTCGCTGCATAAATTTACATTTCAATGTGGAAAAACCGATGTCTTTGAAACTACTGTAACTTCTCAGTGCGTTCAAGAGGCAAAGATCACATTGCGGCGATAGGAATCTTTGCCAATTAAGTCATCATTTGTCTTAATGAACAGGCTGATTAGCATAGCGGGTTGTGTTTCATTTATCAGTAGGGAGCTGAGGTTTCTCCTGGTGCTAACTGTGTTGGGAAGAACTGATGTGTAATGTTTGGCACTTCAGTATTACACTTGGGGGATTCACGGGAGACCCTTTCAAGTTAAAAAGTAAACCAAATAAAAACTGAGATATCTTGAACGGATCCTACACTTCCCACAATCCAACTGGATAGCATGTCTTTCTTGAACCCAACTCCCTGTTACGGGTTCAGTGAGGCTCAGATGCAGGACTGACAAAAGAGACCAAATGACTTTTCAAAACAAAGGTTTATTCAGATTCTATGGAATACAAAAACTACAAAATAAGACCGGAAAACTACTACCGGAAATGACGCCAAGAGAACGCAACTAAATAACAACCGCTAAGAGAGTTCCCCTAGTGGGTTGGCGGTATACAAACATACATAAACAAAAACTGACCCACTTTAGGTACTACCTATGTAGGAAAGCGAAGGTAAAGTAAATAACTTCTAGGAACGAAGATCAAGTAAGTTAATACTAGTGAAACAAGAACCAGGCTATAACTGGTAACAGATTATTTTACGCTGGAACACAGACAGCAGATACTAAATAATGATTCCGTAGTTCTGTAGGAATCCATAGACAAAATAGACTAAACTAGAAAAGTACAATACTCTACAAGCACTAGAACTACGATCTAGAACAACACTCACTAGTCTGGAATGCTCGTGGCGAGGGTCAGCGTGAGTGGACTGTGGACGGGGAGGAAAGCAGGATGAGGGGAGATGGATGCAGAGGAGGCTCAGGGTTTCAGGCAGGTGTACTGGAGGCTGCAGCGACAGGCACGTGGTGATGTGACGTCTGAAGACGGAGGAGGCTGACCAGGTGAGTTCCGGACTTGTGTCGGAGGAATTTGTTGCAGACAGGGTTTCTTGATCCACGAACAGTGGGAGCAGGTGGGCACGAACAGACGGGATCCAGACGAGGAGGAAACAAAGACAAGAGTTACCAGGAGTTTTCAGAGGCTGAATGAACAGTGCAAAGACTGACTGTTGATCCTTCACGGTCCCGCACCGAATGCTGAGTAGAGTCAGGCTTTATTGTAGAGAGGATGGCTTCTGATTGGACCAGCTCCACTTGTCCGGCTCTGCTGCTGCTGATTGTAATTGTCCACACCTGTCACTGCAGCCTTCATGCCAAGCACACCTACAGAAAACAGAAAAGGAGGGGAAATGGGAGAGCCCTAGCTAGAGCCTGCTTGGAGCAGACACTCCCTACATCACATACAATTACTCTTCACAGAAATAGAACAGAAGCAATAGCAATGCCTTTTCTTTTGAATATTAAACTAACAATGGTACTTGCCTGTATTTACACTTTTTAACATCTTTAGTCAACAATCAGTTTTTACTTTTTACACACAAATCATATATTCAGCTCATATCTTCAGTATTATTCCTTGATAATTACAATAATAAGCTGTTGTCCAAACGTCTGGTGGTGCCAGTGCTATGTTCAGGTTTGGAGGGGGGCAACAGACTCCTGGACATCTGCCCAGAGATCCAGGATGCATGTACATGACAAGTAACCATGCAGCTTATTGCCTTTGTTAAAGTAGAGGAGAAACCGCAGCTTCACTGGACAGATGGGCTGCAGGCATCAGCAAAGGACCAGAAGCTTTCTGAATATATAACCTTCCTTTGTCTATTTATTGCTCTGTTTCTGGAAACAACAAAGGAAGACGATAACACACAGTGTTTAGCAGTGTTGTGACAACAAATGGAGACGATGCAAACCAGTAGAAGTATCTTGTAGGGTTTTTCAGGCCTCTTCCCCCTTTCTCAACCAGTAAGACAGGCAGCGGATGAACTAGTCATCAAGAACATCTTGGCAGAGGCTGGAAGGGCTTCAATAAGTGCTACTTGAATACCAATGGTTGCGATACAAAGTGAGATTAATGGATTAGCAGTTATGGTGAGCTTAAAGCCAGAGTTTTCCTGAAGGTGGCTCTCTTGTAACTTAGCTAGATTTACTCCAGATGAGGTTCTGTTTGGAGTTTTGGGATTCAAAGCAGGAGTAAGTGTATGCATCAAGTTTCCACAGGATGCAGAAAATTCATGAATATATTTTAATACTTGATCCAGATTTGCTGAACCAGTCTGTTTTATACTGCAGGTGTTGCAGATCATAGAAAACGGATCAGATCACACAGAGAATATTCAATCAATAGCATTAATTTCACTTTGATTTGACCAAAGACTAAAGTGATTTCTTTGTAGGACATCATCTCCACAGGCAAAGACCTCTGATGTGCAGCTGTCAGTGGCTAACAAATACATTATCTTACATGATTATTTTCTACCACCATCCCTCTCTGGTCTTTTTTGCTAATATTTGTGTTAATTATTTCCTTATAGAGCTGTCTTAATGTCTTCGTCAGTCATTGAACTGCACGGGGAATTGAACCTCTAACCCCGGCAGCAATTTTCTTCCTCGCTTATTAACATATGGCTCCAGCTTACACAAGAGGAGAGATATAGTTGCAAAGGGCAAACGCAGTAATAAAGACAGAACCAGTGACTAATACATACTGACTGGTGGCTAACAAGTCCCCTGCCTCTGTGCTGGAAGCCACAGCTCTTCCCCAACTCTGACGCGCAGCAGACAAAGTGTTGTCGTCCAGAATGTCAACGATGAAGCTTCTTCATTATGAAGATGGAGTCGGGGGGTGATAAATAGTGAACGCAGGTAGAACAAGGTGTTATTAAGTCTGCTGTGACTCACGACTGCACTCCCCCAAGTATGCACTTTGATAAAAGCTTCCACCAAAACATATCCATTACCTCAGCCGCTGAGACGTGAGACACACCTCTCAGCCATCGGAGGGTTTTAATCCAGCGGCGGCTAACCTTGAAATTTCACACACGGGGCATGTTTAGGTTTGTCCTGATTGGACGTCCTGCTTAAGGCCTAAAATATCAGATTTTGATGGAACTGGATTGCAGTCAGAGGATGCGTCATCCATCACGTCAAACTGTTTTAGTGCGTCAAGTCAAATTTAATTTAACACCATCTGTTGTGTGTAAGTATGCATGTAGTGGATGTGCAGAACAGAAGTTTGGATGCTCTGAGCCAAACAGAACAGACAAATTCTCAACAAGTGTTTATCATGTTGGCACTGCTGTTGCAATAACAGGGGTCTTGTGAAGGGTCAAGTCTATCACCCAGTTTATATGCATCTACAGCTGTTGCACCATTTGTAGAGTAGTCTGGCCATAAAGGTCAAGGAAGGTGGTAGGCAGGCAGACTCAGCACACTTCTTTTGTGCAAAAAGAGGAGAATTTTTTTATTTTACAGTGCCTCTCCATCACTGTGAGACTTAAACCAAGACAAAATGATCTTGAAATGAACTCGCAGTTACTCAAAAAAGTCACATTTTGGCATCACAGCACCCCCTCTCTCTGGTAGGAACACCATTTTTACTCTTTATAGTTCACACCTACTCACTTCAGCTCTACCATCATACAGCATGGTGGCAGATTCTACAACCTGAATGCAAACAAATCTGTAAACAACATCATTGTACACACTACAAGCTTGCAGGCATTTCTAAATGTCTTCCTGAAAGCTAAACATTTAAAATCAATACCATTAAATACAAAAGAAACATCCAAATCAAAAGAGAAAACTTGGTATGGCCCAGTGATGTCACTCTGACGGCTGCATAAATCCAGGAAGTGTTGGCTGGTCTCCTCCCAGACATTAGTCCTGCAGGTGAGTCAGAAAAAAAAAACAAAAACAAGTAAACCACATTTGACCAGTAACTTAATAAAGGATAACTGATATTAATTCATGGCTGTGCGTTTTCCGTTAATCCTCCATATGATGGATGTAAACTGTAACATAATATTAATATCTGAGTCAAACAGTCCTGAAAAAATATCTATATTACAGTTAATTGTCAAAGTAAATCCATTTCTTTTTAGCTGTTGAAATAGCTTCAAAGGAACCTTCCACTTGCCAAAAAAGAGTTCGCAGTCCCCACATTGTAACTGAAATGTAAGTTAAGCATCAAAATTACTCAGCCATGAGAGTTCTATCGTTTGCAGAAGATACTATTTCTTTCTTTTAAATATAAAACCCATCCATAAATCATGTAAATTACAGTTTAGTTACCAAATATGGAAAGGGATATTAGAAATACATTCATTTACAAGATACAAGACACATCTTTGCTGTTACCATGGACATAAAGTTGTGCTTTTTGCATGTTGTGACAGTTTAATCCAGATGAAAACAGCTGTGGCCGATATAAACTCTGCAACAAAGCAATGAACTAATCCTCATAGACCTCCATGTTGAAGTGTCCAACTTTACAGCAGAAATAAACATGTTTACAGCCTGGTACAAAAACTGTTTGTCTTTATAGTTAGTTTTCCCATTGATGACAGAGAGAATTTTATTTAAACGTGTTTAAAATCAGCTGGAGTGGGATATGACAAGAACAACAGGTGGAATTACCAAAACAAGCAGCTCAGTTTGGGCTAAAAAAAAACAACTTAACTTGAAGGAACCAACCTGAACCGGAGACCAAACCGACTCCATTACGTTTCAGGGTAAATACTGTACGTCTGGGGTAGAAAGCTACATGCAATACTAATGCAGCTCAGACACAGGACGGTTTCATGAAGGGAGCTTTGCACAATGCCAGTGAGAAAATAGAATTGAAATGCAGCACGGTTCACTCGGGGCGGCAGGTAAATGTTAAACTCCTAAATCAGGCCCTCAAACTTCATTTCCCCATGTGGGAGAGAGACCTTTACAACACATCAACTTTTTTGAATTTTAGTTTTTCCAAAGAATACAGTATTTGGCTGGAATAAAATGTAATCCACCTGTGACTGTGGCTCCAAACTGGTGCTCAGGCCTCTCCAGGGAAACAACAACCATCTATTATTATAAACTTTTTTGGACAGCGTGCGTTGGCGCTGTCTAAAGTGATTAGAGTGCAGATTGTTGGACTGAATATACACAAGTAGCTCTGGACAGTTGTATTCATTAGACTGTAATGATGGTGGAGCCGTTAAAGCGGCAGTGATGAGGTTTGGAGAGCGTAATGATCCAGATGCTATTAAAGTGAAGTTGCGGGGGAATGTGATCCGACTGGGAGCTCGCCTCCATGGTGTCTGCATGCTGACGGCGCATCTGTTTGTTTGTCAGAGACTTGTTATTTTTGTTTGCTCTTCCTGTTCACAATCGCTCTGCGCTCGGTGCTCCTGCTTTTGTCTGGCTTTTGTTTGTGTTCTGCTCCATTCAGCTGCTTTTCTGAAGGAACTTTCTTCCACCTTGTTATGTTGTTTTTGCATTTGTTGCCCTGAAACCTGCGAGCTGCCTCTCTGTCTCCAAAAAGAAGGAATAGATGCTGTATGCTGGAGGAAATCCCTTTTTTTTCCATTTAATATTGACAGAATCTTGACGTGCATGAGGGGTTTTTTTTGTGTGTAGTCTGTGTTGCTACTCCACATAACTAAAGACCGAAAGGGGATAAAATGAAAATTCATTCATAATTAATTGAGATAATGCAGAGTTTGTACCACAAAAAAGGACATTTAAGCCTCTTGTACATTAAGAATATTTAGTTTTTTTTTAAAAATGTAGGTCTTTGTGAACATAATATCTTGCTTTCTTTTGAAGGACTACTAATTTTTGGATGTGGAAAATCAACTACAACCGGCATCCAAATTTCGGTTCAGTCTTTCAGTGCCTGGTCATTCCTTTATAACAGTTCTGCTACCTGCCTTGCATATCTGTTTGTGCTGTCTCACCTTCCTTCCTCTTTCCTCTCTCCTGTTTCTTTCAGTGAGGACTTTCTTGCTACCAATCCTCTACAAAGCCATTTCTCCACAGCAGCTGTTTAACTTATTTCTCATGAGCGTCACACTTGTTTTCTCCTTTAATGAACAAACCGTGGGGCTCTTAGCGACGGTGTGGTCCTTGCTCATGAGCAGGATCTTAGACAATTATTCTATTTACCGAGTGTCAGGAGAATAGCTCGCAGTTAGATTCTGATGACCGGCTACTTGTTTAGTTTGTTTTTTAAGTTAAAGCAGTTAAAAATGCCCCAAATTCTCAGTTTCAGCTCCTCTATTTAACACACTAATCGACTGAATCAAATAATATTCTGCAGAATAATTGATGATGAGAATCATTAGCTGCAGCCTGCATGTTCCTCCTGTGGAGCTGATTCTCTAACAGCATTCAGAAGGCTGTCTGCGGAGATGGTCTTGGCAGATGAGCATCAGTTTCTGAATGTGGAAGCGCAGCAGAGCAGCTGAGGATTCTCTTTGAAGCATGACTCACAGCTCCAAGGATGAAAAGCACCGAAAGCCGCCACTGCATGAAATTAATCACTTTCTTTCTGAAAGTCCACACTGGAAAAGTTAACTGACAATTTTTATTAATTCATTATGATTTATGGTGCAAAACCACCAAACATTCTTCTGTTCCCAGATTCTCCAGTATGGGGATTTGCTGCTTTACTTACTTTTATATAATTGGAAATTCAATAACTTTGAATTTTGGACTGATTGGTGGACAAATTATTATATTATATTATATTATATTATATTATATTATATTATATTATATTATATTATATTATATTATATTATATTATATTATATTATATTATATTATATTATAGTATAGTATATTATAGTATAGTATATTATAGTATAGTATATTAGAGCAGCCCAGGGACCTATTCCCAAGTTGTAGTTTATTGATTTAGATAAAACTTTGGGTTGGGTTGGCATCATAATATTGGTAATTGCATTAATTTAATATTGTTATAATAATAATAATAATAATAATAATAATAATAATAATAATAATAATAATTATTATTATTATTATTATTATTATTATTATTATTATTATTATTATTATTATTATTATTATTATTAATAATAATAATAAAACTCACATGTGTTGTTTTTGTTTTGAAGATTTAAATATTGTAACTGCAGTTCAAAATTTAAAAAAAAAAACTAAAGTTAATTTGACAACATTTTGTTCGTAAATGCTACCTCATGAACAAAAAACATAAAAATGGCAAAAAAAATACTGAACAAAATCTAATTGGAGCAACTGAATTTCCTTAAATATCTGTCACCTTATAAATTTGTGCACTTAAAAATATATTTTATATAATGTGAAATTTGTAGTTGGAACAACTTCAGTTTTCAAACAATTTTTTTGCTAACTGTTGCTTTATTTATTTATTGTCCATCTATCTATCTATCTATCTATCTATCTATCTATCTATCTATCTATCTATTGTACGCAAACATATTTTTTTTACAGTGTATTGCATTCGTGGAGCTTTTGATTTTTCTCCTCGATGTACAAGTCTGCATGGGACATTCTCAGCTCGGTGCTGTAAAATCCCGTTGAGCCCCAGACTATAAATCAAACAGGAAATGTTGGTACTTGTGTAGGTATTCTGTAAACGTCAATGTTTAGGATTCCGTCCTCCTCAACGGGTCTCTTGTGAACGATATAGATGACTGTTCTTAACATATGTGACTGGTTTAGGGTGGATCCTTCAACATTGTTTCTTCTTGTTCTGACCCGGCTTGGTTTCTCCTGTCCAGGTCTTTTCCATGGCACCGCTAGGGTGGTCGGTCTCCAACAGACCACACAGGTTGTTTTCTGTTCTTTTACACTCCAATATTTCTTTCCCTTTTGACAGGAATTCATTTTTCTCATAATCCAATTTCTGCAGGTCTCTGCCTGCCCAGACTCCTGTTGTACTTCTCCACATGGCAACCACCTCTTTAATAGTGGCCACTCTAACAAAGGGTGGTAGGTCTTGTGCACTCATGGCCATAATTCTTGGTTCCTGGCTTCTTCTTGATCAGGAACTGGCTTAATTTATTTCATTCTGCATTCACCCAAATAATAAACATCTTCTGAGTGGAGGTGGTTGAGGTTTGTCCAGCATGCATTTAGTGTGATGTTATGAACTCCTTGTGTTGTTAATTTGACTCATCCAGATGCTGACTTTCTTAGAGATTTAACTTCACCTAACTTCTTTTTTTTTTTATTGTCTTCTTGCTGTGCAGGAAACGCCTTCGTCGTGAGCCTGGCCCTCGCCGACTTGGTGGTCGCCATCTATCCCTACCCGCTGGTCTTGACCGCCATCTTCCACGACGGCTGGATCGCTGGCTACATCCACTGTCAGATCAGTGGCTTCCTCATGGGCCTCAGCGTCATCGGCTCCATCTTCAACATCACAGGCATCGCCATCAACCGCTACTGCTACATCTGCCACAGCCTCAAGTATGACAAACTCTTCTCCAACAGCAACACCATGTGCTACGTGGTGCTCGTGTGGGCACTCACCATCCTCGCCATCGTGCCCAACTGGTTCGTGGAGTCCCTGCAGTATGACCCACGGGTCTACTCCTGCACCTTCGCCCAGTCGGTCAGCTCGCTGTACACCATCACAGTGGTGGTGGTGCACTTCATCCTGCCCATCGGCATCGTCACCTACTGCTATCTGCGCATCTGGATCCTGGTCATACAGGTGAGGCGGAGGGTCAAGCCGGACTCACGGTCCAAAATCAAACCGCACGACCTCCGCAACTTCCTCACCATGTTCGTGGTGTTCGTGCTCTTCGCCGTCTGCTGGGCGCCGCTGAACCTGATCGGCCTGGCGGTGGCGCTGGACTCCAGGCTGAGCCGGGCCATACCGGAGTGGCTGTTCACGGCCAGCTACTTTATGGCATACTTCAACAGCTGTCTCAATGCTGTCGTCTACGGCGTTCTGAACCACAACTTCAGGAAGGAGTACAAGAGGATCGTCCTGATCATCTTCAAGTTCCACTGCTGAGATGAAACACTTAGAACAGAGGCTACAGATAGGGTTTATTTTAACTTAAATCACAAGAAAACACCATTAAAAAGCCATGAGCAAGAGAAAAAGAAGAACTTGACCATGACAAAGAGAAGAAAACAGGACTAATGGAAGGAAAATAAAACAAATAAAGAGCTGTGGCAGAGGAAAATAAGAGCACTTAGAATGAGTGAGAAAAATAGAAGAACTTAAATAGCTGGAGGAGGAGAGGTGGAGGGTGGAGACGAAGTGAAATAAATGAGGCCACACTGAGTTATCAGTGATGCCTTCAGGGAAACTGAGAGACTTAAAAAATGCAGAAAGGGGAGGCAGAGACCAGAATTTGGGAGAAACTCCTAACTTAGTAATGTGTTTCTTCACGACTTTCTTTGCTAACGAAGTCATGAATTACCGTTGATGAGTTGCTGCTTATATTTTTAACCAACTTCCTACTTCAATTCGATGTTGGGTTCTGAAAATGTTGTGATTCTTTCATTGGATTCATTTTGATGCATAACCTCCTTTGTGAACTAGATTCAAGGCAGAAATCCTCCAATACTGTGATTTTTTAAAAGGACTGTTTCTGTTTCTTGATTGTTTACTGAAGACAAAATAGCAAAGATGATGAAAAAAAAACAAACAGGTGCTTCTGGGAGATTTGAGTAGTGTATTGAAGTAAGAAGCGATTGAAGATGCTACATTTCGAACACTGAGATCTAACATGAACTCCAGTAGGAGCTGAGAGTCTTCTTGGCTGCTTATTTACCCTAATTACTTGGATATTTTAAATTCAGTATTAATGATTTTTTGAGGACTGAGCCAAGAACAGTGGAAGACAAAGAGGGAGAAAAGGATGGAGGACTTAAACCGGTGACTTGACCCTTTGACCTGAAATGACTTGATTAGATTCACAAGCACAAAGATTTTTCAAAAAAAACGTGAAAATTCCACAGCAGTGATTTGAGAGGTTTCTAGACAATTTAGTACATTTTCTCCTTGATAAACGCAGAAAGGTTCTTTAAAAAAGAATGGATCTATGATGTAATTTCAGAGCCTGCACACCTTGTTCTTCCACAATCATGGGAAATACAAGCAACATTGTGTTCTATTCACGAACCAGTCAAGTGTTGTGATGGTTCTGGTAATCAGTGGAGCTGCCGTTTGACCTGCTGTATCAACCATAATCCCAACTCTAAACATTCAAATCAACACAAGAAAAACTGGATCCCTACTTATTGTGAAATGAAATGAAAGGAAAGCAGTCAGTTTGTCCAATAAGATCCACACTGCGATGACACTGTGCACATGAAAATAGCTTTTTGAGGCTCTAAGTAAGTTCACAAGGATTCAAACCGTAACATTTGCTCTTATGAGGATGGAATCAATGTGGAAGAACCTTAAAGTGTACAGGCACAGACTGCCACTAGTTGCTGGCTTTTAAAAAAAAAAAAAAAGCCTAATTGATGTCATTCACAGTTGAACAGCTAATTCATTACAGTTGCTGTTACTAAATTGGCGCCGGCTAATAGCTGTGCTGTAAAATATGGCTCAGTTAATAGGGATTGGAGGCTCAGAAAGCTGCCATTTAGTTCACCAAGGTGTCTAAATAAATGATTAAATGTGATCCCGATCTAGGTTGCAGAATGTAGAACGTGCACGTGCCAAATTTAGGCATATCAAATAGACATATCGATAGTTAGGGTTATGGTTAGGGTTAGGGATTTTTTGGGGGCTAGCATGAATTTTAGCCACGACCAATTCTTTAGTTTCAGCTGATACATTTGGTCATCCAGAATGGGATTTGTCCATGACACTGCCCATTTCTTTAAACTTTTTAACCACCCTCGTCACCGTGGAAAAGACAGATGGAATCCTCCTTGGATGACATGCATTAAAATCATCTGCTATCTTTTGATATGTTCATTGATGTCCACTGAGAAGTTCCAGTTCAACTCTTTCTTCTTTCGACAAAGCCATATTTAATCTGTGGAGTCAAAAAAAAATTATGAGATTTCCCATGTGTCTAGACTTTAGGAACACCCTGTACTTACAGGGCACAAATTGGTGCATAAAAGTCCCCTGGTCCAGAGTGTGAAAGGTGAAATATCCATAATGCTGCTGACCACAAGCTGAAAATAAGAGCTCAAAGCTGCTCCAGTGGCCAAACCTCGCTACGTTCACCTTCACATATAATCTATGGTTGATTCTTTGTGCCTCATGCGTAATGAGTTCTCATGCAAAATCAGCGAACAGTGCCCTACAGCGTCTAATAAGACACGCAAACTGCTATAACAACCTCTAATTTATCCCTTTCTCTACTTTGTCACATTTCATGGAGAGACGGTAAGAAGGAAAAGCTGTGTTGATTACATTTTCAAGGTTCTAACAACAGTTTACTGATAATTACTAGTATATATCTGCTGATTAAAACCAACAACAACAAAACTTTAACTGGTAGTTTAGGAGCCCATAATGACTTGTTCAAAATCAAAG
This sequence comes from Amphiprion ocellaris, assembly GCF_022539595.1. Classification (NCBI taxonomy): domain Eukaryota; kingdom Metazoa; phylum Chordata; class Actinopteri; family Pomacentridae; genus Amphiprion; species Amphiprion ocellaris. The sequence continues at coordinate 3,963,600 of NC_072778.1, read as the reverse complement.
TTTAAGACTTGGACTTGACTTTTAGTGCCAACTTCTGAAACTACGACTTGGAAAACAAAAACTCTTCACCACCTCCGGAGTCGTTCCTCTCTGCTGAAAGCTGTGTTGCTTTGTACCCCTGAGGCACCGACTTGTTTGTCCTTCAGGACGGTCTCGCCTCGTCGCACGACCGCCTCCTTATACCTGGGAAACGAACACGCACAGGTGTGAAGGATTGTGCGCCTCTGCTGCATCCTGCTCTAATCCCATCTGAACATGTTTCCTCACAGGCGTGTTTGCATGCTCTCAAACGAGCAGAAACAGGAGGAGAAAAACAAGGTGTCTCGGCCATTCAGAAGCAATACTGTGTCCGCGTTCATTCAGACTCTTAGCTTGAGTTCCCAAAACCCACAAAAACACGGCAGAGCTCGTTCACTGCGCTCAGCTCCCTCCCTGCAGCGAGCACATTTACTTTACCCTTCGAATCCAAACATTAATCACGAGAATTAACAGCAAAAAAAAGACAAGAGGAAAAAAACTGTTGAATATAAATAATTAAATTACAGTTGTTCTGAATGGTACTCTGACCACATCACTGTGTTTCACACTCCTGGAAAGTGGAAGATTAGTATAGCCTGTGTATGAATAAGTGGAGGTGCTGCTGCTGCTGCTGCTGCTGTGATAATCTGCCTGTGCTTCAGACCCATTTTAATGAGTTCACAGTGTGTGTGTGTGTGTGCGTGTGTGTGTGTGTGTGTGTGTGTGTGTGTGTGTGTGTGTGTGTGTGTGTGTGTGTGTGTGGATCCGGCTGCTCTGGGATCAGTTCTTCCCCAGTTTCAAGGTCCACTAAGGGTTCTTAAATTGGCAACAGGGCCAGCTGTTGGAAGGAAGAGTGTGTTTATGCCTTCGCTCCATTTTCGTGCCAAAATGTTGCCAGTTCCAAACCTAGTTAAGATGTTTACCGGGAAATTTAAAGAGAAATGCTCTTTAGTTTCTACCCGGTGAGCACTAACTGGGCAATTGGCAGGTAAAATGACATCGTAACATATAAAACTGAATTTGGGAAGTTTATAGGACAGCTTGAGAGGCCGGTTGATGGACTTTGTTACCACTGGAGATGAGCCAGATCGGTTTTATGCCAAGCTGCTCTAACCAGCATCAATCTTCTCATTTCAGCAAGAAAGTGAAAGATATTAACCAAAAAAAATGTCAAATTGTTCTTTCAACTGATTAACTAAGTCACTAAAGAGACACTACAGGTGAATAGGGCAAAGAAAAAGTTAAACTTTCCCATTGGATTACTTACATTATTGTTTTGTATCGCAAGTTTTCTGTAATGGTATTTTCAAATATGCAAATGAGCTATTACATTTCTAAAATTGCATGCATATATGGAACAGAAGTCTGATCACTGGATAAAGCCATGTTTAAACTTCAAAGGTTTTTATAGAGGGGGGTTTTGGATGTTTCTTTTTCTTGCTCCATAAATTAGAAAATATTATTAATAGAAAGGAAAAAGAAATCCATTTTTGTGATGTTTTAACAAATAAAATGTTATATAAAGCAGGCTATGAATAATACGTGGACAACCCCTTTGTAAAAACCTCTAGAACATAGACAGGAACAAAATTGGAAATTTTGGTTGCTACTGAAATTAAAATAATTTGGGGGAACTGCTTTTAAAGATTTGTGTTGCAATTGGAATCTATAGCCTCAAACAGAAAACGTGTTGTAAAGAAAAAACACCTAGATGTGAGTATTTTTTGGATGTTTTCATTCCGTTCCTCTGAAACGTGACATGAAAGCGAAATATCCAAAATCTCAAAATTGGCCGGTGCATGAAAAAGCTGATTTTGCCCACGGTGTCTCACCTCAACATGGGAATTCCATCAACTCCACAGGGTTTTCATTTCTTCTGCTCAAAAACATTGCTGGAGGAAGTTTATTTGTCATCATGACGAGTGTTAGATAAAGTAGATGAAGCTAGAGCCAGATTATGATTAGATTTGCAGAACATAAAGACTGGAAGCTGAAGGAAAACGCTAACCTGATGATTTTTTTTCTTTTTGTTGCCTAATTCATACAAAAAGAAGGCAAAACTTACAATTTACACCTATAAGGAACAATTTCCTGGATGGGAGCTGTGACTTCCCATAGAAACCAAATCAAATAGTGTCCTTAGTGAGTTTACAAATAGTTAGAAAGTGGATTTTGTTACCTTCAGACAGAACTGGATGTGCAGTTTCCCTCCATTTCCAGTCTTTGTGGTCATAGCTTCATATTTGCCACACATACACGAGAATCTAAGTGTTTGCGAGAAAGCAAATAACACATTTAGACATATAGATCACATGTAACTATTACTTCAGTCTGCATCAGATTAGATACTGAATCATATTCATGAATGAAATAAACCAAAGGATCAAAACCTTTCCTACCAGTTAATGACCCCAGATGTTAATAGAAAGCTGTCATAAGGCTGAAAAAAAAATGTTTTTCTTTGAAAATGAGATATTAAATCAAAGAATGAGCTCACAGTGTCGAAACCCACCTTCATTGTGCACATAGATCTGAATTTACATCCACAGGAGCTGCAGCCAGTAAATGGACCCCTGGTGTGGGCTGGTTAGAAAAGCCGGATGAGGATAGTAGCAGATATAATTGGCCCACTGAGGATTGAAAAGTATAGCATCTGCCTTTCACCTGTAGTCGTGTACATCGAAAGATCTCATTTTTCTTCTTTTCAGTGCTTAAAATCAATGCAATGAACTAAGCTTGTTGTCGTCTGTGTGTTTGGAACAGTTAAAAAAAAGAAAATATAATAAACGTGTCTGTGTCTGTGGCTGAAGGCCAGCCAGTTGCAATGGAAGCCAACAGTAAATGAGAATGTACCTGTTTTCCTTTCATACGCTGTTTTGCACATCGCCGTGGAGAATGTTTCCTCTGAATGTCTGTAATGTTGATGAGACAAAAGAAACCCACCAAGCCCTGGAAAACATGTCTTAATAAAAGAACGTTCACTGTGAGCTGCCGGCTTTGTCGCTTTATTTCCACACTGCTTCCAACTCTGCATCGCTGTTTACTGCAAATCAAGCTCGCCACAGCTGAAAAACATTTCATGTTTAATTCTGTGCTGAAAATGACTTTATTGTCAGAATCTTTCCACCAACAGAGAGGTAGTTTTGTTGTGGTTCCTGTGGTCAAGTTGTGTTTTTTTTCCTGAGGAAGGTTTCTAGCTGGATGAAACAACCTAGAAATTCTAAAGTGGCGGTCATTATAAGAGCTATGGAAGGTGCTTCAGTGTTTCCTCTCTTATCTCCTTCAGCATAGGATAGACAGGTCCATCCCATAATTTCTTACAGCAGCGCCATCCACAAAAGACCCACCTCGACAACAAAACACATGATTACATAGCATAGTGTAGATGCAGTCAGATTCTCTTAGCACTGTGGTTGTCCTCTCTCACGTCTTTGTTTGACCTGATAATGTTTTCCATAGCAACGAAGTGTCTGGAAGTGGAAGTGCTTTATAAAAAGACATTCAATTTAAGATTATTTGACTGCAAAAAAAAAAATTCCTGGACCTGAAGCACAAAATAGCATGTGAGTGAAAACCTTATGGATGCTGCATACCATTTGTCATGCACTTACTTGTCTGTATTTGATAGGGCTGAACAATTATTCAACTATATACAATCAAAATTGCTATTTAAAACATTGCAATTAGCAAATCGCAAAGGCTGCAATTGAGAATAAATCTGCCACAGAGTGAATATTGAACTGAAATTTGACTTTAAAAAGTTATTTCATAAATCAAATCACAATATCTGTCAGAAAAATTGGGCATTTTTCCCCAAACTGATCAGTGCTCATGTTTCTGTAACAATCAGAACTTTATGTTAAACAAAACATTATGAGGATCTTACTTGGTTTTCCCTGACCTACATTAACTTTAAAAGAAACAACATTTCTGCTTCAATTTCACCCTGGTTTCCCAGCTCTAGCACAAAACCGGTTCTTCAACCAGAATATCTCTGGAGGAGAAGCAGCATCGGTGAGTAGAGATGCTTCTCCCAGATCAAAAAAATCATGGATGACCTGAAGGTATCAACAACACCAGTGCTTGGATGCAGGTGGCTTCTCCAAGGACTTGAAGGACTTTAAGGATCCCTGGTCCTTAGGTGGTACTTGAATGCTATCTGTGAGAGAAAAGTTTGTCAAGAGCCTATGGAAGCTCTCCACCAGAACCTGAAGGACACAGCAGTGTGCTGAGTGACCAAAAATGACCTCAACTCTTGGCTCTCTGCCGTGGACAAGTCAGGACTTCCTGTGAAATCTGATGCCTGGCTATATCAACATTTCTTTCTCTATAATTTCAGTCTACAGGAACCTCCCAGCAGACTGACAGCTGTCTGGTTTCTTTTCAGCGAAACACAATCCATCCTTAAACCATCTTCTGTTGTCTGAGGCTGGTTGCCGCGGTAACGGGACGATCTGACAGCTGTCCTCTCGGTTTAGAGGAGCTGTCGCCGGGGGCAACACCGCTGGTAAACTATCGTCCTCGCCGAGGGGAGAAGAGAGATGGAAAGGAATCAAAAGGGAAGATGGGGAGCGAGATAAAGGGAAGAGAGGAGGGAAATCGGGGAGAGGAGAACCGATAGGAGTGAAGGCTGAGGGGGCAGTTAGATAAGACGGCAGAGGAGGTGACAGAAGATTAGAGTGTCTTTACAAAATCAAGTAAACGCCTCAAATAATCTGCTCTGCTGCAACTGTCAATTGCAAGATTTAAGTCTTCAACCCAAAGTGACACAGCTTGCCTGAAAGTCTTTCACAAAATAGCCAGCAGTGAAAACTTAGCCAGCGAGAGACGGCATGCTGTTCCAGCCACAACAGGCTGCCGGTCAAACTTACTACACCGCTAATTAACGCGCTGATACACTCACCAATAGATTCATATGTTTACACTGTTAACTGAAAAGAACCTGACTCCTGTCTTCAAAACTGACAAAGCATGTCTAACTTGGTTAGGTCTTCCTTTTTTGCTGTTAGATGCAAAAACTGGCCGCATACAGGCTCTGACTTGGGTGAATAACTAGGAGAGCCTATATTGGCATTTTTAAGGGTCAGTAAGCAGGAGGTGAAGTAGAAAAGTGCATGGGTCATTCCAGGATTGAAGGACATTTGGGCTTCAAATTTTTTGAAAAATAAACCTTTTACAAATTTCTGCTACATATTTATGATATGAATACATATATATATATATATATATATATATATATATATATATATATATATATATATGTATATATATATATATATATGTATATATATATATGTATATATATATGTATATATATATATGTGTATATATATATATATATATATATATATATATATATATATATATATATATATATATATATATATATATATATATATAATATACACACATATGCATGATAATTATTCTTTAAAATAGTATGTTGATTTAAAAAAAAAATTCCCACAATTACAAGAGTCATAAATGAAAAAAATAATACCAATAAAATGAGGATTAGGTTTCATTTTAACTGTTTTATTAGAGATTCAGTTTGGTCATCAGGAGGGTGGGACAAGAGAAAAATTGCATTTTAGGGGGAACTCCAGACTTATTTGGTATTTTAAAAAATATTTTTAAACATTCTTTTCTCCTAGTTTTTTCAGATTTGGTCTCAGGACAAGTAACTTTACACAACAACTGCATGTTTTAGTATTTTGTACATGGATTATTTGAAATTTGATGGGTGGGACGTAAAATGTCCTCCAATTCTGGAATGACCTGCATATAGTGAAGGTGGCGGGCACGGCAAATAATCAGGCTGATGAGATAAACCACTTGTTTGTCCATTTGTCCCTGCATACATGAATACGTTATTGGGAAGTTCCGGCCTCTTGTACAGTTGCTGTGATGTGTGTTGTCCCAAAATCCACTGAGTTAAACACATGCATAATAATAAGCAGAGTCCAGAAGTGGGAGTAGTCTGATCTGATTTCAGTCTCAACATTCCAGCTCCTATGGCCATTCAATATATAAAATGTATAGCAGATCTGACTCAAATCACCTAAATGAGTCTGACTGCAATCTTATAGACCCAAGACCAACTAGTGAGTTTAAAATGCATGCTACATTTGCAAGAAAAAAAATCCGAGCCACAGAATGTAAAAACACAGAGTCGTCAAATTTGTAATTCTGTTCTTCACTGTATCTCTATAGTCCATCACAGAAACTTGAAAGTAATTCTCATGAAGCTGAGCATGTATCTCACTGATCAAACGGTTCAAACTTTCAGAAACTTAAAGCCAAAATGTGTCTTTTCATTCTAGTTTGGATTGAAGACCAGAAGAATGAAACAAAGAGCAGCATCACTGAGGGGCTTGTTTAGATTCAACAGAAGAATTTACACATGAATATAGCACAGACATTAGGTACCAGATTATCCTGATGTGCCAGTAATCACATAAAAATGCTCCAGCGGCGTGTAGGATCTCACTGCAGGACGGTGCAAATCCTTGCAGGCTTTCTAGCCAGATTTGATGTGATGCTGCACAGATCAGTGCTGCAGGAAGCAGCGCAAGATGAAACAGTGGAGATTAAAATAAAGAGGAGGAGGAAGGGGGAGGAAGGAATAGAGGAGGGGAGATGAATGCAGCTGAAATGGGAGATGTGGGAGTGATGGAGAGGAAGGACACAGAAGAAAGACAAGAGCAGTAGACAAAAGGTAGAAGGTAAAGAAAAGGGAAAGGAGAGTGGAGGAGGCAAGTATAAAATAGGGGAAAAAAGTCTTGATGTTTCTATGGAGTAAACCAAGCTTATAACTTAAAGTATTAAACTGATTCACATGGACCTATGGCTGCTGCTGGCATGGAGGCAAAAAAATACAGAAAAGGAAGCAGGTGACAGGAGCTTTAATGGGAATAAGTGAGAGGAGGCCGAGTGTCATGGGATGACAGGATGGATGGATGGATGGAGAAATACAAGTGAAATTCATTCATTTATTCATGCGTCTACAGAGGACATTGGAAAATAGGAGGAAGAGGAAACACGAGATAATCACATCTCATCTTCTACTTTTTCGACAAATTCATCTTCTCGCCTTTCCTCCCACTTTCATCTTTTTCTACATAACCAAGTATAAATCATCCAAGTTGCTCTTTGCGGTTGCTTTTTATCTGCCTAAAGAAGTTAAATTTTTTTTAAAAAAGCAGGATTTCACAGCAATAAAATTAATTCTGCTCATTGCGAGGCATGAGCTTGAATTTGAATGTGCTGACCCTGGAATGGAGAAAGTGCTGTTCAGATTTGTAACGTCAGATGATTAATGGACTCAAGAGAGGCGTCCACTGATTAACCTCGTGCAGCTGGAGAGCCGTCCACGATGGTTACTGAAGGGTCAGCGCAGATCTTGAATCACAAACGTCCTCGCTGCAAACCCACTACCGTCCGTCCTCATGATGTGGGTTCGGTTTTAGCTGGCGGCGGCGGTTGTACAGTTGTGTGTTGCCCATGCACAGTTCAATTATCTGCTTGTTGGTTCTCAAGGGAGAGGAGTAAAATACATAATTCTAGGAAGACATGAGAAAGAAAAACCACACATCAGGGGTGGTTTGATGATGTTTTATGCATTTGTTTGACTGTTTTAGAAGAAGTTACTTTGGATGTATCATTGGTGACTGATTACTAAAAACTAAGGTCTCCTCCATAGTTTTAATACATAAATGCCCTCTTTATGTCAATTCAAGGACTTAAGTGTTGCAGGGAAATGTTCTGCATCTACAATAGGATTATACAAGTTTAATGCCATTTTCACTTCAACTAACTTGCCAATACACATGAAACACTTACAGGAGCATTCTTGTCCAGCATCTTGATGCGTAATTCCGCTTTGGTGTAAGAAATGTTGCTAAGTTGAGTCCAGGGAAGTCTAAGATTTGGAGATAGCCTGAAATTCAGAGAACAAAAGAGGTGATTGAACATATTTAAGAGTTTAAAAAAAAAGAAAAACAAAAAAGAATTACAGCAGCAACAATAACAATAATAATTAGAATACAAATTATTATGATTATTATTATTACTACTACAAATACTACTAATAATTAATAAAAATGTGTGTTTATTGTATATTGTATATTTTATTTACAGTAAATTAATAATAACACCAATAGTAACAATAATAATAGTAATATGTTAATTTATATTATTATTTATATTATTATTATTATAAATCAACTTTAAACAAAATATTGTATATTTTATACAATAAACACAATATTTTTTTAGTTTTGTATTTTTTAGTAGTAGTGCTAGTAGTAGTGTGGTAATAAATAATGGTGATGATGATGATAATAATAATAATAATAATAATAATAATAATAATAATAATAATAATAATAATAATAATAATAATAATAATAATAATTATTATTATTATTATTATTATTATTATTATTATTATTATTATATTTTGTTCATATTCACATTATTATTATCATTTTTAATTACCATACTACTACTGCTACTACTAATAAAAATATGTTAGTTTATATTATTATCATTATTATTGATATAAATTACTTCCAAATAAAACATTGTAAATTTTCTACAATAAACACATGTATTGGTATTATTAAAGTATAAAGTGTTAAACATGGCAAAATATTTCTAAAAAATAATTTTTACCTAAATACATTTTTAATAAAATATTTCCTTAAATTTCCCCCAGGGGACCAGAAAACGTTATTGAGATCAACTGAGCTGAATTGAACTGAAAAGATGAACTAAATAAATCAATACAACAAATGCAATAAAGAACAAATGGACTTAAAAAAAAAGAAAAAGTGTGAAACCATAAAGAAAAGGCAAAAAGGAATAATCAAAGGAAATTGATGATGGGTTTGAAGTGATTTAACCCTTTCATGCATGAATTATGATAAACTCAGTAAGGATTTTTTTCTTAACCAATTGTTTTTATTCATCTTTAGGCATGAAAAACAAGGTTTGAACTTCATTTTTTTTTCCAACCCATTTTTATAAAAATATATTTACATGTCCACTCAGATGGACAGCATACATTTTGTTTTAGAAATATGGATTTAACAAACAAATGAAGACAATGATATACAGTATGTTGAACTGTGAGATGTGATGTGAACTATAAAATAATATAATGTATGCATAAATAAAACACCATTGAGGGATTCACGCTCCTGTATAGATTCCCAAGTCTCTCGCTCATTATCCATCAACTGTCAGCCATATCAGGATGTACTGCCCCAGCACTAACTTACACTGAATGCTTTTATGGCTAGCTTTACTGCAAGGAAACTATTCTAAACTTCGCCAGCACTTCAAAATCAAACTAAAATCTGTTTTATTAGCGAGGTCATAACAGAAAGAGTACACACACCGCTGGCAGAAAATTGGACCTGTCTCTGAATTGAGGATAGCATGACACTAATAATAATATCTTGGGATAATATATTGTGATGCATCCTCAGCCTCATCTCCCTCAGCATCCTTTCTGGACTTACTGTCCTCAGCTTCACTGTCACCACTATTACTATTTACTAATCCCTCCTTTTCTGGCAGCTATTCCTCCTCACTTCTACTAACTTCTCACTTGACTGTGGTAATTCATCTACTATCCTGTCGGCCTGTCTATTACGCCCTGCTCCTGAGCTCTACAAAATACAAATATATACAAAAATTTCAAGTTACAGTCTAAAAACATGAAATAGCTTATTTGCAGCCAAAATAAGTTCCTGCAGATGACATATTTTCAAGAACAGCAGCAGTAATAGCCTAATTGTAGCCAATGAATTGTAGTTGGAAATATAGCTCGTGATGCATGATGTACTCTTTAGTGGACATGTGATTAATCATAATTTCTTCCCAATATATAATCAGTACTTGGAAAATTTTGCAATTTCATGACTCCTTAGATGTTACTTGATGTCACCATATTTTTCTTTCCAGCAAGGGTCTCTTTTTATAGAAAGTTTGGACAAAAGAAAATGAGCAACTTGCTGTTTCCGGCTGCCTGTCGGCCATCTTGGTGTCATTTTTTTTTTTTCTTTTTTCTTGTTAATTAATTTGCAATAGCTAGCCAATCAGTGGCAGTGCATGAAATGATACAATAGGATCCACTATAGTGACTGATGTGCAACTATACCATCAAAACTCATGCACAGGCAAGAAAACAGCCTTTGAATAGCTGTACACTGTAGTGACCTCTGTGCATGACAAAGCTGATTGCAGTAACAGAATTATGTCACCGTTTAAAAACCACAACCAGGTGGTCAAATGTTTTTTAAAACTCGACTGACCGGAAGAAGGTCGATGACCGCTGGGGCGCTGCCCTCAGTCTACAGCTGTTATCAGGTCAGTAAACGTCACAAATACAGTAACGTTATTGATAAAATACAGCTTTTTAGAGAACAACGTCCAACAGCCCGTAAAAACATAAAGATTTATGATGTAAACGGAGGCTATGATGCCGATTTTCTGTCTCACCTGTTGAGCTTCCCGTAGACGCTGAGTCCCAGAGCGTCGATTCCCAGCCACATGTCAGTTCCCGTCTTGTCCTTGATCTCAAAGTAGGTGACGCCAAACATCTTCAAGTCCTGAGCGATCTTCAGGTACTCCATCATGGCCTCCTCCCTGATCAGAAAACACTAATTTAGTTTGTCACATATGCACAGACCCACATCTTCCTGGTGAGAAAACAAGAACTAAAGAAAAGAACAGATCAAAAATAACCAAAAAATAATAATTTACCAAAATAGAGTAAAATAAAAAGGAAATAAGATAAAATTAAACAAACTATAACAGAATAAAATGAAACAAAAAATAAGAAATTAAAAAAACAAAATAAAATTAAACAGAATAAAGCAAAAAATTAAACAAAATAAAATAAAACCAAATACATTAAAATAAAGCAAAACTAAATAAGACATCAATTAAATTCAATGAAACTGAACAAAATAAAGAAAAAATTTAATAAAATAAAACAACAAAAATGAAATGACAAAATAAAACAAAATGTAACAGAATAAAACAAAAAAATGAATTAAGCAAAACAAAATAAAACTAAATGAAGCAAAATAAAAATGAAATAATATAAAATAAAACTAAATGCATTAAAATAAAACAAAACTAAATAAAATTCAATTCAATTCAATGAAATTTAACAAAAAGTAAAAATGAAATAAAACAAAACAAAATAAAAATGAAATAAGATAAAATACAACAAAATGTAACAGAATAAAACAAATTAAAAAATAAATAAATGAAATAAAATAAAATTAAACTAAACAAAATAAAATAAAAATGAAATAAATGAATAAATGAATCTCTGTCATAGTCTCTGAACTTGTCCTGGTCGGCGTAGGAAGCCAGCAGCGCCGCCGTGTCCGGGGGACAGCAGTTGTGGTCGGACAGGATGAGGTCCTTCACATGCAGGAAGAAGAGCTTCCTGGTCAAGTCCTGGATCAGCTCCTCGGCATTTTCCGGGTAAAACTTCACCCTCAGCTTGAACTGCAGCGGAACCTCCTTCTTCACCTTGTGATCCGTCACCTGAAAGGTAGAATGAAATCATGCAGTTTTTTATTGTTCATTTATTATTGCTTGATTATTGCTTATTATATTGTTATTATTTATTATTGTTAATGTATTATATTATTTAAATATATCAATCAGATTTTTTAATATATTAATTTATCATATATCATACATTTTATATATATTTTTGAACTAAATATGATATAGTATAAAAGAAAAATCTGCTTATTACTTTACTATTGCTTATTATATTATTATTGTTCATGTATTATATCATTTAAATATATTCATTGGATTTATAATGCATTAATTTAATATTTGATATGTTTGTTATATCAAAATATTTTATTATATATTCATTTTATTGATTTATTTATTATATGTTTATCATATTATTCCTGATGTATTTTTAGATGTTTATTATCACAAACTGACCCTCTTCCTATCTTTGATCCACTTGAGCAATCCTTCGTTGTCGACAAACTGCAGCCCGAAGTACCACGTCTCCTGCAGACCGATGGTTCTGGCAACCTGAGGAAAAGAAAACAAAAAGATATGAACAGAATAATCATATTCATCCTCTGAAGGTTGCATAGACTGCAGCCTGTAGAACATCTAGAACAGCTGCTGGATAAACTGTTGAGGCTGACGTCACCTTTTAGTGTAAATACTGATTATGAAGCTGTTTCCTGTTTATTGGACACTTTGTTGAGTTTTTGACAGGTTTCATTAATGTGAGAATTAAAATATCATGAAAACATGCATTTAAAATCATGACATTCCACCATTTCCACTCTACAACATTTTTACACACATTTTAACTTAATATGATTTAATACATAAGAAAAAATGTCCTTATAATTTTATTATTATTAACTATACCACGCTATCTAAACATATCTATTACATGTTTAATTTATTAATTTATCATATATTATTCTATGTTCATTTTATTATTTTATAATTGATTATGACATATTTGTTTTATACATTAGTTTTATATATAAATTGGACTTGGACTGCACTGTTGCCAACATAATTAAATGTCACTACAGTTACACAATTATTTTTATATTGATTTTAATTCACCATATAAGCTGTCTTACTGTTGTCATAGATTAAACTTGTTTTTGCAAATTATTTATTTTTGCTTATTTCTTATTGTTTCGTGTTAAATTGAGTGAATTTCATTAAAAACTGCACATTGACAATAAAGAAATTCTATTATTTTCTATTGCCATTGGAAATAAAAAATACACAATTGTCTGCTCAATCAATACTTTTACTCTAAGTATATTTATTCTAAGTGTACTTACTTGTAATGCAGTATTTTGAGACTGTTGTATCACTGCAGCTAGTTTGCCAGTAAAGTGTATTTTTAGCAGAATTTAATGAATGCAGCTGCAAAATGCAAACACAGAAGCTCAAACTTTTAGGGTCTCAGTCTGTATAAAATCCTCTGTGATCCATAAATCATCAATAATTCTAATAATTAGTGCTTTGTGAACTGTTTCATACCTGCTCATAGAGCTGCCCCCCGGTGGTGCTTTTAGGGATGGAAAAGTCCAATTCTGAATCCATGGAGGTGACGCGAACGTTGACCTGCGACGACAAAAAGCTCATTTTAATCACGTGAGATGTTTTTGAATTCCCACGATGCAGCTTGATTTTTTTTTGGTGACAATTACATTGTGAAATAAACAACAGAAATACATTAGTGTTCAAAAGTGTGGGGTAACCCAGACAATTTCATGTTTTCCAGGAATGCTAACATAATTGCTCAAGGGTTTTCTAACCATCAATTAGCCTTTCAACACCATTAGCTAACACAATGTAGCATTAGAACACAGGAGTGATGGTTGCTGGAAATGTTCCTCTGTACCCCTATGGAACTATTCCATTAAAAATCAGCTAGAATAGTCATTTATCACATTAACAATGTCTAGACCAGGGTTGTCAAACTCATTTTAGTGGAGGCTTAATTTAATCTCCAGTGGGCCGGACCAGTAAAATCCCAGCATAATAATCTATAAACAACAACAACTCCAATTTTTTCCTTTGTTTTAGAGCAAAAAAATAGTAGTCTGAAAATGTTCATATTTAAGGAATTATCTTTTTACAAAACATTATAAACAACTTGAAATTTAATCAGAAAAATAAATTCAATTTCAACAAATTTTGCCTCAGTTTATCATTTCCACATTACAACTTTCAAATCACAGAGTGTCTACAAAGGAACAAAGCTATCTGGAACTGAACGATATAGTATTTTAGTTTATGATTAAAAGGACAAAAGTCAGACAAAAGAATACAAAATACAACAAAAACAAGACAAAATATTATAAAAATAGGACCAAAAAATGAGGCAAATGACATGAAACAGAACAAAAAAGAGACAAAAAAGTTACAAAGCGACAAAAAAATGGACAAGCAGCACAAATGAGTCAAAAAGTTACACAAATGACAAACAAGACCAAAAATGACAAAAGTGAGAAACAAAATGACATAAACGATACACAAAACAACAAATAAAGCAAAGCACAAAATGACAAAAACACAACACAAGTGAGACAAAAAGGTAACACAAAACAACAAAAACGAGAAAACAAAAACATGAGACAAACGACAAAAACAAGACAAAAAAACAAGACAAATATTACACAAATGCAACATAAAATGAAAAAACAATGAACAATCTAGTATTTTACTTTTTGATAAAAATTTCTGGTGGTCTGGAAATTATTTTAAATTCATGGTTTTACAAATATACAATCTGCAGTTAATGTCTTCTCTGTAATCTATAAGTAATCTGGTCAGTTTTGGCCCACATGTTTAACACCCCTGGTCTAGGCTGGATTTGTGATTCATTTAATGTTATCTTCATTGAAAAAAAAAATGCTTTTCTTTCAAAAATGTGGACATTTAAGTGACCCCAAACTTTTGAACGCTAGTGTAAGTGTGCGACGGAGCCGTGAAGTGAATTGTTCATAAACCGGTGCTCATGATCTCGTTTAGACTTTGGAGAGGTATCACAAGGTTGCAGATTAAAATATGAAAACAGTCGCTGCAAAGTCTTGGTGGTGAAAATCAGTTTATTCTGTCTGAAAAAATAAAACAATAAAACTGGCTATGTAATGTCACAGTTAGGCTCATAGGATGTGGAACATTTAAGGATTACTGTGAATCTAGCGTGACCTGACTGGGCCTGCAGCAGTTACATAAGCGTTCTATGAAGTTTAACTTGAGCACGCCCCGAATGTCATAAAGATAAAAGAAACAACTGGAACATGTGGGTTATGAAACCTTCCACCACCATCATCACGAGATAATCAGTGATGCCTCCTTTCCAATCATTGACTGCAGATATCAGCAGCGATCCATCAGAATCAATCTCTACGTTTCATTTCTTTATTTGTGCATATTAACCCTCCTGTTGTCCTCATTTACGGGCACCAAAAAATATTGTTTCTTTGTCTGAAAAAAATCCAGAAATTCAGCAAAAAAATTCCCCAAATTTCTGAAAATTTGCAAAACCTTCAGGAAGAAAATTCTAATAATTCCTTAAAAGTTTCCCTTAAAAATTCCATTTTAAAAAAATCCCCCAAATTGGGCAAGAAAATTCTTGTAAATATTTTTACAAAATGAGTAAAAATCTTACAAAAAAATCCTAAAAATATCTAAAGTGATTACATATATATCAGTAAAACTTCAAATATTCTCTTAAGAACATTTAAATAAAAATCAACCAAAATCCAGCGAAATTCGCTGGATTTTGGTTGATTTTTGTGTGAATGTTCTTAAGAAACATTTTTAAAATTTCTTTTTTTCCACCAACAAATGTTAAGAGTTCCCAAAAATGTTGAAAATGTGGACATCAGATGTTTCACTGTGAAAATATTTTTTTTCCCCCACATTTTCAAACTTTAAAACGGGTCAATTTTGAACCACAGGACGACACGAGGGTTAATGAACAATCTTGTAACTGTTTACACAAGGTTGCCTTAAATAAACCAGATTCAGCACAAGGCTGATTTCCATCTGGTGTACCAAACATAGAAGAAAAACATAGAGGGTTACAGACGTATAAAAACAATGACAATAATTTTATTCTAGCTGAGTTAAACCTACCCTAAAGTGTTATTATTTTAGTGAAGTGCTTATAATTAAAGTGCCTGATTTTCTCAGTGTTCACAAGTTTGTTAATCAGTCATGCCTTATATTGTCTCTTAAAATTGGGAATACAATTGTCTGAGGGAAAAGACTGAAGTTCCTCAAATGGCCACTTGAGGCTCGCTCTGAAAGTGAGTCAATCCTCATAGACCCTCGTGTTGACATGTCCAGCTTTACAGCAGAAATAAACTTGTTTTTACAAATATGATTTCGGTTTCTGTGGCTAAATCGTGCTGGTGTTCAGTCTTACCGTTTTGGGCATCTTGGCTCCGGTTGGTGTCTGAGCTCCAGCAGAACAAAGCCGTCGACTCCCAGCAGGACCTCCGGCTGATAAAGAAGCGCTGCTCGGCTACTCGCTGGCAGACTCAAGTGCAGGGCTGGCATCCTTTGAATTTTTATTGAACCCACATGTTTAAATTGTATTATGGTACAAAGTTCAGCATAATTAAGGGATTTGCTCTTCATAGGACAGTTCACAGTCCAGAGGTTTTATTGCTATTTATGGCCCTCAGTGATACAGGTGATGCAACATGATTTTTATTGTACTTTATCCAAGCTGGTCTTTTGCTTCTATTTTCTTCTTTGCAAAGTGTCCAAAAATATAGTTACAAAAGTGTGCAAGAACGGTGCATTCAAGGACAAAACGTGCCATTAATATGGTTCTGTTGCTCAATAAAGGAGGTGTGTTTTGCAACATGGCGCCAGATATCAGTGTCTCCACCCATGGGAGGAAGCACAACACTGCAGTCCAGGCTGGGTGAGGTCGAGAGTTCATCTTCTGGATGCTCAAACTGAAGGGCGTCATACGAAGCATCTTTACCATGAAACTCTGCAGTGGGTGAAATAAAAGACAAATTCAAAGCAGTGCAGTGAACGCAACGTGATAAATGAGTGGATAAAGAAAGGTCTGGTCTGGGTTTAGATTAGTTTGTGAGCGACTCAAATCAGCTGCTTTAACCCTCATGTTGTCCTGCGGGTCAAAATTGACCCGTTTTAAAGTTTGAAAATGTGGACAAAATAATATATTTTCACAGTGAAACTTCTGATGTCCACATTTTCAACATTTTTGGGAAATCTTTTAACATTTGTTGGTGGAAAAAAAGAAATATTAAAAATATTTCTTAAGAACATTCACATAAAAATCAACCAAAATCCAGCGAAATTTGAATATTTGAAGTTTTACTGTTATATATGTAGTCACTTTAGATATTTTTAGGATTTTTTTGGAAGATTTTTACTCATTTCATAAAAATATTTACTAGAATTTTCTTGCCCAATTTGGGGGATTTTTTTTTTTTTTTTAAATAAAACTTTTAAGGGAAACTTTTACGGAATTATTGGAATTTTCTTCCTGAAGGTTTTGCAAATTTTCAGAAATTTGGGGACTTTTTTTTGCTGAATTTTTGGATTTTTTTCAGACAAAGAAACAATATTTTTTTGGGTGCCCATAAGTGAAGACAACAGGAGGGTTAATGTGACATAAATCTTGCCTTGAAAATGTAGAACGTGATCTCTGCCAGTCCATGTGAAGTCACATCCTCAACAACACAATCAAAACCGGGATAAGAACCGTAACTGAATAAGCGGCTCAGTGTTTGTCAGATCCGCTGTGACCGTTACATAAATCATTTGTATGGGTGCTTTGTAGCATCTGTAAATAAAGTCTGACCACACTGAGCTGGCGGCTGAATCTGCTTTACAAAAGTATCACTGCCAGGGTTTGGAGACGCGAAAGTGCTAAGCAACAATCTTAAACAACCAGCAAGAGTCCACGCAAAGTTTTGACTGTGAGAGTTTACCAAATCACAGGCCTCTTTATGTGTGTTGCTGCAAGTTTCAGGTGAAGTAGCAGCCAAATGGTTGTAATTACTGCTTTACTTGTTTGGACCTGCTGGCGGCACATCAACAGATTGCGTTTCAGTGGAGTCCATCTAGTCCAGCTGCTAATGTGTCCACCGTGGGTCATTTTCAGGATTAATACAAATTTGCTGACCCGCTAAGACCCACAGAGCTGAACATGTGCAGATGCTGCTCAGCAGAGAGAAGCTCTCCAGGTATAAGTACCTGGACGTTTCATCAAGTATTTCTGCATCAGAGTACTTCCACATAGGAAGGATTCAAGCGGTAATTACTGGAGAAAGTTGTGAAGCTGCAAATGGTGATTATCTGCCAGAAAAGTCACATATTTTATTTTACACCGAGTATCCTGCAACACCCCTGAAATTTTCTGCACGGGGGCTGATGCTTTTCAATTAGAGACAGATCGCTCACGGCGAGCCACCCACCGTTTCCAAAGAAGACGATCATCCTCTTAAACAGAAAAAGCACATTATTCTGTTCTCAGCTCGGCGCTCTCAGAGTTTTGAAATGGAAAACGGCTCTCTAAAGATGAGAACTCGGGAGTGGAGAATTCTTTAAACCGAGTGTCCACGGGGAAGCTGTCCTTATCTCCCCGTTCTCAGTCTCCTGACGGCGCCGACGGAGCCGCCTGCTCTCCCATCTTCAGAATATTTCAGCTACAGCCAAAACAACAGTCTTACAGGTTTTCAGGGGGAACAGCAGGAGTCGCAGTCGGCCCTGTGCAGTTAACTAAACGCCTGGGGTGCAGCGCCTCGGGTGCTAAATCACCACTTTGGTTGGAAGTTTTAGAGGAATGATACTTACATTTAGCTCTATAATGTCTGTAATTTAATAAAAGAGCCCTCCAAATATTTGGACGAATAATACACACTCACCGGTCCCTTTATTAGGTACACCTGCTCAATCGCTTTTTAACACAAATAGCTAATCAGCCAATCACATGGCTGCAACTCAATGCATTTAGACATGTGGTCAAGACAACTTGCTGAAGTTCAAACCAAGCATCAGAATGGGGAAGAAAGGGGATTTAAGAAACTTTGAACGTGGCATGGTTGTTGGTGCCAGATGGGCTGAATAGTTCAGAAACTGCTGATCTACTGGGATTTTCACACACAACCATCTCTAGGGTTTACAGAGAATGGTCTGAAAAACAGAATATATCCAGTGAGAGGCAGTTGTGTGGATGAAAATACTTTGTTGATGTGAGAAGTCAGAGGAGAATGGGCAGACTGGTTGGAGATGACAGAAAGTCAACAGGAACTCAAATAACCACTGGTTACAACCAAGGAATGCAGAATACGATCTCTGAACGCAGAACACATCCAACCTTGAAGACGATGAACTACAGCAGCAGAAGACCACACTGGGTGCCACTCCTATCAGCTAAGAACAGGAAACTGAGGCTACAATTTAAACAGGCTCACCAAAATTACACAATAGAAGATTGAAAAAAAAAAAAGCATTGCTTGGTCTGATGAGTCTCCATTTCAGCTGCGACATTCAGATTGTCAGAATTTGGCGTAAACAACATGAAAGCATGGATCCCTCTTGTTTTGTATCAACAGTTCAGGCTGCTAGTGGTGTAATGGTGTGGGGGATATTTTCTTGGCACACGTTGGGTCCCTTAGTACCAACTGATCATCATTTAAACACCACAGCCTCCCTGAGTATTGTTGCTAATCATGTCCATCCCTTAATGACTACAGTGAACCCATTTTTTCATGACTACTTCCAGCAGGATAATGCTCCATGTCACAAAGCTCAGATCATCTCAAGCTGGTTTCTTGAGCATGATAATGAGTTTATTGTCTCCAATGGCCTCCACAGTTACCAGATCTCAATCCAATAGAACCTTTGGATGAGGTGGTGATTGGCATCATGGATGTGCAGACGACAAATCTGCAGCAACTGCGTGATGCTGTCATGTCAATATGGACCAAAATCTCAGAGGAATGATTTCAACACCTTGTTGAAAGTATGACACAAAGAATTAGGACAGTTCTGAAGGCAACATCTTGCTGGTTAAAGGTTGGACTCCCTGTCCAACCTTTAACCAGCAAGATGTACCGAATAAAGTGGCCAGTGAGTGTATTTGAAACGATGTAAACAGCATTAAAACTGGTTCAATGGTTTAAAGGGGACTGAAGCACAGATTTAAAGATGAACCCCACTGATTTTACACATTAGAGTCTGTTTAGAGGTCAGTCTGTTTACATGTATAGGAGAGTAGCACTGTATTTGTAGAAAACGATGCAGGCTTCTGCGGCTTCTGCGAGAGCTACACAAAATCCAATAAATTCCCTTCAGCTGTTCTCTGAAAATGTTGTGTGTGGAGCATCTCTGATTCATCTGCCAGCCTTTGAGTTGTAGGCACCAGGGGCCTCATTGATCAGGCAAACACTTCCACAGACAGAACGTGATTCATCGACACTATCTTGTGTGTAATTACATAATGACATTAAAATTAACAGAGTCGTATTAACGCCATACAAAGATCTCAAATTAGATGTGGTTCCGGCTGATTTGAATGATAAATGAGGAGCTTCAACGTGTGACACCGAGTCTGCTTCTTATTTGTTTTTCAGGACCCGAAGCTAAATTCTGTTGGTGGAATTTTTCAAATTTTGTATTTTCAGACTTGGGAATTTTTGTGTTATTGTAAAAAAAATCTATGCAAGGATTAACAAGAAATTGCACCACTCCTATGCGAGTAATGGTCTCGGCCTGGACGCCTCTTTAAAAAGTGTCTGGCTCCACGGCTGCAAACAGCAACATAAACCACAGTGTGATAGCAGCATGGCCATCAGGAACGTCTGTCCTGCTGAAGTGATCTTGATATTGATGAGCTGGACTGTCCTCCTTCAGTGACGGCCATTTCTTAGCTGTCATGTGCACATAATTTCAGTTTAATGCCGTGCGTGGCGATAAAAGCCTTCCACTGTGCTGCGTGAGTGAATGGGTCTCAGTTCGCAGCAAAATAGAGAGTCGGAAATGGTGTCATCAGAGTGTGTTTTTTGTCTCGATTTGGTTTGACAACAAGAAAAGTCATTTCAGCAGGTAGAAGACGAGGTGAATTTATGGAAAACATCTGTCCGCCAGATGAGGACGGTTAACCCCACTGACGGTTATGAGAGGGAAGTGAGCTGCGGAGGGTAACGCACCCCAATAAAACAACTTCATATTCATTACTAACACTCTATAGGCCATTTTCAGCAGAGTAAAGCTAAATGCGTCTGCACACGGTCTTTATCAACCAGCACATCTAACATGCATGGTGCTGTTGTCTGAATACATCGGTCTACATTAGAGACTCCCTTGCTCCCACTCGGGTTAATGAAATTCCATCTCTGGCTGACCGCAAGTGCAACGTGGAGCTTTACGGAGCAAAATTAACCCCAGCGGACCTTTATCTCCCTTCCCCAATCCAATCGACCACCCTCTCATTTGTATCAATTAGGCAGTGAGAAGGATTACTCCGAGCGCTTGTGCGGAGAATGTTGAAAAGCGTTTGTACTTCAGGGACGTGGAGCGGAGGAATACGAGCCAAGCAGAAATGCTCACAAGTGCAGCTCCAAGGTCGTTTATTTGGCTGGGATTTGCATTGTGCAGAACGCTGACATGCAGACATGCATTTTGTAGTTTGATAGTATTATAACTAAATTTCAACACACATTTATGATATTTACACAAGTAACGAAAGTGGAAAATATTTTTCTGATGGAAGATTTTTCAAAGTCAGACTGGTCAGTCAAAGATTCCATTTTCTTCCAAAGTAGAGCTCAAAGTCGATTTCTTGTTTGATTTCCTTGTGAAGTTGGATCCCCGTGGTTAGATTTTGATGGTAGTCTTGTGCAGTGTATTCTGGATACACTCTCTACTTCTATATTTATGAGCTGCATAAAGGAGGAGCTAGCTACCCTACATCTAGATCTTCGAATTACTAACTATGAACTGAAAAGGTTAACAAAAGTCATTTCGATTTCTTTTTTGTAAAAGTACAGTGTTGAGGAGGGGAATGGTCAACAAGCTAAGACCACATCTCCTTGACCAGAAATCCTTGTTTTAAGACATGACTTTCAAGTTAAATGAGTGTTTATTTTTCAACCTGCCATCGACCTAAAGGCTTTAAAAAAGCAAGAGTGGACCGTAGTTTTATAGTTTGCCTCTATTATAACTAAATTTAAACATGCATTTATGATATTATGTAACCCTCCCTTTCGGTTCTAACACCTTAAGGTGTAAGTCTGGTTCGGGAAGGAATTTTGTTAAGAATACAGTCACCCCAAAAACACACAATGACAACAGATTGTAAATTTTTAAGAAAGAAATATACTGAACCCCCGTACAAAATTGAACTCATGAATGTTGAAACAACCAAACATTGTATCCAGTGACAGATCACGATAATCACAATTTAGTCCGCCAACAGTTCCAAGGATTAAAATGTCTTTGTTCACCCACAACTGGCCAGCCAGGAAAATCAAACCCAAACCCCTGGAACAGCAAAACAAAACAAACAAAACAAACAAAAAACAAACATTGAGTGCACTCAGGAAAAAGATCCTACCTCCCCCTTATAATGAATATCTGACGAGACGGTCCGAGGTGATGGCCGATCCTAGTGTGATGGAGATGGAGATGTGGACGTGGGTGGACATCAACACACAGTGGCAGATGGATGGAGATCAGAGTCCCGCTGAAGAGAATCCTCAAAAAAAAAAAACAGCCTACATGGATGTGCAGGGCAATTACTCATACAATCCATAATAAGTGTCCAATACATTTACTTCAATAAAGTTGCCATTCTGCCAGTCCTTTCTTGGCTCGTAACAGGCTGTACACATAACAATACAACATATCACATATGAACAATATAACCTTCTGAATCTAAATGCATTCTTCCCTCAGCCTACAGCTGACAATGCAACACATTTTACAGTTTAACACAACACTAAGACTCAGTAACTCAGTCTGGCCGCATGAAATGTACTCTAGCATTTGAACATATGTAGCATCTAACTAGCCAGCACCGAGTGGAGATCCTTCATTTTACACAGTAAATTATTCAAGTAGCAACAACATACAACTCAGTAAATACATAAAACAGTTAACAGATATCAATGGAAAACCATTTAATTCCTATCAGTTATCCCGACGGGTTTTTAGACAGACTACGGGGCTCGTGTTTCCTGTTTTTAGCTTCACTTTGCTAGCGTTAGCATGCTAAGGTAAAACCTTGAAGAACACCCATAACTCACCGGAATATCGATTTCTACGTGGTTCAAAGACGTCTGATGGTTCTTGTCTACTTCCGTAACTTCTGCAGTTAACTTTAGTGTCAAAATACCTCTTTTATTGTTTGTTTTCTAAGTAAATCCAGCTCTAGCTCCAGCGTAGCATCCACACAGAGAAAGAAAAGATGGCGTATTTCGGTAAGATGATCACCCCGAGCACTTTCTCGCGCACTAAGGAAACTTATCAAATTCAATCTTAAGGACAATAATGGCCTTCTACTACCACCTTGTGGCCAATTTGAGGTACTAATTCTCCTGAGAGAACAGGCAAATCAAGCTCAAAATACTGTCTAAAAACACATTATTAGTGACCTGAGGTTATCTACCCGGATTACATTTACACAAGTAATGAAAGTAACGTGTTGAAGTTTGGAAACACTTTAGAATGACTCATACCACTATTACTGCCTTTACTTGTAGGTTTGGATGATTTATTTCATATTGTATCCATATATAAGTCCATCCATACTGTTAGTTCTAATCATACTGTAACACACTGGATGTATGATACTGTAAATAATGCACTTTACTGCTGATTTTGAACTTCTGGTTAGATGCTAAACTGTATTTTGTTGTTTAACCCTTTGATGTGCAACATGGGTCAAAAATGACCCAAATCCAATGGAAAATGGGTATTTCCTGACCCACACTGCACATCAAAGGGTTATGCACTTGTGTTCAATGCAATGTTGAATCTAATCTAATACAGTCAGTGTTTTACAGGGTGTGAAGGAAAAATTACTCTTTCCCTTTCTAAGGTATTTCCTTGCAGCTGTGAGCTGACATCATCCCAAATTGTCTTCCAACAGGCAGACGCTGTAGGAGGAAAATATACCAGGACTCTCTGCCCTGGTCAGGATTAGATATAGTCTGTTCTGACGTGACTAAGCAGACGAGTTGTCTCCATATTGGTCTGAAATCTGACCTTCTCCCAACTACAATATATACCTGAAGATCAGAGAGAATCCTCAGAACTGATGCTGGCATTGCTTTCATGTACTGCTGCTCTGTTGGTGTCACTTCTCCTGATATCAGTAAACATTACTCACAATCTAAGTCATCTGAGTCTCCAGTGTGTCTCTCTGTATCTGCCTTCTCATACTCTCTCGACCTCACTGAACTTCCACAACACACGGTGGAAGTGTGTTGTCAAATAAATCAGATCCTGGTACCTAAAGCATGATTTCACTTTATTTCAGCCTAACTTTGTACTCTCTACCGTCGTCATGGAGATTATGGGAAACGAGGAGTCGCACCAAACATTGTATATTGCTGCAAATTACATTACCAGACCAATACCACCCGATTTTCTGTTGCACCTGGCCAACCCTAGAGACCTGGATCATAACAATTGCATTCATCAACAATCATTGGAGTGATCTGGAGAAACTCTGGTTGGTTGCTATGTTAGCCATTGTGGTTGAAAACAGTACTGAGAGGTCCAACACATGATGGTGGAGGCAGAAAGATACTGACTGACCAAACAAGAAGAAAAGCTGATGCATTGTCACAACTGTTACCATCACAACAACTAGGTTGGAAAAAATGAATAAATATTAACAACAGTCATTGATATTTAATGTGTACTTTGTGCAAGGAAAACTCCAATCTTAGAAATACTAAATTCCCTTGGTTTCTGACATTAGAATACTTTATTTCTGTCTTTTCAAACTAATTTTACATCACGTCTGAGTGCACTTCGGCTCCTGAAGTGGTGAGACGCTGCAGTCGCCTACCAGCATGGACTGTGGCTCACATGTGAGGGTTTAAGAGGATGTTGGAAACCAACTGAGAGTATAGGTAGCATCAGTGCTACCAGTAGAAAAGTGAGTCTGGAGTTCTGTTACTGCTGCACAATAAACAGAGACTCCAGCTGGGACTCGCTGCTCTGCACATCAACCCAAAGACAAGACGGATCATTAAATAGATACGTCCTCTTCAAACATCCAGCTTTTCCTCCAGTGCTTTGTTCACCCACTTTGCCTCAGGTTACAGCTAAATCAGTCAGTCAGGCTAAAAACCAAACTTTTAAAACATTGGTGCAAAAAGAAAGTTGCTTTCTGTAGATTCCAAGTCTTCCTTTTATCTTGAGCATCAGAAGCTTTTTCTCCATTGCTTCCTGGGATACTGTGAAATACAGAGATTTACAATCAGCACTGCACCACATTCAGTGGTTTGTGAAATTCCAAAATTTACTTTCACATGTCCACAGCTGTATGTGAACTTTAATGGAAAACATGCTGCGTTAAAATAAACTGGAATTATCCTCTAAATGTAGCTGCACCAGAAGAAAACACTGAGAATTTAAAGATTTAAGACCGGTAAAGTCTGCATTCTGCATTATTGGTGATTACACAAGAACTTTATTAGGTTTTTAAAACATTTTATTAACAGAAAGGTGTGTTATGAGCTGCTGAGGTGCTGGACAAACGTGTCTGTTAGGAGGATATTTTCAATCCACACTTAAATCCATTTCAACACCGACTGTCAAATACATCAATATGCAGATTACAAATATTACACATTGCAAGTGCAATATTGCAAACAACTGCTGCTCTGTAGGCATTTTACACACTGTTCTTAGACATTTTTAATGCAGAATTTGTTACTGCTTCATATTCATCTATCTTCCAATTAAAATAATTTTTATATATATATATATATATATATATATATATATATATATATATATATATATATATATATATATATATATATATATATACCAGATTATGTTTCAGGACAGCAAAATAAAAATAATTGCACTAAATCTTGCAACAGAAATGTGCATATAAGGCGTTCCGTTATGGTGTGTTCTAAAATTAAAGGCCCATTTCATATATTTATTTAGATTTAATTAGATTAAGTTGAATGCTAAAGCCAAAGTGATATTTTCTGTACATGTGTTGCATCGATGGTTGTTAATAAACAGGACTTTAGTGTTCACTACACAGCAGGAAACAGCGCTGTAATGTAATGTGTGGTCATGTGTAATTGCTTTCCTTTACAGCACCTACATTCAAATTGATAAATATTCATGCAAATGCAATCAGGTTAGCGCAAATATATTTCTCTGCTGACTCAAAAAACACGTTTATGATCATGTTCTGTACACAGAGTCCGTGAAACACTCGGTGGAGTTTTTCTTTTGAGAGAAAATCCGTTCGATAAGTTAAAATACCGGGAAAAACTGGAGTTGGCTACAAGTTGGAGGGATCATTGAACTCCCAGCGGCCTCCCTCCAGCTTGTTAACCAGTGAATTAACCTCTGGGATGTAATTGAGCGGCTGCAGCCACAGGAGTGTCTTCATGCATTTATTCGGCTGCATTAGGACTTGGAACAACATGACCGCCGTGACTCAGACGTGGCTTTTTTTTCCGAACATGAATCCGACACAGTTGCTGCTGCATGCTGTCTGAAATCAGCGAAATTAAGGAAGTATGTGCAAATGCATAGAATCTGTTATGAAACACATATAATAGGAGGTTACATGGTACTACTGTGATTAATAATGAGTCCACCTGTGCATTTCTGTACTGTTCTCGACTACTTTTGTTAAGTTGGAATGTTTTGTACTGAACACAGATGTTTGAGAGCAAAAGTGTAAAAAAAAAAAAAAAAAAAACAACTGAAAATATCATTGAAAAATGATATTTAAAATTAAAATAAGGAAAATCTGAAAAATAAAAATGTGGGAAATTCTCTGTCACCAACTGAGTTCATGTAAATATTCTAAATATGTAAGGGAGGTAAATCCATGTGTAGAATACAGGAAGTCTTTCCACATTTGCCGGCTTGTTACTGAAACTTAGTCCTGCATACAGGCTCATGAGACAAACAGACCATCCTAAAATACTGATGTGAAGCATTAATTTTTTCCCCTCATTGTTTCCTTTACTGAAATTTGCTAAGCAGCGCTGCTGCGACACACAATCTGCTTTATATTTGCTGCACAAACCAAATCAAAGCTGACTAATGTACCGCCGCGCCGATCTGTGCAGCTTCAAATTGGATTTCTGGATATTCTTCTTTTAATGTGAGCCATAATAATGACCTCACATTTAGGGGAAGAAATAAAACAGTTGCTGCTGTTAGTCTTTGTTGAGCAAAACAAAACAAGCCGACTGACTTCAAGAGACACAGCCGACACCGAAGCAAATGAATGTTTCCTACGTTAAACCTGTTGAACCAATACTTTAAAGAGCTGTCTAAAATAAAGACAGGAAAGCACGTCGGTACTTTAATGTTATTTATTCTGAGAAAGGAATGAAGAAATAAAGAGTGCTGAAATAAAAATGGACTTTAAACTGTTTAGCTAATAAAGATCGGAAACATTCGAAGGTTCCAGCCCGTCCAATCTGACGATCTGCAGCTCAACTTGAAATCTTTAGATTTTCCAGCTGAACTAAACAAGAGATTAATTGAAAGATTAGTTAAAATTAACACAAGCAAAGGGAAATTAGTCTTCTTTGGGGAGCCGCACATCTTCGTCATTCCCATTTTAGCACGTAAATCCTTTGACGTGGGACAACTATGGGTATTTCTCATTTAAAAAGACTTCTTTGTACGTGTGCAAACATTTACATATGTGCAACAGATGGGTATATTACTGTATATACACACAAAAAACCTAATTCAAATGCTTTACACATAAGGCCCATAGATTTCTTTCTTTCTTCTTGAACTAGTTTCCACTGCATTTCTTCCAAAAAAGATTAAAAAAAGTCCATGTTATATTGCCACACAAACACTGAAGACACACAACAGTACAGAAGCTTTACAGTGAACTTACAGTACATGTCGGCCTTTGTCGGTCTAATAATGCGAATGGATCATTTACAAATCTTCTAGCACCTACAGCTCGGAGTTAAAACTCGTAAGTGCATTATATTACATCCGTGTTACATTATCTTACATGCAGAGCCTCTCTGTAATTAAACTAAACTTTCAAAGTTAGTCTGAAAGTCTTAAAAATGCATGGTGTGTGTGAATATAAAAAGTCTATTAAAAAAAAAAAAAAAAATACCCGACCATTAATTTAGTAAATACATTAAAACGTAAAAACACATTTAAAAAAAAAGAACAGAATCAAAAAAATAAAAGCTTTAAAGACGAGGTGTTACACAGAAGAGCTCCTACATGAACACATTACAGATGAGTTTCTGATCAGGACCTGATAGAGCTGAATTTAGAAGATCTGGTGGGGGGGTTTTGTTCTAGAGTTGGGTATCAGTTCAGATTTCACTGATTGTCTTTGTGCTTCTGAGTAAAGGTTCAAATCAAATCCTGATTAGTTGTTTTAGAACAGAAATTGAAGTTTTTAGACCACAGAAACGCTTTCAAAACTGAAAATTGTTGCTAATTTTCTACAAACTTTACTTTCGATTGGTTAATTGCAGTGTTTTTGAAATTGTTCAGGGTTTATTTACAGTTAATAGAATTGTGAGACGTAGCGGTGATAATTACATCATGAAGTCTTCTATATTTCCCTTTATTGAATTTGAACATAACGAGTTTGGACACGTGTGTAACCAGTAAAAGACGAAAAGTGAATCCTCATTTCTGAAAAACTTGGAACTTTTACCCCTTTTCCACCAAGGCAGGTTTGGAGACGGCATCTAATTTCAAACCAGTTCAGAAAACCGGTTCCAGAGTTGCACCAATACTTTGAAGATATACATCCAAGAACTGCTTAAGTCGGGAATTATCGTGACCAAAAAGATTAACCAGAACTTTGGGACTTTCATTTGTTTTACAAAACCACAGCTAATCTATTTGGTCCAAGGAAGAAGAATTCGCTCTCGACTGGAGACGTGAAACGGCATGGAAAATTAGACAGATGAGGATTTTATTGGCTTTCCAGCAGTGGCACATGGGACAAGCAGAACTGTCTCGTTTGCTGTGGTCCTCAACAGAAGATCAGAATAAACTAGAGCGAGCTTCGGTAGTTAAAGAGCTGTTTGGACAGACGTACACTACTGTTCAAAAGTTTGGGTTCATTTGGAAATGCCCTTATTTTTGAAAGAAAAGCAGTTTTTTTCAATGAAGATAACATTAAATGAATTAGGAATCCAGTCTAGACATTGTTAATGTGGTAAATGACTATTCTAGCTGGAAACGACTGATTTTTAATGGAATATCTCCATAGAGGTACAGAGGAACATTTCCAGCAACCATCACTCCTGTGTTCTAATGCTACATTGTGTTAGCTAATGGTGTTGAAAGGCTCATTGATGATTAGAAAACCCTTGTGCAGTTATGTTAGTACATGGATAAAAGTGGGAGTTTTCATGGAAAACGTGAAATTGTCTGGGTGACTCCAAACTTTTCAAAAAATTAAAAAAATAAAAAGATAATGAGATAAGATAAGCAGACGTGCCTGGTGGGAATTAAAAAGATTGATTAAACTTGATTAAAATGAGCTTTTTGTCGTTGCAGGTCAACGTTTGCGTCACCTCCGTGGACGGAGAATTGGACTCTTCCGTCCCTAAAAGCACCACCGGGGAGCAGCTCTATGAATAAAAGTGTGAGCCTTCATGGAAAATGTGAAATTGTCTGGGTGACCCCAAACTTTTCAACGGTAGTGTATGCAGTGACCTGGCTATATAGTGGCTCTGTAGCACTTGGAAGATCTGCAACTCTGCCCAGACCTGGCACACAGTTTGCTTTGGTGAAAAGGGGGCAGCTGAAACCCAACCCTTGAATTTTAATAGTTTTTTTTCCCCCAACAGTGATTGTTAAGTTACTTGATTTAAAGTGTAACGTGTCGCCTGATACTACTACCAACGTAGTGCACTGCTTGACTGAATAAGGCATAAATCAAAGTGCAACGAAATTTTTCTCCTTTTTCTAAATGACTTGGTGGTTGGTTGGAAAACGCTCGGGACGATGGTTAAAACTCAATGTTAGCAACAGCGTCTAATCTGAATGTTCAAACCGATACCAGTTATTGAGGTAGATTTTCGGACTGAAACGCTTAACACATGATCATAATCAGCCTGTTAAAACGATAAATTACCTCTACAAACCCTCTGTTCATTAAAACCTTTCTGCAGGTATCTTCCACCTGACGGAATTATTAAGCTTTTACCATGTTACTGTTAGATTGCACAAAATGGTAGGACAACAGGACACTGTAGTACTGCGGTGACGTAACGACACAACATCGAGCACCACGAATCCGTACAGCTTCATACTGCTTAGCCATGTCACAAATTCATCTTAAAACAGCCGCCATGTCCAACAGCAGCAAATCAAAGAAGAAAAAAATGATAAATGTGCCCTAAAATGGTTTGAGAACGGCCTGTGTGGGTTACTTCCACCTGCCAACAGTCATCACTCCATCACTGGACCATGTAGGAGGAGAACGTCTCTTCGTGTTTGAGCGAGTTGCGGGCGATGATTTGCTCAATGGCGATGTAGGTTCCAGCGAGGAAGCCGATCAGACCTATCAGGCTGATGACGGCGTTCTTGGCGGTCACCAGCGGAGACAGGCCCTCCGTGTGAAAAGTTACGATCTGGAGGATGGGTGGGAAGATGAGCGCCAGGAAACTGCTGCTGACCGAGCCGACCAGCGAAATGACGAGGTCCAGCTCCGGGATCAGGATGGCGAGGGCACCTGGGGTGGAAGACGGGAACAGAAAGACAAATACGAGATGAACAGGAGTTGCTGTGTGCACTCAGGTCAATCAATCAATCAATCAATCAATGGCTTATTTAAATAGCAGTTATTCTAACTTTTTTTTTTCCACAACTGCTACAATCAATAAGGTGGCAAGCAGAGACCACTGTGGGAGTTTAGCAAGTAAAGGAGCACCATGACAGAGACTTGTATGAGGCTTAATGACCTCAAGCCAGCAAGAAAAATGTTTAATTAAGCTGGAGTATACTAGAATAATGGTCCCGCAGTACATTGGAAGATCTTATTTTACTCTTTGGATCGTTGGGTTTTCTGTTTTCTGTTTATAATTGGTGAGGTGTGTACCTTACTATGCTGAGCGCTGTGAGATGACATACACTACCGTTCAAAAGTTTGGGATCATCCAGCCAATTTAATGTTTTCCATGAAAACTCACACTTTTATTCATGTGCTAACATAATCATCAATTAGCCGTTCAACACCATTAGCTAACACAATGTAGCATTAGAACACAGGAGTGATGGTTGCTGGAAATGTTCCTCTGTACCCCTATGGAGATATTCCATTAAAAATCATCTGTTTCCAGCTAGAATAGTCATTTACCACATTAACATTTCTAGACTGTATTTCTGATTCATTTAATGTTATCTTTATTGAAAAAACACAGTTTTTCTTTCAAAAATAAGAACATTTTCAAGTGACCCCAAACTTTTGAATAGCAGTATATGTTGTGAATCTGTGCTATATGAATAAAATTGAATCTTAGCAGTGTTCAACCCTTAGGGTTGTATTGCAAGTTGATAGTGCAACCGAACAACACCCTATTAAATGCATGTTTATGCACCACGCTTTGTTATCAAGGCACATGACGGGCTGTTTATGAGTCAGGGACAGAGCATGCTTGGAGCTGCTGATGCAACGGAATGAGCAAAATACTCTATTAAACAATTTTTAAAATTTTTAAAAGACAAATAATTTCAATAAATGCTGTGAATTACAATTAACTTCAATTAAAAACCGGACTAAAAAGGTGTGGCTTCAGTTTGCTTTGAAAAATAACATCCTCTGTAGCCCTCAGGTCTTCAGGAAGGATGTTACTGACACAAACAAAAACAAAAGGATGCATCATCGTGTTTTTTTTCCGGGTTTTTGCTTCCACTTTAGGTTTAATTAAAAGGCCACCAACAGAAGGCATGAGGGTTCTGGAAGGTTTGGAGGATAAAAGCGAATCTGATAAACAGGTCGGACCAAGGCCACAAAGACTTTTATAAACCAATAAGAGGCTCCTAAAATCAATTGCAGAGCAGACTGCTAGCCAGTGCAGAGACTTTAAGATTGGTGTAATGTGTGCTCTCCTAGTCTTAGTCATCGCATGTGCAGCTGAACTTCGAAGCAATTGTATTAAAGGTATTGAATTGATTTTGCTTAACAGACTTGTAACGATTGTGAGGAGGATTCGTCACAGCTTAAAAAGATCAAGCAGCCTGCAGACTAACCCACAGTGAGCAGTAACACCTTTAAAAACAACGCCTGCTTTACTGCTGCAACTTTCAACTGACAGACTTTTTGAGGTAGTTTTCTGAACAAATGTTACTTCTTGTATTTGTGCAATCATATAAATGTCAGACCAGGCACATTTTAGCTTCTATATAAGAACCACTTGCACGTGTCTTCCCTCTTTCAATTTCTCTTGAGTAGCTTCAAGCTTGTTGAAATCATTGCATTCCTCACTGATCGAAATCTACATGATGATCACACCGAGCATATTTTGGATGCACGGCATAGGCTTGTAATGACCGACCTACAGGTGGTACACAGCTTGTAATGAGGTTAAATTCGTTCCTGTACCAAACTGATTAAAACCGCAGTGCTAATAATCCCCTGAAGGACTCAGAACTGCTACCAATATCTGAATGTCAGTCATCTGCTTGTTTGCCTGCTGGTAATGTCCCAGAATGCTGAGGCGCTGTTGTGGAGATTCTTCTGTGTGAGGATTCATTCATGGCTCAGTGTGACGAGTCAAGTACAGTTTAATTTCATGCAGCATGGGAGAAGAATATTAATCATTGTTAAAGAAGTCCCTGTTGAAGGTCTCTTTTTATATAGATCCATGGCTGACACCTGGATCTACCACAGACAGGATACTGTTTCAAAGTCACCAAAAATGGAAATCTGGTTCCCGCATATGCCCACATACCATTTTCTGCCCTGTTATGTGTCGATTCAGACAATTTTATAGATCCAAGAGGGGCAAATCATTTGCAGTTTACTCAGTCCGTGCTCATCACTTCAAAACTTACAGTCAAAGAAGTAACAGATCAACATGCACAGGTCAGAACAAGGGAACAACAAGCAGTACCAAATACAATAATAATGCAACAAACTGGGAAACTAATGGAGCAATATGCCCTTCATTTGCAGAGTTTTTTGGACAAGCAGCTTGCTTCTCCACCAGCTCTGCAGCCAGTCAGTTCCCTCAGATCAACTCCACACATTAACATCAAAATAGGAATGTCAATGATCAACAGTCAATCAATTAACCGATTAGAAATACATTAACAGATAAGGTAGAAGACAAAGGGCATGTATGTCAGTAAATATATTGTAGATTAGCTCTAGTACCTGGTTGTTCCAATAAGTGGAGTCCCTTAATGTTTAACACTGTAGTGACCTGATCCAGGTACTTGTATTTTGGGCAGTACCACGTTGGTAAGTGCAGAGCATTGTGGGGGTTTAGTTAGTAAAGGATCACCATGACAAAGCCTTCTGTGACAGCTGAGTACTTAGTTATACATTGAAATCCCATTAAACTACAGAAAAATATCAATAAAAGAGTGCACATAATTATCAAACACTACTAAACCTAGAAGATCCCGTCAATACACATCTGTGATCACAGGTGGCTTTAGGTGAGAGGTTGTCCCATCCTCTCTATAAGACTAATCATCTACCAAATAGTTTCCTTCTTTTCCTCACATAATTTCTCCTGTAAAGTGTTGCATGTTGACACACGTACAGAACACAAGCCAAAAAACTGACAATGCATTTGCGAGTTACACAAGTCTTGCAGAACTTTAAACCTTTTATGACAGCTTTTCCGTCTTCATGATTGATGGT
This sequence comes from Amphiprion ocellaris, assembly GCF_022539595.1. Taxonomy (NCBI): domain Eukaryota; kingdom Metazoa; phylum Chordata; class Actinopteri; family Pomacentridae; genus Amphiprion; species Amphiprion ocellaris. Next base: position 3,929,945 of record NC_072778.1, on the reverse strand, counting down.
GGCATGCTGCTGGATTTTGGACCTAAATTGATCCACGGTACAACAGCAAACTGCATAATACCCAGCACACCTGCAGTCCACAGGAATTTCTCGCATTACCTGCCACATACACACCAATCTGAGTTCTGCATGTGGTCTGTTGTGAAGTTCTTTATAGGCTGTGATCAGCAGCTTTACAACCCTAGTCTGATGGGAGAAAAAGAAGCCAAGAGGAAAACAATGCAGTGCCTATGACACTAAATGCTTTTATTTGGGGGAAAATGCCAAAACTAAGAGAATGGTGCTTTATGTTGAAAAAATAAATTAGTATTCTGTTTCTAGAGTGACTTGGCAATGTTGTTCCAGGTAAAAAGTTACGCATTTGTCATATATGATTTCAAACTTCCAGTATCCTATTTGGTTTTTTATTATTATATTTTATCTTATTATTATTATTATTATTATTATTATTATTATTATTATTATTATTATTTGGATCCATTTTGATGTGAGCTTTGTCTAAATATGCACCCACAAAGTAGATTCTGACGTTGTTTTGTAGCTCCAGTATCAACTTGTGAAGCTCTCCCTGCTCTTGATATTTGTCTTACCAGAGTGCAGGATTTCTGTGCATGATGAGATTTTTAGGAAGCTCATTAAAAAGCTAAAATATTCTGCCTGTGTATTGAAACTACTTAAGGCTGTGACCTTTTGATTTTGGTGATCAAGGAATATAATCTACCTGGCAGAGAGCCTCTTTTCTGTTTCTCTCTGTGCTTCATATGAAGAATCGTGTGAAACAGAAGATCTAGATAAGGAAATGAGCGAGTGCCTTGTAGAAGTGGCCAAAGAGTCTGTTTCCTCGCTTTTATCTTCTCTACCGCACACAGGAGGCAGAAAAGTCAGAACTGCAGTACGTATCAGGGAAGAGAGTGTTCAGAAGATGAATGAGAAATAAGGTGGAACATACTCTGGGATGAAGGGAGGCAGAGGAATAAGAGGTGAGAACGATGACAATGCAATGGGAAGAGGGGAGGAAAATGTACTCAGAAGGAAGGGGGACAGACTCCTACTGTGTGAAAACAAAGGTGTGATTGTGTTTCACGTGTCGGTGGGAGCGGAGGCCATGCTGCTGAAGTCACCGGGGACCCCACTCACCTTCACAGGTTGCTATAGAGACAGGCGTAAACAGAAACTCGGACAAAAACAGGCGGCTGCTGAGGCGGTGCACAGCACTGTCACAACTGAGGCGCCCTTATGTTCCTGCTGACACAACTCCTCAACAAACCTTAAACTTCCAAATGTGTGCACACGAGCCAGCATCACACGCATGGTCACACCTGAAAAGAGAGGCCTGCTTTGCTGCACACAGACAAGCGCACACTCTTCATCTCACACTCTGTCCGTTACCATCTTCTCCACAGTGAGCAGAGAGGACAAGTCAGGTGTTCTTGTTCCCTCTGTACATCGGGCACACATTACCAGCGGCTGATAAAAGACTCTTTGAACCATAATCAATTGCTTGCCACTGCGCGTTCGAGTCTGTCAAATTAACCTACGGGGCGACGGCAAGGTCGAGCTTTCATGCGCCGAGTGCGGCGAAAGCACCTCGCCGCCACACGCTCCCGGGGACTAAACCTGTCACTTCTAGGGATAGGCCGTTGAAGGGTGCTCTTCAAACTACATTTGAAGCTTTCTGAGCCATCAAACAAGGCAGGCACTGCTGTGAAGGAGGACTGCAAGGGGGAGGGCCTACTTAAAGAAAATGCTGAGCCTTCATAGCAAATAAAGCACAAGGCTGTAGCTAAAAGGTGGGCTGTTTTCCCCTGAGACAGAGGCAGAACGTGGATCATCAGGCAGCTTCAAAGGGCTGGAGAGGGAACGCTGAGAGCACACTAATTTGGCCGTACAACCTAAAATCTTCCAGAAACAAAGAAAAAAACACACTACATTTTTTTTCACATCCGCTGGCTTGGGCTTCGGTATGCCAAAGAGAATGTCATGTGGCATGAATGGCAAAGACAAATGAGAAAGACAAAATGCTATGTAGAGGGTTTTAAGATATCGGGGAAAGTAAAACAGGAAGGTCAGGATGGGACGTCACATCTGCAGTATTTTAAATGTTTGAGAAAGTCACCTACAGTTTCTGCATTTGAGCAATAAAGAAACAAGTACACTAAAAAAAAAAAGTTGCACAAAAAACACTGACTCGGACATAAAATGGCCCTTTGTATTTTTTAAATGGCAGGATATATATATATATACAGTTAATAAAATTTAGTATAGTGAAAAATAAAAAAGGACTAACAAGGAGGACTCTGGAGTATAAACTAGCAGTTTATACCTAAATACCTAAAATTTAGTAATTCAAATGCAGTTAGAACAACAGTTACAAAGCCAACTGAAAAGCTTCCATTTTTGAACCCCATTTGACTCAGATTTGAAGATAAAAAGACATCTAGACATCTTTTGTTCTACAAATCACAAAATTGATGTTTGGTAGGAACTGACAGTGGCACTGCCTTTCAAATATGGAGCGCTGAAAAGGAGAAAAAAATGCTTGGAGATTAATTGAGTCAGTGCAGACAGAGGACCAGACATAATTCAAGATTTGCTGCAGTCTCTAATTAATATCAAAATGTCTCATAGTTATTACGTAGTAAGTTTACTGTTGTTTATTTAGACTTGGACAATGTATGAAAGGTGTTTAGTACGGAATACGCTCATGAATAACATTTACACAAAGCAGGGGCTGACTATTTTTAACTGCCACATTTGGGACTATACACTATTGAACAACTAGAAACTCTGGGCTTTTATCTTTACACCCATCAGCATCAACAGAGAGACTGGCCAGACGAGGCCAGTTCAAATAAGCAGCCACAAGAAGAAAATAAAGGACAGACTGAGAGGCATGAAGAGGAGTCGCGGTCTGGCCACCTTCAGACTGTCAGCAGGCAGCTTCTGAACCAAGCCCACAGCTTTTAAATCCACTGAGAGAGACAGCTCTTCAGCCGGACGGAGTCAATTACCTTCAGAGCCACAAAGCCCTGGCCAGCAGTAGGGGATGTTCTGATGCTGGATCAAAGATTGGTAGGGAGGGCCTTAGTCTCCTTTTCTCCACAGCTAGTCAGAATGTACTAGATGCAATCCTACTGTCTCATTTCTTCACCTCGCTGCCAGCAAACACCACCCAGGAAGGAGCCACAGGAACCCGGCTGCCTCCAGCTCCGTGAAGCTGGAGCTGACTTTCATCTGGGACACCCAGCCTTGGCTGATCTGCTGCACAGCAGACTGCAGCCCATTAAAGACGTCTGCCCAACAGATCCCAGGCTGCTTTCATGGACACCAACAGCAAGTGAACAGTCAAGGTCTGCATATGCTAATGTTAATTAGCTAGAAGTGGGTGTGCTCAGCATGGAGCCAGCAGCAGCAGCAGCAGAACATAGATAAAACTCCACGGACACTCCAGAAGGGAAAAAAAGGAAGCTCTGAGCCCATCTTTCTCTATTCACAGCAGCTCTAGACCTCCAAAAACTTTGCTTGAGTAGATCAAGTCTATACAGACAAGCAAGATTAGGGGTTTACACACCTTAATGATAGGCAGAGGCAGTCCACCATCCATCCTGCTTTGTGATCAATTTAGTCAGTAAAATAATAAATTAAATATTTGGCATTCCCTAAAATGCTGCTCAAAATGACTCAGAAGTCAATAGTAATGCCATTTATCAGAAGAGAAAGTAAAATTACAACGTAAACACATACTTTAACCTAAATCATTACATTAAAATCTATACAGACTAAACTGGAAGGGTCTGGCACCCTTGCTGTTGGATATATATATTGCTCCCTCGGTGGATTTTCTTTTTACTGTGTGTACTATCCATCCAAGTAAGTCCTCAGCCTGTGGCAAACAGAGAGATATGACTAAAGGTCTGACAGTATGTACTGCATTCATTACAGTGAATGTGGCCAAAGCATAGCTGGGAACAGAGCTTTTGATATTGGAGCATTTTAACATTAAGAATGCATAGTGTCTCCAAAAAAAGTTGTTCTGACAGCAGCGAGGCAGGCAGGACAGTCCTGTTGCTGCGCAGAAAGAGATTTACAACAATAAATGGAGGCATTTTAGAGCTACCAGTTGAACTATGTGACTCATCACAAATCAATCTACCATTACCGTGAGTTTATGTATATTTGGCAAACAATGCATTGCTGCAAAGGTTTAGCCAACACTTTTGCTCAATGATCTTTAACTTCCTTGCCAGGGCATCTGGGTTGGCACATCTGCTGCACCAGCGCCATGATCTCATTGTATATTATGACTTTCCATAGCCAAGATGGACTCTGATAATGCATCAACTGTAGTTAAAAGCTGCTCGACCTGCCCACCTCAGTGCTACTGCTAATTTATGGAATATCCTCTGAATAAATGCACACACAGGGCATCTTCCTTGATTTTTCTATGCACAGCATAATGAATTTGCCAGAAGATCTTATACAAATCCTGCAATTACAAACAGTCGTCCTTGCTGGTGGCTACTATATGATGTGCTGCTGCATCTTTCTTTCAAATGAACAAGATTGTTATGCTGTAGATGGAGCTCAGCACAATGGGTAGCCACATGTTGTTGTCGGACGTTATTGTATCAGCAATAATGTGTTAATCGGCTGCGCTCCTTAAACACGCAGTGGTTTAGTGTTCTATTCGTGGCCCTGAATATAACAGGATCCTGCGATGTTCCAACCACAAGGCAGTCCAATCTGCAACATCATTTATAGATTTGTCATTGACAAAGAGGAAGCCATGGTAATAAAACTTTTAAATATGCTGATGCGCAATATTTCTGTGGTGCAGTCACATCAGTGCCAGCTGAGAGTATCATTAACTAAACAGCCATGATCTCTAATGATCATTAACTTGGCATCAAACACACCTCCTCTGCCACCTCATTTAAATAATTTCTCTCCCTTCATTTCCCCTTCTTGCCCTTCATTTCTCTATCAACATAACCTCTGGCTCACCTCCATCTTTCTCACCACTCCATCACTACGTTGAGTCAGCAATCAACTTTTGTCTTCGCCCCAATGAGCCGACAGAGGGGGAACAACTCCTCTCCAAAGGTGCTCTGGATTAATCACTTTACGCTGTTGCTTTAAGGAGCAATATTTCAGTTGCGCCGAGCCATTTTCTGCTACAATAAATAAATAAAATGACAGAAATGATGTAATAGAAAAATGACAAGACCTGAGAAGGATGGCAAAAAACATCTTTCCAAGGAGTAAACAATGGTGGTAGGTAGCAGGGTGATATGTGTGAAAGATTCTGCTTAATTCCAGTGCTGAAGTAAAAAGTTGATTCATTTAGTTGACTGACAGCAAATTGCATTTGATTTGAGTACAGCTTCATCTTTTGTGGTGCTGTAAACTTTTCTATTATTTTTTGTTCCTATATTTACATGGTTTCTTTAGTTTTACTTTAGTGCATCATGGTATTTGAACACCATGCAGCAATTAGGTAAACTGTTAAAAATGTGTTATACAAATATATTTTAATAAGACTGATTATTTCAGTCGTCTGTAAAGAAACAAGGTCAACTACTGCTTGGTCACATCTTGCCAAATGTGAGAATTTGCTGCTTTCGTCTTGTTTGCATTGTTTTAGTTTAGGTTTTTAGTGTTTATTTGGCACTATACAGGGGATCCTAGACTTGCGTCAGAGTTCCGTTCTTACAGATTGATGTAAGTCGATTTTTGTCGTAAGCTGGAACTCCGGAGAAAATCTAAACAAAGCTCTTAGGTGCACCACGATATTGATCAGTTCTTCACAAAAGTCATGAATAACAATGACTTTCAAGCATGTATGAGTCATTTTACAAGAAAATAACAGAATATAATATAATAATATATAACTTGATCTAACAATGTCGATGTCCGTTGGTGTTTCACCCTGTTCCAAGCGTTTTATTAAATCTAATCTATGAGGTTGACATGCCTAAACAGCTATCTACTACAGATATTCACTTCCCCAACTCGACGAATTGTAATAGTTTTAGTGAACCACTGACTTTTTGTGTAGTTTCAAAAACTGATCAATATAGAAAAGAATCAGAATTAGAAAAAAAGCTGCAGGCCTACTAAAATCAGCACTGTATAGCACTATTCCTATTTAAAAGGTGGGTTATGTATATAGATGCATCTCTAATTTGAAAAAATATATATTTAAACATATTTTTTAAACAAGACAAGTTTGAATTTAAAACCTTCAAATACACACAACTCTGTTAACTAACTTGGCAGTCATGCTGACAAACTGTATTTGTATGTATACTTTTCTGCTACTGAGGAAAGTGAACCATTCTGCGATGTACCTTAATTTTCAGAGCAGTCCTTTGTATATACCTCAAGCCAACATGAGTCATCGTGGCTGCAGCACAAAATAAAAAGAACTTTCATTTAACTAAAAAACATTATCTGTTGACTAGAAGAGGGGGAATGTCTGGTCAGGGAATGTAGAAAAGTACAAATGTTTCCTTGCTATGCAATTACAAACTTTTGTTAGAGCGGGTGGCTGTGTCCTCACTAAACTCTTCCTTCTTGAGCCTCTAGAAAACGGCTGGAATTTCCTAGGAAATTAAATAGATTACTGCAGCCCTTGGGACACACTGCGGGAGCAATGAAAACTGTTGGCCGAGTGGAAACAGGACACACAACCGTGAGTTACCAATCCAATTTATCGTGGCTCATGGTTGAATTTATAAAAATACAAGGTAACAGAAGCTGTCATTGCAGCTCTTTCCCTATGAGTGTGTGCAAGGATTTATTTAATCAGGAGGTGACACTCTGCTGGAGGGGATGTAATCAATTTGGACTGTGATGATTATTACATTTTTATTTAACCTTTACTAAACCAGGAAAGCATCAGCAAAATGAAAATATCTTCAAAGCAGCAACAGACATATAAAACAAAATATACAGTATCTTAGTATCATAAATTCAGTTGTTTGAAATATGTTTGTAATGAATTGTAAAGTAATTTCTACAAGTAGCAGACATAGTAGTAGGAACTTTAGCAGGACTGCTATTCTAATAATACATAATATAATAAATATTGCTACTCTATACAGGGAGATATGTGTTTTAAACAATGCTGGAGGAATATTACAAGAAGAAACTGCCACTGAGCTGTTAGATGAAGAGCAGCTGCAAAACTCCAACATGTTAACAAGACAAACAACACCTTTTTCCAAGCTGTTCCGTCTCAAGGAAAACCATTTTCACTGTGGCATCATGTGTTGAATGGTCGCGACTGCCCATGGCTTAGTTTAATGCGATTACCACCACCCTGAAAATGGCATCATTACTAGCAGTTTTCCATGTTGCTCTACACAACTTTGGAAGTAATGTTTCGGTTTCTCACCTGACAAAAGTCACAATGGCAACACATGTTATTGAGTTCTTCAAATGTACACCTACAGCTGTGAAATGGACATTTGTTCTGATAAATTACAGCCAAGTACAACAGATTTCCCTTTACTCTTTTCTTCAGCCGACAAACAACCCCTGTGGTTTGAATTATCTGAATACATTTTTATGATTAACATGAAAATGCATCCAAAATAAAATCTGTAATTATTTAAACATGCACAGATTTGCAAGCAGTTGCTATTAAGGATTTTTGTTGTCAGTGATCAAACAGCATTGCTTTAAATTTACTTGACTTGACGTCCACTTCTGGTCAAGATTTAAATCTCTAAAAAAACAGGAATACTGGTTGGAGGAACTGTGGTTCTGGTGTGCAACAAAGAACCACATTAAGCAAGTGTAGCTTCAAGTCTGCCTAATGCAAAGAAGATGACAAAGAAAAACTTGATTTTTAGTGATGGTTTGATTATGAAACAGCAGTGAGTGCAACTCCAATGAAGCCATTATTAATCTAATTTTCCTCGCCGTTTAATGTTTTATTATGTCTAGCTGGCATTTATAAACATTGCTGAGAACCCCAGTGCATAGAGTGGAGTCCACAAACTTGAGCCATATTTCCATAATACATTTTTATGAGCATTTTTAAGTATAGCCCGCCAAAAAGTTAATAAAACTGCAAAATTCAAATGAACTTACCGGATTTTGCCAAAAAGTTTGCATACTCGCATGAGATGGCTTTGGACTTTTTTGAAAAAGAGTTAATACACTTAATGGGAGATGGAAACCATTTGTGAATAAGCTCTGCCGCAGCTCACATTTAACTTGACTGATCAGCTGTTTACACGTCTTCGCGAAACAGCTGATCAGTCAAATTAAATGTCAAATAGCAACCAACATGAAATAGTAATAACGGATTTCTCAAATGAAACAAATTCCATATTCCTTATACTTTTTCTTTTGTAGATATCAGAATTTGCTTGTTTCTTCTTCTTCAAAAAGTTGAGGTGGTTGACAAAAAACTGCTTTGTTTCCAGCTTTTTCTACTAGTCGTGCATAAAATGGCTTAAACTCCCACCTTCAGATGACACTATGCAGCTATTAAGCTAAGTTAATGGTAGCAAACCCAATTCATATTTAAATTTTTAAAGTTTTTGTGGCATTTCAAAAGTTTGCTTCAAATTTGATTGACAGTTTTTTGGAAACACAACTACTGCAGCAGTGAGCAGTGATATTAAAACACTGAATGGTAGCAAAAATGAGATTAATAAAGACCTTATCAGACATTCAGAACAAAGTAAAAGGAGCTTCAACATCTGTAAAAACAGATGATGATGACGCGCTTCTTTGGTAGCTCGTCAGCCGGTAAAGCAAACTGGTTCTTAGAAGGTTTGCATGGTGAACCAACAGTAGCACCCTGTTTACATTGATGGGAAGGGAATATGTGACAACTAAGGGGCTTAAAAATGGGCAGAAAGGAAAAAAAATTACTGAACAAACTAAATCGTCGGAGGTTGTCTTCTCGTACGTGGCTGAGCTCATTAAAAACACACCAATGGGCAGTGCAGTGCTTCTCTGAACTGCTGTATTGGCCTTAACTTACAGTATTTTAAAACATGCTCAAAAGCAATGTGTTATCTGATCTTCTGGCTATGTTGTTATATGTCACTGGAAATCACTGTAAAAATGCAAAATGAGGACATAAATGTACAAAACATAGAACAACGACATGGAACCGGAAGCTCACAATAAACGTCAAGTAAAAGCAAGTACATGGTTCCTCTAAGAAGACTGTTAAGTTCCAGGACATACAAAAACACACCTCTTAGTGTTGATCTTAAATAAAGAGGGATTTAACCTTGAACAGCCGCTTGGATTTTATTCGTGAACGGTGTAATAAGCGTCAACAGAGAGTGCAATGTGCACAGCCTGGAACACCAATAGCACCGCAACTGTTTACCTCCTACAGCAAAGACAGCAATTGCGGAAAATGATTGCTCTAAATTGTATAGTGGTAAGGTAAAGTATGGTAAATAAGGATGTCTGCTGCTTGTCTAGAGTCTGGTTGCATGAATAAATCCATATAAATCTCTTCTCAAGCCATGATTTTGAAATAATTGACACACATCTTGAGCAAAATGGAGAGTGGGCCGTGGTCGGAGCAATTGTGGTTCCTGACTGAGATGGAAAAGATCACTCATAACAAATTATGTGTAAAGACGGGTCACATTTATGTGCGGGTTGAGAGATAGCAACTGAAATTTTAATTTTAATGCTGAAAACAGCAAATCCTACCATTATTTTGTATAATAGTGCTGAAAACAAACATGTGTCTCAGCCACCAGAAAATGGGAGGAAAAATAAAATCACATCACACAAAGACATGTGTCTGCTGGCTGGTCTGGTATACATGATGGAACAAGAGCAGAAAGGGCAGAAATAAAGTCAAATACGTCAAGGGAAAAATCACATACAGTGATACGAAAAAAAATAAAAGGATGCACAACACAAAACCACACATTCTGGTACCACAGCATGATGAGCTGCCACTTTTTTTGTGGGGCATTGTACAACAAGAAAATGTCATCAAGAGACCTTTCTAGCCTGCCATGTCATTTGCTGGAAATGGAGCATTTCATTGTGCGATACCTTCGAGATGCCAAAAAATGAAGCAAACAGAAAGAGATGCTGGAGTCTTTCAAATGGCAATAATGAAACTGAAAGTCTGAGCCCGGGAGAGTGGCCTGCGGAGGATGCAGTGTTCATTAGTGACTCCCTAAATCTTTGGTCAGGCAGCTGTCTGAGGTAACTAAGTAGGGAAACTAGAGGCTTCTCTGTGTAGAGCCTCCTAGCTAGCATCTACTGTGTAACACTAGTAAATGGGAGAATCTGTTGAAAGCAGAAGTTCAGCAAGTGAGGTGTTTTGAGTACAATTTTCAACATGTTTTGCTTCAAGAAGATGCTTTGAATTCACATGAAATTCTCATTTTGACGCAAAGTTTGTAGATTAGCAGGAATGTATCACTTGGAAGTAAAAGCAGTGCTGTCTATTTAAATGTGAAGCAACACCACAAATATTGTGTCCCTTATTTATTGTGTAAATCAATGTGATAAATAATCATGATCTCAATATTGACTGAAATAATTGGAATCACCATTTTGCTCATAATCGTGCACTCCTGATCTCACACACAAAGTTGATTAGATTTTTGATTGTGGCAGATTCTGTGGAAAAACTTGGTGACTTAACAAAACAAAAACGGCTCATCCTCTCTGAAAAAACTGTCTGAAAAGGTCGACATGAAAACATACTGACCCATCCTCTGGGGACTATGAATATACACAGGAAGACTAACATAAAACTCATTAATTGTTGTTGGGACGTTTTTATGCACTAAAGTGTTAGTTAATGCTCTTAGGTACATCGACTGGGTACTGCAAGAGTATCTATCATATTTACCAGTATTATTCTCACATACACACTACCCTTTAAAAGTTTATACACACTACCCTTTAAAAGTTTGGGGTCACTTAGAAATGTCCCTATTTTTGAAAGAAGAGCATTTTTTTTCAATGAAGATAATCAGAAATACAGTCTAGCCAATGTTCATGTGGTAAATGACTATTCTAGCTGGAAATGACTGATTTTTAATGGAATATCTACATGTGTTCCTGTGTTCTAATGCTACATTGTGTTAGCTAATCGCGTTGAAAAGCTAACTGATGATTAGAAAACCCTTGTGCAATTATGTTAGCACATGAATAAAAGTGTGAGTTTTCATGAAAAATATGAAATTGTCTGGGTGACCCCAAACTTTTGAATGGTACTGTATATCACACTAACTCAAAATAGAAAGTATGATGTTCCGGATCTTTGCTTTAATACATTTTTTTCTGACCGGACCTCTTTGAATTTTAGTTAAATACCCTGTTATAAATCATATTTCTTTTCTGAAACCCAAGCCTTGTTTTCAGTATCAACTACTAAATGTTGTGCAATAACAGTGGAAATATTGGCAAAGTGTCTTCAGTATTCTTTTACTAAGTCGTACAAAAAGTTAAATGGAGAATTCTGAGGATTCTTCCTTTGAAGAACAACCATATTAAACTGTAAGCACCTTTGAGAATAGTACAATAAAAATAATGGCATAAGGAGCCCTGCACTGCAGCCAAAGGGGCTCCTACTGGACACGTAACTATATCTCCTTGCCAAACAAGGCCGACAATGAACAAGAAATAGGATCAGAGACAGGCTGTTGTCCTTTCCTGACATGACATCACACTGAGCTGTCCACACTTGAGAGACCTCAGGTGACACTCTTGGATTCTGAGAGGCCTTGAAAGTGTAACAAAGGCTTTCATGACCACGGCACTTCTCCCAGAGTTTCGACCTGCATGTCCTGCTCTGGGAACAGAACTTCTCGTCCTGTTATGTCTCAAGAAGGCACTTCAGATGTACAGCCTGCAGAAAGGAGTTTGATACCCATATCTTGGCTATCATTGCTGAACACCTTTTCACAGCGGAGTGCAAGTTTCAGGTGTAAACACCTTCTCCTGTTGACGTGATCAAACAACCTGATATGAACTGCTTCTTTTGGTGAGTAACTCAATATTTGTGCTGTTTTATTTAAACGTATGCACAGGTTTCACTCTTGGCTTGTGGGTGGCTTGACATCGCAATGGAGAGATGTAAAATTAGAGCACAGCAAGCTACAAGCAACCGGGTCACAGGGATGGAGCATAAAAGATGACAAAACAAGCACGTTGCTAAGGATGCAGGCTCGATCAAATGAGATTTCTACGACCGCTACTAACTACTGATGTTGAATAGCACGGTCAAACCTCTGTAGATGATCCAGAATGCAGCAGCACGTCTGGTTTTCAAACAGCTAAAAACAGCCCACATCACCCCACTGTTCAGATTGCTTCATAAAATTCAAAATTCTGACATTTGCATTCAAAACTAGAATGAAAACAGCTCCCTCCTACCTGAAAAAATAGTCCTATTTCCTCCTGCACTGTCTGTGTGCACCACGGTCCTATTATCACACTTGAATTTGTTTCATGGCTCTTATCCAGGTTGTTTTCTCCTGACTAGATCCTTGCTTGTGTTGTATCTACTCTCAGATGTATGTTGTTTTGGATAAAATCATCCGCTAAATAAAACTGTAGAGTTTTAGTATCTTAAATAATACGAAATCTGTCATCATTTCAACATAATGTATTTTAAGTTCCAGAAAACAGGACTACACCTTGCTGTCTTGCTTTGGTTTTTAAGGCGTCAAATTTAGGTCACTGGCCAGAAAACGTTGAGCAACCCTGATCTAGACACAGAGTGAGACGAGAGCAGAGAGGAAGACTGGATGTGAAGGAAGATGGAGTTGGAGGGCGAGCCTGACCTTCCCCGCCCAGCAGGAGGTCCAAGCTAAAGACAGAAATCCTCAGGCTGACCTGTCTGCTTGCAGTCCGGCTGCTCTGGTTGTGCTTCTTTTAGCTTGGCTGACACACTTAGAGAGCTGCTGGTTTGGATGTTTAGGGACAGAGGTTGTCGTTTTAAGACAAGGCGAGTTCAGAGGCATGACTGTCACATTCAGACATTGCATTCTGATTCGTTTCTCAGATGCGACCTTTAGGGCTGATTGTTCTTGCTGCCACTTGGTGATAATCAGGTGAAATCTGCAATACCTTATCTCACAATGGGTGCTGTGATAATGACAAAGGTAATATCTTGCTATTTACCACCACAGCAGTTTTAAGTGATGGCGCTCAGACACAGGAACAATAAGGGTTAGGTTTAGTGTAAAGACATTAAGGAACACAGATTTGTCATGCACTGGTCGCGTTGACATTTCGTGACATTTTACCTCCATGATTCATCCAATGTTCAGATTTCTGTTTTGAAAATGTACAAAAATATGCTTGCATTAAGACGAAGACATGTCTATGTATATATGCGTACATAAAATACAGTAGAATTTGATTTGTGGGAAGGATTACAGGCAAGGATTTCATTTTTTTTTGCTATTTTTACAGGCCAAGTGAACTCTATATGATGATGTCTGCTTGGTGCCAATACTACATCACCCATCCCAGCTTGAGGTGCAATGAGGAGGGGAAGACAATACAAACTTGACATTAAGACTAACGGAAAAACGGCTTTGAAAATTACCTTTTTGCAACACAGGTTTGGCCAAAAGTAGGCTTACACGTAGCAGGTAGGATTTCGGTAAATCAACCACCAAACCTGTGCTTTCAAATGTATTTCTTATGCGATAAATTGCCTGGCGTGAAGGTGGAGGAGTGTTACAGGCTCCTTGCAATGATGCACGCACCTAAAAACCCTAAAAATCGAAACCAAAATTGGAAGAAATAGCTTAATAGCATTTCCAAAATGCGAATAAGGGATATGGAATACTAGTTTGGAATTATGGTTTGGATAAATTAGATCTAAAATGTGAAATAAATAGTGAAACAACTCCTTTTGGCTCACTCTGTATATTAAATTTGTCTACTCTTTGTCCTCCTCAAAACAGCCCTGAAAGGGATTTTATAGGTTGGGGCTGCCCCAACAGCAATCCCCGCAGTAGAAAGCAGTGAGTTTCCAACTTTGTAGCATGAATTTGGGGAAGGCACTTTCCATTTTCAAGATAACAAGGCCCCAGGTCAGTAACAAAATATATATTCCCAGCTTGGTGTGAAAGAAGTTGATTGGTCTGAGTCTTGATGTCAACCCATTTAACACCTTTGGGATAAACTGAAACAAACCAGACCTTATCGTTGCAAATCTGTAATGTTCTTGTAACTGAATGGAAACAAATCCCTGCAGCTGGGTCCCACATTCTGCTGAGAGGCTTGTTTAACAGTCACATGAAGGATTCAGGTCCACTTTTCGATCCTTTTTCAAAAAATTTACCTGAAATAAATTGAGTTAATAAAAAGAAATGATATTTTCTTTTCACTTCAAAGTATTAAAATGTGGTGCTTCTTTTCCAATTTTAATTAATTGCTCAAACTAAGATAGTGGTTCAACGTGCTCTTCTATTTCCTGATAATTTATTGTTGCTTCTTGTAATATTTTTCCAAAACAGATCTTTAGGCTAACAAAGGGTTCTTCGCATCACTCTGCAACTGATGTTTGATTCTGTTTCTCACAGGCACAAGATAATCCTACTGAAGTAGGCACAGAAAGCAAAGGCCAAACAGCAGTGGTGAATCTGCTCCACCAGACGTAAAGGTGAATGTGTGCACACATCATGTTTCTGAAAGGGTAAAAATCTGACAGCACTACAGTCCAACAACATTCAGCATGTAGTCCCAGTGGCACGCCACCTTTGTGCCACAGTGCTCCAGGATGAAGTATAAAAAAAAAAGAAAGAACCAGAAGAAGAGGAGGCTCACACGACATCCTCATGTCCTCTCTTGTTCCCATCAACAGCTTAACAACACACGCTAGCTGCTCAGCTCAAGCCTGTGGCAAAGTGACTCACACAAAGGAAGCATTTTCAAAGAGAAAATGAAATGACCAGTGCAGGCAATATAGCAGACGTACAAACGGGAATACAACACTGATTCTGTTTTGGCTCGTTTCTCGGAAAATATGTCCGTATGGATAAATATGGCTTTGTCATTTACAGACCTGTTAATGTGGGGGTATTATGCATAGCATGAATTGTCTAGACTTAGGTTGGACTTTCCATTTAAAGGTGATAGCATGAGGAGAACGTTGCAAATTATTCTGACAGTATGAGTATGTGTTTGTAGAAAAACTAACAGCGGTGAAAATCGATGCAGTCTGCGTGTTGCAAATTGGTTTCTACTACAGGGTCTACACTTATAGTACCACTGGGAGTTGTCAAGGCCAGAAACTGTCAGAGCAATCATATATAAGCTTAAACGCAAACACAAAAGACAGTCCTTCCTTTTCATGCACACTCTGAAGGAGGGATGATCGTTGATGCCATTCAAGTTCACGACAGGTTACTATCACAAACCCCTCTGCACAAATTTGTCCAAAACTGATGGATTCAATTCACCATGGATAAGTTTGCCTATCTGCTGGAAATCCAAATCTTTAACAGTTAATTTAAGGATGTAAGAAGCTGTGCTATGCTGGAGAATTAACTGATGACACACATGGACACCCAAAGTACGTAACACATTTGCACAGTGTTTCCCTAGAGGGGTAGATCAATATTAGAATTTACTTAAAGCGCTACTAGTCCACGTTTTATTTGAAAAATAGGTCTCGTGATTGAGTGTAATGTTTAAAGTGTCACTTGAAGGGAAAAAGTAAAGAAACATTTACCCATCGTCATTAGCTCTGCAGCTCCCCTGAGCTCTACCAAGTGTTTTATAGTCTTTCAACACATACTTTTGGTTCATTCCATGTTCTTATTGCCAACAGGAGGCAGCTTTATAAACCTGCTAATCACAAAACTGCACACAGGTTAACTTATTGCGGATGAGCTACTGAAAAAGGTGAAAAACAGCAGCAGAAATATACAATTTTCTCAATAAGAAGGATTTCAATTCAACACACAAACACATAAATAGACAACTGTTTTTGAACATTTTATCCGCATGAACCTATAAACAGGTGATAGAATATCAACTATTTCTGACTTTCAACTTGTTGTAGAGTTCTGCGCCCTCCCCAAGTAGCCACAACCTGATTAATGCAGCATTACTAATGTAGGCTGAGCCATGTAGCATTCCTAGCACTGCCACTCAGAGGATCCCTGATGCAAAACAGCAGTAACAGCAACAGTAAGCTCCTCCACCCCTCAGCCTATCTCTGCTAAATTAGAATAGAGTGCTCACTTCAAAAGAAATCTTCCTGCATTGAAATGAACTGACCTTTCGAGTGGGAGTACGAGTCAAAGCGGAGCTACGAGAGGGAGAGTTTGCTCAGGGCCGTCCTCTCTTTTAACTCTTATCTGACTGTTTGAGCTCAAACTAAAACAAATGGAAGATGAAGCTTTGTTGTTGTAGCAACTAGAAACATCAAGGTTCATTTTACCGTTCTGCCAGTTAAAAGTCAGCGGATGTAAACGGTCACGGGAGCTCTTGGTGAAGAGAATAAATTTGGGACATCAGTCAGTGCTGCACTTCCCGTGACATTTTCCACTATTTGAAAGCCATTTTTTCGACGCACGCTGCAACCTAGATCAGCGATGGGCTGATTGATCTCACGCCGAGGAAAGATGTTTGAAAATGTTAAACAACAAACGCCGGGACATTCACAGTTAACAAGACAAAATGGCACACTTCTTGCACTAAAGACCGAGACATCCAAAACCCAGACACTTATTCACATAAAAGTTTCCTCTCTTTCAGGGAAGGTAAGAAGTTTTAAGATTTATCATTCTTCAGGTGAATGTTAGGGCTACACATCTCTCCTGAACAGTCTCTGGTATTGCAGTTGGAGCGGTGGTGTCAAGGTGACACTCCATCTTAATTTTAAGATACACTCTTCATCTCTATGCATGATTAAAAGAAAATGTTGTGGAGGGCATTTCGAGAGCTTCTCTCTTTGTCTGCCTTTCACTAGACACTCACTCAACAGCAGATAAATCACTAAAATACAACTGGAGCAGCAGCAGCAAAAGGATAAGGAAGACAAAAGTTTCTTTCTCTGGACAACCAAGAACCAACATCTGTTCTGGTTTCAAAAAATGAAACTCTCAGAGGTATTCTTTTCAAGATTTACTCTACTCGTACACAGATGACACTGCACTGCTTCAATCTCGCATTGCATCCCGATTCAAAACCAAAAGCAATCTCTTACTCGCACATGTGCATGTAGGAGCGACCGGTCCCCCATCGCTACCTTCCTTCATTCAAACATGCATCTGTTTTATCCTGCTGGAAAAGTCTTTTCTTGTTGCTGCAACGTTACCACATTCACAACACATTCACATTCACACACACACACACACACACGTTTCACTCATCGGCAATGAAAACAAAGGCTGCCTTGCAAATGACCTGCAGACATGAATTGGCACATGTATGCATTTATTCCCTTTTATTAGCTTATCAGCATGCATGTGCAGAGACCTGTACAGCATGGCAAATTCCATCTGCATAATTCTCTGCAGGCCCCAATCACAGCTAATAAAGGAAATGAAGACGAATGACAAGGTTTCATTCGTGTGAAGTGCAGTGAGGAGGGAATGGCAATGAACTGAGACTGGATATTTCTAGGAGGGAAAGACTTTGGTAATTATTTTCAAAGTTACCATCCCCTTTGTGCAACTCTGTCCAATAAAGCATGCACAATAAAAAGACCTTAAGCACTCCTTGATGTTGTGAAACCTGCATGTATATGAAAATCATACTGAGATCTCCACATGTATCTGCAATATTATGAAGCCTTCGCATCTCCCTGAAGGCTGATTTAAATTGCGTTTATAATATTCATCATTCAGGTGAGGCTTCTATACAAAGCACTTACCATCTCCACAAGTGCACACATAACACCTACCCAGAGAGTGAAAGCAATTGCATATTGCTAGCTATAAGGGTTAAAAACACTGCACCGTACTCATGCAGCTATGGATGGACTATTCACGAGCTAGGGAACTTACTTTACATGAGTGTGCCACTGATGCAGCTGATCCCAGTTTGATAAGAGAGCTTTTTACAGGCTGCCCTGACGTGCTTTGAAACTGTTTAGACAGTTAATGAAAACAAGTGTTTGGATAGTTTCAGTACAGAAGTGGATTAAAATTGAGTTTTAAAAAAGTTAATGGCTGCTTGTATGCATTCATCCCAGGCCGTCAGAGTGTTTTTCCTTCTTTGACTGTTTCATTTAAAGAGTTTTTAGAGAACTATACTTTAATAGGTACAAACTTAAAACGAGGGATGAATCTGCAGGTAACCCCCTCGGGTTAGAAAGCACTTAACCACTGTAATTACAGACCACTTTGTTTTGTGCTTGCATACAAATTCATGGAACTATTGTGCTGCTGCTGTTGTGATAGCAAACTTTAATTTAATATACAAGTTAAAAACGCATGCTTTTATGATTAAATATAATGTAGATTAGGAGCTGCACAGTGGTGTAGTGGTTAGCACTTTCGCCTTGCAGCGAGAAGGTCCCTGGTTCGCGTTCCGGCTTTCCCGGGATCTTTCTGCATGGAGTTTGCATGTTCTCCCTGTGCATGCGTGGGTTCTCTCCGGGTTCTCCGGCTTCCTCCCACAGTCCAAAAATATGCTGAGGTTAATTGATCTTTCTAAATTGTCCGTAGGTGTGAATGTGAGAGTGATTGTTTGTCTTTGTATGTGGCCCTGTGACAGACTGGTGACCTGTCTAGGGTGTCCCCTGCCTTCACCTGAGTCAGCTGGGATAGACTCCAGCCCCCCCATGACCCTAGTGAGGATTAAGTGGTGTATAGATAATGGATGGATGGATAATGTAGATTATAGCATTTCAATTTCATGGAAAGGGTGCGTCGTATGCAGAAAAAAATCCCTTACTTGTAAATACAGAAAGAAATCTAATTTATGTTATCAAAGGATAACGGATCAGCATTCTACCACAACGCTCCTGATTTGATTCCTGAGCCTACATGTATATTCATTGTAAACACAATAACATGTGAACCTGAGCTTCCTCCTCCTTATCCTCCTTATTACTTGAAGATTGGCCATTGATTTTACTCTGCCTGCTGCAAACTCAATTACTCCTTCAGTTCCTTGTTTTTGACAAACTAAGCTGTTTTGAAGGCCTGACTTTGTCTCTCTTTCTTAAAAGAGCCTCAAGAACGACAGTGAACTGTCTCTCATTTTTGAAAGAAGCACTGGTCGGTATCATGTCAGACTGTCATTCAACATCCACCTGTTCGCGGTTTAATTAGTTCCATCAATCACAGCTTGCTTAGAATGTAATCAAAGCAAAAAATCTGGCTCACTTGAAGGATCAATGGAGCCTGTCTTAGACTGTTTTATGAGCGTGCTTACTGGATTAAGCTATTTAATGGCTACTTTTACCTGGGGCTCTTTGCAATAACATCTATCTATTGCTATTTCAATATATTTTTTTTCCCCTTTTTCCTCTGGTCTGGGTTGTTTGCTGAAAAAGGCAGAAGAGGCAATCACATGCAAGTGGAGATGTGTAGTGCTTTTAGGTCGTCACTAGAATCTCCTCCACCAAAACATGGAGTCTCCAGGTCCAAAAAGCAAAATTAAATTGACCGAGATTCAATGTTGAAAGGAGAGCAAAGGGGAAAACCAGACCGACATGTAGACACAGAGGTTTAGCTTCTTTTTCATCATCGTCATGATCATCCAGTATAGCCAGCAATCTACAAGACAATTTAAATTTAGTTCCAACCATCACTCCTGAACAAGACCACAAAAAAAGTTCAGCTGAGGCAGCCAGTTCATAGCAAAGTACATGCCCGGAGTAGGTTAAAGAATATAAAGAAGAAATTAGCAATAAACCTGGAATCTATAGTTTAACCCAGGGGTGTCAAACGCATTTAAGTTCATGTAGCCACATGATCTCCATTGGGCCGGACCAGTAAAATCACAGCATAACCTATAAATAATGACAACTTAAAATTTTTCCTGTGTTTTAGTGCAAAAAAGTACATTCTGAAAATGTTCACATTTAATGAACTATCTTTTTACAAAACACTATGAACAACCTGAAATTTCTCAAGAAAAATAAGTGCAATTTCCACAATATTATGCCTCAGTTTATCATTTACACAGTACAACTTACAAATCACAACGTGTCTGCAAAGGCACAAAACATTTTGTCACAGGTATCTGGAACTGAACACTGTAATATTTTACTTTATGATCGAAATAAGTTGTAAAGATCTGGAATTTATTTTAAATTTACATTCATTTCCACATCTGTGTAGTAATCCTGAGCACCACACAATACACACTAAAGTGGGAACCATTAAGGAAGAAGGCTAAGTTGCCTCCCTGCCTTAGAAATGTGCAAAATATATATGTAAAGAAATACATAACAGTTGTGGCAGTACAGTGGACAAATTTGAAATAGCAGTTATTGTTATTGAAAAATTGCAGTTGATGTTGTCTGTGATTTTTACACTTTGCAAAGCCTTCTCACGGGCCGGATTGGACCCTCTGTTGGCCGGTTTTGGCCCATGGGCCGTATGTTTGACACCTCTGGTTTAACCTCTTTTAAAAGAAAGAATGTGCCTGTCGTCTGATAAAGTATAAGCAGATTTTAAAAACATTTGTGCATCCTTTCAAAGACAAACACCCATCCTTATCTCACTCTAGTGATCTTCTCACAAAGATTGGACCAATCAACCCTCGCTGCTTTAAAGTCAATAAAATGATCTTTAAATAGGTAGAAGTATGCCCCCTGCTGACTTCAACGTGCCTCCGCATCTCTATCTCGAATCACAGCAGTCCGATTGGGGAAACACGAGGCGACAACAGAGTTAAAAATCAGCAGTTCTGGCTAGATGGGAATCAATAGCAATTTGAGGACTACTGCTGCTATAAATAGCTGAGCAGAGCTATTACAGGGAACTGTTTGCTGCTGCTTGAAACTGGGGGAGGAGAGCAGACGGGAGAATGCATGTGCCTCACAGACACATGCATTCTCCATGACTTGGGAGAACGCATGGCGGTGAAGTTACTGGGTTTCATTTCCATTCTCTTGGCACCTATCCCATCAAGGAGAGGCCGGGGACAACATGTTTTATACCAACACCCACTTACATGCCTGGATGGACACACATGCAGCTGTAGATGCACAAAACACTTTCAGAAACACACACCCACTCTTCGAGATGTGCAGGCAATCAAGTGTTGGTCAACAGAAAGAAATACCTGAAGTGCTGACCACTACACAGACACACATGTTTCAATGCCAACTTTGTGAGAACATACACTGCCTGAGTAAAGTGTTGGAAGTTTTCTCCTTTTGTTGATCCTCAACATTGAATTACTGACAATTTGATTTGGCAACTTTAACCAGAACTTACAAGAAAACACGAGTGTCAGTGGCTCAGATTTTATATATGTTTAATTAATCGACAATACTTTGTAGACATTTGTTTTCACTTCGACATGATAGAATATTTTTGGTAAATTCTTGTCAAGAAAAGCTCAAACTGATCGAGATTCAATGTTGAAAAGCAGGTAAAGGGGAAAACTTGCAAACTACTTTCTAAAGGCACTGTACAATCCTTAGCCCTGTATCTTAACCTTAACCATCACAATAAAGAGCACAAGTCCAACCCTAACCTAAACCTAATTCCAGCTTCCCTGGAAACAGGCCTTTAAATGGGTTTGAGAAGATGAGGACCAAAATATCCTGACTCCAGTTGTTTAAAAAGGAAATTGGTCCTCATAATGACACACACACACAAGCCCACAGAACTGCAGACACACAGGACCACGGAAACTGGAGCATCGTAATATAGGAACCGTGTGAAAAATAACCAGATAGGTGTTCCAAGGTGGCACTTTGTGTTTTCATACAGATCAACATATTCATATAAAGCATGAATACTAAATGTGATTGCTGGTTCAGTGTGGCCAGAAACAGAATTTTAAAAAGCAATGCTGCCCTCTATTTAATTTCTCTTTCCATGAGAACAGCTGTACAATCTACTGGTCTCACCATCTGACCTCTACGTCTACTATTAACGGCCAAAAACAAAATTTTCCACATTTCAACTAATGCAGTACCCACAGTAATTGGAGAGAAGTCTAAAAATGTTTCACTGTTCCATTTTCATTCAAAAATATGATATACTGCATCTTTAAAAGGATTCTGAACGAAACATACAACGGCACTCAACTAATTTATCTTGGAAAGAGCAGAAACAAACGCAGAAAACAGCAATAGGCAGAAGTTCCAACAACGGAGGGCTATAATAAATGTGACTCGTTTGATTAAATTCTTCCATGCTTGGCAGATAAAAAGCTGCACTGGAATTGCTTTCTGCATGTTTAGGACATTTCCACTGCCATTCCAAGGGACCATTAATATTTTCAGGAATGTAACCCTCTGTACCAAAATCTGTCAGTGCATTTTTATCAGAGCAAGAAACTGAAAACAACAGAAAGAATTCACTTGTCTATTGGACCACAAACATATTGCAGGTGGCACACGGTTTCATCAGAAAAAAAAATAACTAAAAGTAAGTTTAAAATTGTGATATTTTATCAATCACTTTATTTTTGGAAAAATTATTAAATGAGACCTGTAGTCCACCAGATCCTGTAAAAAAAAAAAACAACTCAAAATGCCGTACTCCTCGACGCAACTTAGAAGCAAAGAGTGAGTCTGCTGCAACCAACGTGACAAATATTCTGCATGCTTTTTACTGAACTGTGAAAACTGAGAAAATAAAAGCATACTGGGTCAATAACTAACTGCAGCAGGCTCAAAAAGCAGTAGTGAGACAAACTGTCAGCAAATTGTTGGAAGATTCAGCATGGTAAAATATCTCTCTACATTTGATTTGCAAAGTTGTGTGAAAAAAGCTTGTAAAGGTTGTAAAATGTAAATAAATTCAAATAGCTATTATCATTATATGTACTGTTATTTATGGCTAATTTATGTAGCATGTGGATCCTTCAATTTATTAGCAAATTGTTGTACATATTTCCTTTTAAAAATTCCCAATTTTTGTAAAATAAATTAAGAAATTTAACTTTGGTTTTCTTTTGTGATTGATAGAATTATAACATTTTATGCAGCACAGAAAACATTTTGAGTTCTTTCTAATCCTAGCCATAGTTTGCATATAGGTGCAGGACTTTATATTGCAGTGAAAATGGGCCCCCAGTGAATGTAGTTCAGAGGGTTACCCTGTGTTGTAACAAGCGATTTTCCTACTTTATGGTACAGGTCAGTATCTATCTGGGTGTAGTTTGCAGATCTCAACATTTTTCATTTGTCAGCTCACGGCAAGTGCAACTTGTGTATTCACAAAATGACGAAGTGGCACCACTACTATGCACCATCCTTGTATTAGGCCTGATGGATGGACTTTTTTAATGATTATCAGCTTTAAAACAAAGTTAGACCACTGGCTTCTAAGCAAGTCAAAAAAGGAGAGTTAATGACAGACAGTGAAGCAAAAATTAAGAGAAAATAGCAAGAGCAGACCAGAGTCTTGGGTGTCCTTTTTATCATCTGCTTTCATTTACAGCCCTTGTTTTTAAACCATTCTCCGACTAATTTGCCTGATCGCCACAATTGAAGTGGAAACTCAAACAGCAGTCTTCCAGGTACTACGGGTCTGTACGACCTGTGGGAGTACCTGGAACTAATCAGTCGCAAAGTGCTAACTGAAGTCACTCAATAGTTCTTAAGGAATCGGCTTCCACTTCTCTAAATTTAGCTGATTCTGGTAATCACTATTGTTACTGAGAGATGAGATGCAACTCTCATTAGACTTTCTGACTAAGTCTTCACACCCAATGCAAGACCAGAAACCCTCTAATTATGCATCTGTTTCTTTGCTTTTCTATTTTCACTGGGAAATTGATTCACCTTTCCTTTTACTTCCCGATAACTTGCTTAGAAGCAGGCCTACAAACGAAGAGGCAGATCTTAGATATAGTCCGCTTGCACACCTTGAGCTGCTTGTCATTTTATGAGCCATTAAAAAAAAAAAACACCTTAATTTGTTGGCTGGGATCCTTTTTAAGTGCCAACTGGCTTGCTGACTGTCACGGTTCCATTTTTGCACAAATGAGCCTAATAAAAAATACAATAAAAGAAATGAGGCACACAGAAGAAGTGCGCTCAAAAGCAGTACAGCTGCGAGGAAGGAGTCACAAAATAGACGCTGTTCTCTTGTTCCTGCACAGGACTGAAATACCGGCGTTCTACTGAACTCGACTGTATGGGACGTAATGAGAATGTACAATGAGCAGAAGTCAGCGCTTGGGTTTGAAGCCAGGGTACAGTAATCAAGTGTTGGTAACTTCAGCAGAGATGGAGATATGGAACTAACAGGGTTACAGAGAACAGCAAAATAATAACAGCTGGCAGAGCTGGTAAGACTCCCTACTTCTGTCAGTTGCTTGCTTTTTATTACAATCTCTAAGCCTTTTGTCTCACACCTGTGGAGTTTGGCGAGGCAACCAGAGCATTTTACCTGCAGTGCTATCCACCAATTCTAAAGATGTGAACTGTATTTTTCATTTCAGTTTCAGTCATTAAACATTTACAAAGCTCGGTATCGCCACTAGCAGATTACTAGAACTGTGTGAAATCACGGGTAGAAATCATGTCGGCTAACCTACATGCTATCTGCACACCAATGCCCACTATTTTGCATCTGTGTTCTAAAAACAAACCAAACGGGGACCAAAATGACAAAATGACTTCTCTGTAGTGCCACTAGAGGTCAAAATTCTACACAGTGCCTTTAAAAAAGACTGAATCAGGTGGTTTACTCAATGATGCACTGCAGTTTTATTAATATGTTCTAAAATAATGACCTATTAACTAATACTTATACGGTAACTAAAAATGACAATAAAAATACATAAAATAATTTAAAATCTACAGCAACAGCAGTAAACTTCATATTTTATGCTTTTATGTCACTGTTCAAAACAGAAATGACCAAGACTGTAGGCAACCAAAGAAAATTTTGTTCAACTAAAATGGATAACTCTTCAATCACTCGATTGTTAGCGGGAAAAAAAAACAATCTGCATGTTATCTGCAGATGAACTAAATGTTCCATCGTGTAGCCTAAATGAATTCTAAATCAACATAAAAAGCTGGCATCTGCAGCATATTAAATCCTGAAAACAACAGACTGGGAGCAGATCAGCTGCCCATTTTTGTGTGGTTTCTGACAATACAACTACCGTATACCAGCTGTTGATTCTCCCACAAATACTACTGAGGCTTGTAACCAATAAGTTAGCTCGCTGTTTTTAGACTGCCATGTTGGTTGTTGAACTTTGATAGACAAACTGCTGGTTGGAAAGTGGCCATCTGTTTAAAAAAATGCAGCCACACCAGATGACTACTTTCAGCTGTAATCCATACTTTTTCTTTTTACTTTATGTATCGCTGCAGCTGCCCTTACAAAATACGAAAACATGAACTGTTTCATGCAGTACGTATACAACTGTGACACACTACGACTTACAATATTGCAACTTAGGCTTTGACTGTTGCAGTCTGAAGTGCACAAAACACAACAGAAAAATGAGCTGGTGTCCGTCTGTGCACGCTCGGCAACTCCAGCTTGTTTAGACTCTTGCAAGACACAGCGACATATGGGACATAACTGCACAGATTGTAGGCCAGAAGAGCCAGAGAAGCCTACTAGCTTGCGTACTGCTATATCTGACCTGATGTAGGAGGACAACTGGCTATTTCTGACATGCTATATTTGACACAATATGCATTGGGACATAATAAATCTTTTTCTGGTGTACTGTACAGTATGAAAGTATATATCGATCAGCCACAACATTATGACCACTGACAAGTGAAGTAAATAACATTGATCATCTTGATATAATGCAATATTCTGCGGGGAAACCTTGAGTCCTGACATCCATATGGATGTTTGACATGTACCACCCACCTAAACACTGCAAATCAAGTAACCCCCAAACCCCCCACCCCTCTTGGCAACAGCACTCCTTGATGCCAGTTTCCACCCTCAGCAGGACAATGCACCCCAACACACTGCAAAAACTGCTCATGAGTGGCCCGGGGAATACGACAGAGCTAAGCTGCTCACCCGGGTTCCTCACTCCTAGATCCAAATCTTATTGAGCATCTGTGGGATGTCCCTGGACAAGCCTGAACCAGGGAGGTCCCACCCTGCAACCCACAGGACCCACAGAATTCACTACTATCATCCGGGTGCCACAGGACATCTCCAGACATCCCGTGTCCACGCCCCACTGGGTCAGAGGAGTTTTAGCAGCATAAAGGGGACCAACACAATATTAGGCAGGTGGTCATAATGTTATGCCTGATCGGTGTACATAATGGAAAACACCTGTGGTGTCTGTTAGTCTGGAGATTACCAGAGTAGCGAGTAAACAATCAGTAAACGTTAAAAAATGTTCGAATTGGCATTCTCCATTACGTTGAACCAGTTCCAAGCTACAAGTGTGTCATTCCTGTTGCCTAAAACAATAGATCCTGCTAAATTAAACTGTAGAATTGTAGAACACCAGCGATTGTCCTACCAATGAGAATTTGGTCGAAAAAGAGCAATTTTGCTACTGTTTGGGATGATGGTGAGGGTCTAATCCCCACCACTACAGATTTTTATCCCTGCTGCTGAAAAACAAGCAGCCACATAATGATTCATCCCACTGTCCAGCAAACTGCACTACTTGGTCGATTGGTTTATACTTACAGGTGAAGATGACCAAAACGGTGCGGAGCAGCAGGTCGACTGCTATCTCCCACCTCTCCGACACACGAGCCACGACAGGGGGTATGAGGATCTCTGCTGGAACGTAGAACTGCAGAGCGAAGGTGATGAATATACCAAAACAGTACAGCAGCTTAACAGCCTGGTATGTCCTGGTGATGGAAAGAGACAGGAGAAAATGACAGAGATGGAAAAGACTCAAGGAAAAGCGAGACAGAGAACAACAGGCTTAAACTGACGAAACAAAGTGTCACTGAGCAAAGTCACAGCTACAAAAAAATAAAAACAAAAACAAAAAAACACACAGTGGTCATATTTAGAAGTCTACTGAGATGCAGCCAATCAAAACTTTTCATAAAGCACCAAATAAGCATCAGTGCAAGTCCTCAATTTTCATTTTCAAGATCCATCAGAAACATATTACAAGCTGAAGAGGAATCCATTGGTAGTCCTCGTAAAACAAACAACAAACATTGACAGTCTTCTACTCAGTGTTTCAAACAGAGATGCTGGTAATTACAGTGTTTTGAGTTTTCAGCCTCATTGAACAGCCAATCTATTCCACTAATTAGTGCTATTGGTCCAGTCACGGAAGGCATTTTCAATAGTCGTCTCTCCCCTGCAGCTGTGGTGATAGTAGCAAATAATGAGCACACAAATCCAATTTGACTATTTTGGTTTCACTAAGTTTACTGCCTGAGTTTTTTTCTGCAGAAGACAATAAGAATGATTGTGTTCGACAAAACCGCAACACACATTAGCTTATGAGTATGGTTTGCTTTGTGAGGTGGGCATCATCTTCCTAACTTCTGTGGGTAATTACTACAGATTTATGATTATCTTTCTCACAGGACGTGCTGTTCTCTTTAGAGGAGGAAAGTATTAACCAAAACTAATAATCTGAGATGGATGGATATAAATTATAAAATAATATCCATAACTCACATGCAGTGTTGATTCAATATCTGGATCTCCAAAGTGCAAACTGCTGCCCAAGAAGATAATTAGTTTGGACAACAAAGGAACTGAGGAGATAACATATGCAGCAATAATCTGCAGCCAAAGAAAACTACTTCAGCTACAGGTACTAATCCTGAGGGCGAACTGGAACAAAACTTAGCAAAAAAAAACTCCTCATTCCCTCCACTCTCTTTAGCATGTCTACATTCAGATGCTGCACAGTTCCAAAAAACATGGCTAGTTTAGGAATATCTAAAAATGAGAGCAAAACTTAAAGAGCAAAGAATTCATAGCTAGATTTGGATGCAGGTATCAAACTTGATAGCGTATGTTCGCGGCACAATAAATATTTTTCCACACATCTCCCACATTTTTTATCCTTTCTAAACCAGTCAACAGCATATCCAGCTGAAAGTCAGCGAAACCACTGGACCTATTTGATGAATTTACAACAGTCTCCTCCGGTAAGGGCAGCTGGCTGCACACCAGTTGGCACTATACATTCAATACGCAAATGGCATTGGGTACAACAAATTAAACAAGGACTCCAACTCCTCATCGTAACCAGGTTTACAACTTGAGAGGATGAAGCAGAACTATCATTGGGGTCATGAAAAGAGAGGAAAAAAGGCAACAACCATGAACAGACATTGAATGAACTTGCGTTTTCTCCTCTCCAAGTTTGGCATCAGTGAATACCAGCACCCTTAAGTTGTTGTGCTAGTTCGATGTGCTATCTAAAGCAGTCCATCTCTTGTTCGCTTGCAGCCACTTCCAGTTCTCTTCTGTGACTTTGTGTCTGGCAAAAGTGAACGTGACAAAAAAATATTTATGATGTGTAAAAAAAAGTAAGTGTAATAGGCAGTGATGTTTAAAACTACAGCTCATTTACGTGCACATGCGCAAAAACAATGTCTGGATATAACGAACACCAGTCCAGACAATGTATGGGCATGATGGCACTCCTCATAGGTGCACATAATTTTAAAACAACACAATGATTATCTTCATCAATCCAATACTGTGCCGGTGCTCTCATCATTCAGACATAGGTCACTTTTCCATTAATATTTCTTACAGGTTCATGCAGAAATATCCCACAGTGCCGGGGAGAGCCAACACCACAAGTGATGTACGATACATAACGCAATTACAGACTAAATCTAAACTAATGGCAGCTGACAAACTGTCCAAATAACTAACAGACCAGTTTATTTTTGATTTCCTCAACAAGGAAAGCTCAACTGAGGATGGCCACATTTATCTGCAGCTATAAACTGTGACTCTGTGCGACAGCTCACCTGTCTTACAGTGTTTCCTCTAGGATTTTTTTCAGCAGTGGTGGCAGGCTCTCCGGGAGCCGTGGCAATCGACATATATTCAGCTTAAAATTGACTGGAAGTGGGAGTTTATAAGGCTTTAAGAAACATATACAAACCAAGCTTCAGAAAAGAAGACCTTCAATGTCAAACCCCTCCTGATGAGATGCTAACATTTGTTTGTAACCAAGAGAATGAAGACGTTATCTTACCAGCAGTTTGGCAGATTGAGAGTGATGCTCCCGCCTATGTGCTCGCCAAAGCACATATAACCTATGGTACCGAGGCTGATGTAGAGGAAGGTGACGATGCCCATCCCCACATACAAAACCAGGGTGAATTTCTGAGGTCTCTGCATCTTATTCTCCAGGGGAAGAACCTGTCAACGCAGAGAGACAAAGACACAACCGGACTGTTAACGGGACAGTGGAACAACATAAAGCGATGACATTTCATTTGCTTTTGATTAAGCTTCTAATGAGGACTGCTCAGGTGACCCTGAACCATACCTTCGTTATGCCGCTATAGGACCAGGCTGCTGCAGGCCCTCCCATTATGCACTGAATGCCTCTCGTCTTTATACGCTACAATCGCATGTCATTAACTTGGTGTCCTCTCTCTCCTGGAGTTTTCTCTTTGTCCTTTCTGTCCTTTCTCTCTCTCTCGCTTTCTGATCTGCAAATACTGGTCTCAGCACCAACCTGAGGGGTTTACTACAAAGCAAAACTTTCTTTACATCAGCTGGCTCAAGAATGGGTATCACAATGGTGGTTATCGGCTTTCTTTGTTTGTCAGGTTTTCTCCATCAGGCTCTGTGCATGCTCACATTAAAGGATACAATCAGCAGGTTGGTATAATAGAGAGAAGAATACAAAAATGTACTGAAGTATAAAGAGGAATGCTAGAATGGTAGAAAACTGCTAATCATGTAAGTTAATATATTTATTTATTTATTATTAATTTACCCCTGAATGCACTCTCCATGCAGTTGCTTACTGCTAATGTGGCAGTTGCACATTAGAGCTCTTAAACTTCAAACTTGCATTCAGATCTGAGACTGTCCCATAATGAAGGATGCATGGAAATCACTGTGGTTTTTTGGTCAAATCAAAGTGAAATGAATGTAACTGAGTGAATATTTTCTGTAATAAACATCAAGAGATTCATCAATTTTCTAATCTTTGTTCTATTAGCTGCAAGGCCAGCAGTGTAAAACAGACTGGGCAGCAAATCAGAATAAAGCATTACAACATATTTATGCATTTGCTGCATCACCAACAGAATACATGTAGGTTCTCGTGCCAACACAACTGTAATTGCATGGCTTTATTCAGTGGCATGACGAACATAAAGCTCAACAGGTTCGCAGATAGAATGTTTTCACTCTGCTGAGAATCTGACGGCTCTGAAAAAATCATCAGGAGATTAATTAGTGAAAGGGAGACACTTCTTACAGCCGATTAAAATCTCAAAGTCTGGAAAAGAGCCTCTCCTTCAGAGCAGGTTAGCTGTGCAGGATATAAGTTACTAAACTAATCTATCATGTTAAAGGGCATCCTCCTGTGTGATGCCGAAAACTCTTGCTTTAACCTCAACATGTTTCAACAATTTATTAATCTTGCTTCATATTACAATGTTTGTTTGCTTGTTGCGTCTTGTTGCTCATCTTTTTTCTCTCCACTCTCCTGTCACCCCAGCAAGTCGAGGCAGATGGTGGGCCTCATTCAGCTTGATTCTGTTGGAGGTTTCTTCCTAGTTAAAGGCAGTTTTTCCTCCCCACTGTCAGCAAGTGCTGCTTAAGAGGGCTATTTTGGGTATCTCTCTACAACAAAATGTGGGAAGGTCTTGATCTTACAACGTGAAATGTTCTGAGATAACTTCAGCTATGATTTGGTGTCACATAAATAATACTGACATGAATTTAAATTTAACTCCAGTCAATTACTCACTCTAAACTGTCTCTTCCTCACAGGCTATGGCTTCTTGATTTTAACTAATGGACATTATAATTAAACTTGTGCTGACATTTAACAAAAGACCAAGGCTCTCTTACGCTGCACTCAACATGCTCAAATGTGTTCTGTTCTCTCCAGCACACTGAGTGGTGTTAATTGAATACCAATGAAGACTCTGCTTCTGTCTACAGCTGCTGCAGAGCTTTATGATCAGCGTGTCTTAGAATCAAAAGCTAAAAATCTCATCGTGACATGGTAACCTGTTACTTGGTATTGCCCTATGGAACTGTTCAGCAGCACTTAAACTCTGGTTCCTACCCAGACAAAACAAGATGATAAGCACGCAACCATCATCACCTTCAAACCAAAAGCAGAAACAAAAGCATCATGTATGCATAAAAATGTTACATTGCAATGCCCACTATGATCTGCAAATGACTTTTTAAAATTACCAAAAGGTAAGAATAATGTAAAATCTGCCTAGGAAGACAATGTTAAGAGTTAAATAATTTTCGAACAATATGATTCCATATGATTAATATTTAGGAGGCAAAGTGAATCTACTCCAGACAGACATGACATAAGCACCAGGATTCCTTAAATGAGCAAAAACTGCATAAATTACATAGCATAATCATTTAGACTTAATATTTTGTTCTTCGTGGATGACTTTCCACTTTTAACAGTCAACAGAATCCTAAGATATCCTGTCAAATACAGGGGGTCCTCAACTTACATCGGAGTTCTGTTTCTATGGATCAGCATAAGTCGATTTTCACCACCAATCAGAAATCTGCAAAAATGTAAACAAGCCTTTACGTGCATCACGATATTGATCAGTTCTTCTGAAAAGTCATGAATATCAATGACTCTCATGCACGTATGAGTCATTTTACAAGATACAAGTTAACGAATGTAGCACAATCCAAGTGGCATAAAACTAGCGAATGTAAACAAAGCAGATGAAACGCTGGACATCGTAAATGGAGGACCTGCCCAGAACCAGTTCCAACTAACGATGAAACGCCATAGGCTGAGGACGTCGTAAACCAAGGACCCCCTGTACATGGTAATACCTTATGTGGATGTCTTATCTGAAAGAAGTTATACCAGGCCTGTGTGATAAACACAAACAGTAATAAGACATTCAAGAGATGTATCATTCACTATAGTGGTCAATGAATGCATAGTGGTTAAGTGTTTAGCATTGTCATCTCACAGATGAGCAAGTTCCCAGTTGAGGTAATAGATTTTCTTGAAAAAAATCAAGCAAAAACTTCTACCCAAACCATGGAATCTTACAAAATCCCATAGTTCTACTCCAAATAGTTTTTCAGTTATGAATATATGTCCTCTGTGTTAAATTTGATAACTTCAGCGATTCTTTTAAAGCATCTTTAAAGCCTCAGCAATTGCTTATTTTTCACAGAATTTGGCAAATTTTTGTACTGAATATCATAGAAACCTCAAGAAAAAGTTGGAACTTAAAATCATGTCGATAGCTTATGTTGACATATATATATATATATATATTTTTTTTTTATAAACTAATTAAAATAATAAAATCTGTAATTTATAATCAAAATGAAAATTTTTACATTTTCAAAAAATCGTATCTCCACTAATATTCACTCAGTTCCAACCAAATTTTTGTTGCGAGTAGAAACAACTTACTTTCGTCAGATCAAAATGTCATTTGGTCCTACATCAAGAACTGACTGTCTTCCAGAAAGAAAGAAAAAAGCGTGGTGTAGCACCTCCTTTATTTGATGTGTATCAAGGTGAGATCACTCCTTTATCCTTCTATATCTTTACTTATGTGTGTAAATTAATTTATTTGTAAGCGTTTTTTATTTGTGTTCACGTTAACATTATTATTGATAAACGGTTTAAAGTAGTTTCATTCAAATTAAACCTTTTATCTCTTCGTGACACCTCTCCAGTTTGGCCACACTCTCTCTGCTCTGCCACCACCGCCTATGTCCACTGCAGGGGAAATTACAATAACTCTGCCTCTCTAATTTGCAAACTGAAATCCAATCATAATGCAGGCAGAGATAATGAGAAAGCCTATAATCTAGAAAAATCAGATGCAGATGCATTTTTCATGTTCATGCCAGGTATAAATAAGCTTTAAGCAGCACGTGTATGAATGCGTCGGTGCTCGCTTTCTTTAGCTTTGGTTACGTACCACTCCGATTCCTTCAAAGGCGAAGATGGCCGTCCCAAAGAAGAGAGGGTAATCTTTAGCTCTGCCGACTTTTGGTAGGTTGATGGGATGAGGGATGTTCTGCAAGGAAAGAAAAACAGATGCAAAGCTTAACTGTAGTGATGTCTGATATTGGCTTTTTTGCCAATAACCAATACGCCGATATTGTCCAACTCTCAAATTCCGATTCTGATATCAACCAATACCGATATATGTGGGCTATTCAACTAATTTTAGGTAACATCACATACATCCTGCTGTGGAATTAACACATCATGCCTAATTTTATTGGGATGCTCAATTGGATGCATTCTCAATTGCAGCAAGGCTTTCCAAATGTAAACATTGTCTGTGCAAAATAAGAAAACTACTTCAGCTTAAGTTATGGTAAAAACGCCATATTTATGCCATATATATATTTTTTAACTTTCCCTCTCTCCCTCCCTCTATGAGTCCGGTAAATGTCACAGAAATCCAGGCGTTATTTTATCGATTTTCACGATGGGCCAAAAAAAACACAATAATAACGATATTGACCGATATTACATTTTTATGCCAATATCGAGTCAATAATATCAGTGGGCCGATAGTATTGGACATCCCTACTTAACTCTACAGTCTGCTATTGCTGTATCAGGTGTTATGACGCAAGACTTGTTGAATCTCAGACTGGTTGATGTGTTATTTCTAAACATCCACGGAAATAAAATAAGCAGTCAAGAGGTCCTCTTTATGGATAATCAGCAATCACAACACCTTGTGCAAAGAGGAGGCCCCTCCTTGAGCCTGTTGGGACTCATTTGTTGGCCAAAGCTTGCAAATGACTTAAAGTAATTATTTCACATGATTAGGGTCGTTTATAAGTAGTTGTGAAATCAGCAGCATACCGTAAATAAACCTGAGTGGGAAAGTGAAAGATAATGTGAGTCACTAAATTTCGCAGTTGGAGAAGGTGCAGTGGAGTCAGCTGGACTTCCATCTGCAAAAATGAAGGTCAATGGGATGAGCTGAAACATTAAAATGATAATGTTGAGCCATTAAACGGTAAATTAAGGCAAATGTTTAAGGACTACATTATTATTATTTTACGTTCTAGTGTTAAAGGGAGAGTTCAAATGTAGAGAGTGAACTGAATCAAACCAAACAACAAAACAAAGTGACTGTTTTTGAAATGCTTGTAGTTTGTTCGCTCCAGTTTTCCCAAAACTTGTGGCTCAGGTCATTCATCAGCAGAAACACCTTACGGGCCACATATTTTTGTGCTAAATCTTTGTAAGGTTTCCGATGCAAGAAATTGCCTCTTTTCAAGGTGAGGCCATTTCTCACGACCGCTATATATCTGTAAAGTGCAGAGGCTGCGTGATGAAATACTCTACAGCTGAGAAACAGATAATCTGGAGACTCTGTCACTACCAGTTGCTCTGTTATCCATAACAACCCCAGGATCCAATCAACTGAGCAGAAGCACAGAGAGAGAGAGTGCAACACACAGGGGGAAACGTGAGCATTTAAGGGGGCTGGTTGTAAACGTTAATAAAGAAACCGTCACATTAGATTACTGCTTCATACACAATCGAAAAAAAAGAATCTCTCCATTATGGACTTTCAGATGAGGAATCTATTTTCTATCCGACATAAATGATAAAGTACTTGATTGTACTGTATGTAGTGATCAGTTAGATGTCAGTTCCAAAATGCACAGTTTCATGTCCAGGGAAACAAATCTGGTTAAATAATTTTATCTTGTTTAGCAGATCATATACACTACCGTTCAAAAGTTTGGGGTCACTTAGAAATGTCCTTATTTTTGAGAGAAAAGCATTTTTTTGTTCAGTGAAGATAACATTAAATGAATCAGAAATACAGTCTAGACATTGCTAAAGTGGTAAATGATTATTCTAACTGAAAACAGCTGATTTTTAATGGAATATCTGCATAGGGGTACAAAGGCCCATTTCCAGCAACCATCACTCCTGTGTTCTCTCATGTACAGGTGTGCCCAATAAAACAGCCACTGAGTGTAAATTCAAAGTGTCAGGGTTCAACAAATTTCTTTAACAGAAAATTCTAACATTATTACTTTATATGTATAACTTTTAGTGTGAAAAATCCCACCAAAAAAATAGGAATTGTGATGTGTATAATAATAATGTAGAGTAAAAGTATAATAATGTGTATGGTTTTCTCACATTGCACGAGACAAGCAAGCACATATGTTAATTCCACCTAATAGCTTTTGTTCAGATTAGGAAACACAGTCATTAAAATCATACTGAGGAAAAAATACATGTTAAACCAGATGTACATAGGACTGCTGGAGTCCTGTGAGGATCCCAGAAGGATTTGTCTCTCGACAAAGCAGATGTTCAGCTACAAGGATAAAATCTGTCTGCAGACTACTTGCAGGTACACTGACGTTCTGTAGAAGTGAATACGAGTGCATTGCATGTACGGCACATGCCTTAATTGACTTCCTGAGAAATCTAGTTTCTTGTAACCATGTGAACACAGTCAGTGTGACAAATGGGAGCGCTAATGAGCACCAGTGAAGTCGATACATCTTCTCGGAATTGACAAAGGTTAAGTGAAGCAGGTGAGAAAGAGAGAAAAAGATAGATCTGGTGGTTACCGTGAGTGAGTAGAAGTAGATGAGAATCAAACTGGCGGTCATGACCAGGTTCGCCACCAGAGAGAGCGGAGCCAAGTACTTCAGGTTGGGCGTGAAAACCAGCAGGATGACTGCAGGCAGGAAGCAGAGCATGTAGAGACGGGAGTCGAAGCTGGGAACTAGGATCTGGGTCTGATTGGTGTTGTTTATTTGGCAGCTGAAGGTTGTGGCGTTGGCTGCTTCTACCACCTGGTTAAAGTAGGGTGAGAGAGAGAGGTCAGAGACGCCCGAGAGGAGGGACAAACCTAAAGGAGGATCAACAGATGTCCTGGAGAAATAACTTACACAAAAAAGAGTATTTTCAAAATGGTCATCAGTTAAGTTTCTGTTAAATTACTACATATTTAATACATAACATTTCAGGAACAAGTACTTCACAACAATAACAAGCAGGTTTGAAAAGTAACATGAACACAAACTCCTAAATGCTTCGGTAAAAAAAAATGCATATTAAACTAGACCTGATACAATTTATGTACCAGCTGAGGAAAAAGCACAAAAAACACAGACAGATGCCACCATCTAGTGGTCAGAAGCTGCAGCGCACCAATGACGTCTACTCAGAATCGGATTATTTCAGTAGCAAACAGAAGGTGTTTGCAGACACAGTTTGATTACTTTTGTTAATGTGAGCTCCAATCGACAACATACAAATACACAGCATGCAAAGTTTACTGGAGCCTTCGTTAGGAACGGATTTAAAAACATCACAGACCAAACAAAGGATCAGGGGTCACAGGTCACCTAATTGCCTTCCTGTGACCTAACAAGGCCGGATAAACAAGTGCTTGGAACAAACAGAAATAACACTGCAGAAGAACTGGCACCAAACAGTTACATTTAGATTTTTTTAAAACTTAATCTTTATAGCAATGTGTTTCACAGTGCGTATTTTTTTTAAAAAGTGCTCACTCAGAGAATCTAAACTATCACTTCAAATTCATAACAATAAAAATGAAGACTTAGAAGTTACAAAACATTACAAAGCCAAGTGTGATTGTTTTGAAGAAGCCTTGTTCTGTAATTTTATTTCATATTTATTTGTCTTATTCCTACACTTTCCCTTTTTTTGCATTCTTCTTCTTCTTGGGTTCAACCTCAATATGTTTTCTGACATGGGGGGCCCAGATAGCTCCACTGGTTGAGCGGGCGACCCATGGACAGGGCTCGTCCCCGACACAGCAGCCTTGACACGATTCCCGCTCATGGCCCGTTACTGCATTTATTGGGGTGTGTAAACACCACAGAAAGTGTGTGTGTGTGTATGTGTGTGTGTGTGTGTGTGTAGGTGTGTGTGTGTGTGTGTGTGTGTGTGTGTGATTAAGACCTGCTTGACATTGTCACTAAGGAAGACAAAGTAGACGCAGCAGAAGCCCAGCTGGGTGATGATGAGGAACAAGTCCACCGTCCGTCTGAGACAAACAGAGAGAGATTAAAGAGTAGAGAGGTGAGACAAAGGGTTAACATACGCTTATACAGTAAAAATCACCACTAAGTTTATGAACAATATTACTTCTGGCAGCAAACTGAAGGTCAATCGTGGATTTTTGTATAGAAACAGTCCATTGCTCTCTCGACTCTGTAGCACAGTGCACTGCGCTTTATTACAGGCGATAAATTCCTCAATCACCCTTGAGTGTTAAATGAAAAGGTGAGATCGTCCTTAACTGACAGAAGAGAATTGCACTGTAAGCTATTTATCTGTAAGTTCCTGCTGCAAGACCACCTCCTCTTTCTTGTCTCATAAAATAGCATTTAAGAGGGAGGATATTTTGTCATTATTTGCTCCATATGTTAAAACTGAGCTCAGCAGAAATACAGCCGAATATGAAGTTCGGAAAGTTCACTGAAACTACAAGCATGTGTATGTACATTTTTGCAATAACTCTGTGGCTGCTTTTGTAAATGGAGCAAACGTAACTTGATGCAACTTTTTCTGTCTGTCCAAATTCACTGTACATATGTGTATCACTTGTGCACATGTCTTTGAAAGAAAGACAGGTACCTGTTAAATAGCAGACTATTGAAGAAACACTATCACATTTTTAGAGAGTTGAATTAGCAGGCTAGCTGTTTCCCTGCTTCCAGTCTTGCAGCTAAGCTAAGCTAGCCTGTTGCTGACAGTAGCTTCACATTTACAATACAGACATGAGAGTAGTATCAATCTTCTCATCTAACTCTCAGCAATAAAGCAAATGAGTCAAGTTCCAGAAATGTTGTACTATTTTTTTAAATGTAGGTACAATTTTTTGGTTACACTCCAGTTCACAAGGGGAACCCTTGAAATAAATATTTGTTCTTCTACTGA
Source organism: Amphiprion ocellaris (assembly GCF_022539595.1). Lineage (NCBI taxonomy): Eukaryota > Metazoa > Chordata > Actinopteri > Pomacentridae > Amphiprion > Amphiprion ocellaris. Next base: position 3,891,749 of record NC_072778.1, on the reverse strand, counting down.
TAAAAGTAATTCCATTAAAACCACACCAGTTCAACTGTTGACACCTGCGCATTGATTATAATTTCCCATTTCTGCATAAGAAGAGCTCTGTTAGGACTGTTAACTGAAACCCACATTAGAATGATGAGACACCTTAAAAAATTAAACATCTTTTATCTATCACACTTTGTCAGTAATTTATTACTTTAATTTTAATAATGTATAAAAATGAAAAACAAGAACGAGTTCATGCAAAAACGCATGAATCAGTGACAAGAACATATTTCTCTTACTTTCCCCAATGTGAATGTCTCCTCAGCCACGACACATTTTCCATCCCATACTGCATCGCCTCACCGTAGGACAGAGATGGCCTGTTCACCCTGAATGGGTGGACAAAAATTCAGATGATTTTATCAATATTACTTTAGTATTCCAAGGAAACTGCAACAGCCTCAGATGACATCCCAGCAAAGATCTTATTTGGGATTACTACGTAGATATCCAATGTATATTATTATTGTGTACTTATTCACTGACTGAGCTGTGTTTTGTTTATCTGCACCAACACGTTTCACACAGTCACTGACATTCTTATGAGTCAGGAGCTACCTGGAACAACTACAAGAAGGCCTAAAATGAAACTGAAACTTTGCGGTAAAGTAAGAGCAGACAAGCTTGACATTATGAAATGACAAACTACCAATAAAGTTTAAAAAAGCCTCCTTATAACTGAGAAGATGGGAATAAAAGAGTTAATAACGGGCAGAGATGGAATTAAAATATTTTTCTACCCCTGCGGAGATAGATAACTCTATTTAATATATGTTATTGAGAAAATGTGACCTATAGCTTCTCCGTATCTATAAGAAACAAGGGGAAGTAAAGACTGACTCTGCAATAAAGAAACTCCTAAAAGAGGAAGAGCGGCATTATTTTCCCAGAAGCACTTTTCCTCTACATTTCTCGACCTGGGGTGCGACTGTAGCCTACAATAGAAGCTCTTCATTCATGCTCTTGATCTGTTTAATCCTCTTCAGCGGGGCTGCTGCAGATCCCTGAGTGAACTGGGCAAAGGGTGCGAGACGCCGTGCACCGTCGCGTTAACCATCACAGGAAGCACCAACTGCAACTCACGCTAATTGAAATCTGATAACGAGGGTGCTAATCTCCTTGCTTGTAACACACTGACAGCTGTAAAACGGGTAACGGATCACACTTTGGGTTTATGGCCACGTCGGTTCAGTTACATAATCTAATGGTTTCAAATTGAACTGGTGAGAATATTTACTGTAAACCACATCTGATTGGTGGGCTGATGGCAGGTCACAGTCATAGCGTGTCTGGTGGAGCTGACAAACATCTTGGTGGGAGAACTCTAAACAGACAGCGTGCTTGTGATTGCATAGTGGAATAAAAAGATGTGACTACCTTGGAGTGTAATCTGTCAGCCAGCAACAACAAACAAGTCAGGCTTGGCACAGTGAACAGCTAAGTAAACAAGTGCCAGCAGATTGAAAGCTGTGTGTGTTTATCTGGTAAAATAAAAAAAGCCACAGTGAACCTAGTGTGAAGGATTGAAGACAGTGACAAAATAGTAGCTTCAGGCTGCTTTTTGGAAACAAAAGGGAAGACAAATAAAAAATTGAAATCCAAAGGACTGGAGCTTATAACTAGGGGTGTCCCGAGCAAATCTCAAAGACTTGGCATTTTATTCTGATTGGCATCGGCACGAACCTCAGGTTGATCCTTTGTTTACGTGCACTGCCACAATTTGTGGCAGGACGCTAGAGCTGAACATGTTTTTTAATAACCTCTGGCAATATCGATCAGTAAGTGGGTAGCTGATGACACCAACTGTGGAATTTTGTCCCGTGCTCGTATTGTTAGTTTAGAGAACAGCTTCATGATACAGGCTCTGTTAAAATGCCATCAGGGTACAGGATCACTATCCTAGTTGATCCTGACTCATCTCAAACACATGAGATGTGACCGGAGATATCAACACTAAATGACTTGAACAGGGCTAAAAAAGAAATTTATTGGGTTATCCCTACTTAAAATTCATTATATTTGATTCAACCTGTATTTTTACTGTCATGTTTAGGGACAGAAAAAAGGAAGCAGCTTAATGCTTTTGTGACATGACAGCATGTAGAGGTTTTATGCAGGAAAGAAAACCAAAGTCCAGCGTCTTATTTAAAGGGAACAAGACCCTGGCTGCACTACATGGAAGCGTATCAAGACTAGATCTTTGTTGTTTGTTTTGTGACGTGAAGCTGAGATCAAGACCGGGTATTTTACAGCTGATAATTGAGAAAGCTAAAAAGTTATCTGTTTCACTAATCTCTTTCACTCCATCCCTGTTTTGGAGCAAAAACACCTAAAATGACATGCCCTATTAAAATTTCTAGACCACTAGGAAGACTTTTGTCTACATAAGATTAACAGAAATCAATTTTTCAGTATAAACAACTGCAATGCTGCAAGACCCAACTACCATTGTGATTTCAGGCGGCATGTTTAGGCTGCTTTTGTGCAAAATATATAATATTTTTTTTTACAAAAAAAGGGCTGCAACACTAAATATGTCCACGTTTAGTGATGTGCAAACTAAAAGAAGAGGAAGTGGCTTTGGAGGCAGGCATTGTCGGGGAGTAAATGCCGCTTTATCAGCTGGAAGTAGGTAAAAATGATAAAAAAATTTAGTGAGAAGTGTTCTTTTTTTTTTTTTTTTTTTTTTTAAACTTACTTTGCGCTGAGGTGGTGGGAACATTTCACCAGCAGCCTCATGCAGTGGACTGCAACAATTCCCATACACAGAAGACTGACTGGTCCAAGCTGCACAGAAAAACAGACAAAGAGATCAGACAAAGAGCATGATGATTGATCTATTTAATGTCTGCATCACAGTGTTACAGCACAACATTAAACACATTTCATGATGCTGCATGTTTCGAAATACCAAAACACAATGTAAAACAGGAGGACGTCCTGCGAGTTGAATTGTTAAGTGTAATTAAAAGCAAATGTCGACATAAGAGTGTTAATTAGTGACCAATCTTGTCTCAGCAGTGGATGCAATTGATAAGCTATGTACCTAATCAAAATTAATGAAGCAGCGACCATTTTGGTAACAGGCTAAAGGCATTTTTCCAGAAAATCTGCCAAAAAGTGACAGATTCAGCTTCTTAAATGTGAGAATGTTCTAATTTCTTGGTCTCATGGTTTATTTTGAATGTAATTGGGTTTTTGACTCTTTTTAGAATTTTATAACAGAAATTTTTCATGGTTTTACGATGATTATCGACCACAGGATTCCTTCATTGAGAAAATAGGATTAATCAACCACAGTAATAACTCTTAGTTTAGCTCTACTGCTGCCTGTATTCTATATTCTATAAGAGATTGTTGTATACATGGTTTATGAAACACGAAGAAAAGAAAATGACTTAAATAAAACTGTTGAAGCGCAAACAAAACTTGAAGGTGTTAACTTGATTACTTTTCTTGTTAGTAGTAGCTTGAACTTCATCTCTTCAGGATCCATGAAAGGTTCTCACAAGTGAGTGCAAAATATTGGAAGGTTAAATATGAAGTCTGAACATAGTGGCTTGTCACCGTGAGAATATTTTTACATTGCATGTAGCACAGTCTGTTTTTCTCACTACTCTGACCACAATGTTTCACTGCGGTGCTACATGTAAAGGTCTTCACACCACAACAACAGCCCTCTGCAAGGTTCAAGTGTCACAGCTTGCGGAAGCAGAAACACCAATAACATTAACTGATTAAGAGTATTTTTTAAAATTCAACTTGACATTTCTGTTTGAGAAATCACTTGCCCATGAGGTTTGTCACTGTTCACAACTGACAACAGCAATATGCGCTTTACAAAAAATACAGCGGCTAAATCCCTCCCTGCAAATTCCCTACATCAGATTCAGGCTGCAACACCTGCTTGACCACGTCTGGCCTTTGTCATGAATATCTGACAGGGATGGGAGCGGAATCTAATTTTCTTTGTCCAGACCTGTCATGGATGATAAAATCTCTCTATACTTACCACCAGCCCTGCGTTTTTGACAGCCAGAGGCAGCCCCAGCAGCCCTGTACCAATGTTCCCTTTCAACAGGTGGATAAGAGTCTGACAAAAACTGAAAAATGCAAAACACAGTGAGTTACATCTACAGTCTGACAGACACAATCGAGTGCTTTATGGTAGGTTTTATATCACTTACGAGGTTCCTGTCCGTCCTCCGATCCTCTCATAGTTGCGCTGGGGTCTGGATGGTCCAGGAGGAGATGGACACAGAGCATCCATCTCTGACGGATTTTGATCGGAGAACAAAGAACCTTGAAATATGGACAGAATTTTGCATGGCTTTATTAAATGTACTAAACATAATTTACACGGGTTCAATGTGAGAGTCACTAGTCCATTTTCCATGGAGTTAACCTAAAGTAACAGTTAGCAATTTGCCCTGAACAGAAAAACATACAGTGTGTGACCACGGCCCAGCCCAGTGCAGTTAAAGCACATCTGATTAGTGGCAGGGGAAAACCAACATGAGACTGACATTTGGCAGTCTGTCTATTTCTGATTTAACAAAACACTCTGTTCTATTGCCACCACTTACTGTAACATGAGAAAGACAGAGAAATCAAGCATATACAAGTGATTAAAAAAATGCTGCAGCAAAAGCCAAATTACAACTGTATTAGGCGATCTATTACACCAAAGACTTATTTTGTGGCGATTTGGGAGAATCAGAAAGACAAATATCGTCACTGTTTAGGTATAATAATGACAAACAGCTACTCATTTACACATTTAAACATTAAAATTAGCTTCCCTCATCCTTATAAGTCTGATATTAATTGCTATTCAGCTCAGTTTTTTGGTCTCGACAAACTCCAGAGGAAAATATTTGGTTGCTAAATGCTTCACTATGTTCACCAGCAATAGAGCATCCTCGTTTTTGGTGCTGAGCAGATAGTGTAAGACGGCGTGTTCTCTGAAAATGGTGCTGCTGTCAAACAGAGGATGATAAAGAGAGCTGCAAGCATGAACTGAAACAGTAAATCTGTGGCATGGAATGTCAAAACAACAAGCTGAAAAATGCTATGAATCTCCTTAAAGGTGAGGTGAGCAGAGGTAATTGTTTATGAAAAAGCCTGCAAAGTCTGTACTGTAATTACAAAGAATTAAAGATCTTAAAGGTATTAAAGGCAAGTCATGCTAGTTCAACCTGAACAGGGCGCTGCAAGGTCCACAGTCTGATATCTGCTGTGCCCCATAACACATAAAAAGATCTCATGACTGGTGAAGTCAAAGTGACCTAATTTCACAGAGAAATCCCTCTCTTCTTTAAAGCAGCTGACTCTAATAAACACACAACAGTATTCACTGTCCTCTGGCCCACAGCTACACTCAACTACTGCTACCTGCTCGCTGATGAATGTGTTTACTGATCTGAGACATGTCGCTGCTTTAGCACACAGACTCCAGGACTTCAGTGGAGTTTAAATTAGTCTTTCTTATTATGCTTTCACGAGAGGCCTACTCACAGTGTGAAAACAAAAACTGAAACGAAACCGACACCCAAGTCTCTATAAAGCCCAGTGCTCCAAAAACCTGTTTGGTCAGACCACAACCTTGACACCCAAGACTACTGCACAACAAATATTGACAATGTTCAAGCTTTTTAAGGATTATTCAACGAGTTCTGCAACAACACACTAACGCAATACATGAAATGCATCAGTGCAACACAAACACTGTCTGCAAGACTTCACAAAGGCAAAAAAATGCAATTCACTTTTGTCAGTGCTCTGAGAACAAAGGGTCTTTTACAGTAGTCGTGCATAAGGAGTTAATGAATCATAAATATGTCTGTAACAACATAACAAATGTTTAATTTATTGTTGTGACCTCCTGCCAAAGAGGACACCAGTCGGGGCATCAGGTGGATTTTGTAAATGAAATGAAAGCCGCTTTGATGATTCAGTGTCTACCTGCCACTAGGGATTACATATAATCCTTCTGTGACTATGGACACAGGTCATGTTGTACTACATCTACACTATCAATTTCATTTCAGTTCAATATGCTTCACTGGCCTGAAGATAAGTTTAACAATACTGATATTAATGCAATCCAATATGGATAATTTGGATACCTTCGCCGCGGATGTCTACATCACTGGATGCCATCATGGTGGGTCAGATGGTTTCGTCAGGGTCCTAATGCTGGCAGATCAAGGAGTCCAACATTGACAGCTTCCCACTGAAAAAGACAGAGTGTAGTCCAGTGTGAGATTTGGCAGCAGCAAGGAAACGAGCCAATGAAAAGCAGTTACACGCTCTTTGAAAAAGATATGCAGCCATATATCATGACAGAGACAACAACTAGCAGTTATTTTTCATTATGGATTAATGATTAAAGATGTTGAAATTGATGGAAAATTCCCCTTTACGGTGTTCCTGAGTTTAGAGTGACCTCTTCAAAAGTTCAATACCCTAAAATAATCAATTAAAGGTGATGCAAAAAAAAGTAAAGACAAGCAAATCCTCACAGTGAAAAGGAAAAAACAAGCACATATTTGATGTTTATTAGAAAATAACTCAAGTAAGTCTGCAATTATTCATCTGTCAACCTATGAAATAATGACCATTTTCAGCTCTTATCATGAAAAGGTAAATCATCTGGCAAATCAATTAAAAAGTTAATAAATAACTACTTCTAGCTCGTCCAACTAATGAAATATCGGACCTCCAATCTCTTTGTAAAGTCGCTGTGCTCTGTATTTTTATGGTGTGTACCCGAATGTTTGTGGTTTAGAGTTTGGTTTCCTTCCCGAGTCCCTGTTTATGCATTCAAATGTAAATATCAGTCTCATTTTACTGTTGTCTGATCGTTTCCTGGCCACGTGTTTGGTTACTGATCACGTAAACGAATGCTGTTGCATCACGCTAAAAGCTTTCTACTAGAAACTGAAAGGGATGCATTAATTGCTAAGAACCCGTGAGAAGCATAATGCGTTTATCACAGGTAAACTACCATGATGTTACTGTGGTTGTTCACAGCATACAGTAGCAGCTGGACACTAAAAATGTCTCATAAATGTATAGACAAAACAATTAACTGGTGGAGTAATTTGCAGATTTGTAGACAATGACAATAATTAGTAGTTTGCAGCAAGAAAAGAGAATAATTTCTTTCAAAAGACACATATAATAGGCTGACATACACTTAATCACAGGTCTGGTGCAGCTGAACAGACTGACTTCTAACTCCACTTAAAACTGTAACTGAAAAGCCATTTGCAAATATCCTTTTAGGTGTGAAATTTCGCTCATGTATTAACACTTGGACAACACATTCTACCCTTTAGTGGTACTGATCATCACAATAAATGTCATCTGATACTTTCTAGTCATGCCATGATGATGAGGTAAACCTCTTTGGCACTATTTAAGAAACAAAAAAGACTGTGTTGTTGGCTTTACACCCTTCAAAATATTCTCTGTTGGGTATCTTGCAGCCTGTGTCGCATCGTCTCTGAGCAAGGCACTCCAGCCCCCTGAGCCATGATGTTATGTAAGAGCACGATAACGACTAGCAGTTCAAACAGAACATCTTTACGACCTGCTGTGTGCTCATACAACGATTTGCACAACAAATTTGCTGTCCACCTGCTGATTCAATTCTAGAGGGATATGATGACAAGAAAAGTGGACAAAGTAGTAACTTTAAAGAAGCAAAACTGTTTATACATCCCAGCAGCATCACTATTTAGTGTATAATGAGTTCAGGAATAATACGGAATAATGACAACACGGACTTTGAACTAAATGAGACCAAATATTAGGACTTAAAGGCATTAGCATGAGGAATTTATCCCACCTTTACCTTACATTAACTCTGTGAATAATTCTAAGTAAAGCATCGAAAGGAACACTGTGAGGCTTCATGTGTGTCCGCATGAAGTCATACTTGATTTCTGCTGGCGTTTCGTCTTTGCAATGGGCCGTTGTTCAGCAGTGGTTCAGTGAGCATGCAGAAGTGTAGCGTGACGTCCACCACAACTTACAGCGTAACTGTGTGTGCAGAACAAAGTCTCTGAATTACAAGCAATTCAGCAACTTTCACAATGTGCTGCGACACGAGAACACTAAACCAAGCAACAGGGAAATCCAAATAGCTTGGTGTGCAATTTTCCTCCTTTATTTCATTGATGCTCATGTTGGACATCTTTATAAGTATTTATATTTATAGATTACTTATATTGCTTCATAATAATATTTGATCTTTGTACGGCAAGTATCTTAATGTTCTTTACAGGACAGGAATAAAATTAAAAGCCAATTTCCAACAAAAAAAAAAGAGACTGCAGCAGTAATAAATTGAATATTGTGACTGGAAATTACTATTTCTATTAATGCACTCACATGACTTGATAATACATGCACTTGGCATGATAATAAATATGCTTTCTTGCCAATGTTTTTTTCAAGAATCACACTGACGGTGGCTTACAGTATGCTCCTGAAAATACAGTTTTGAATTATATCACACATTACTTTCTTTGTTTTCACATGATGTAGGCTGTGTAGGGTTTAACTAAGAATTATTTTCCTTGTCAGTTAATCTGCAATGAAATTTCCACATAATTTTGCGATGCTTTTAGATTTTTCAAAGTGCTTCTTTTGCACATTGAAATGTTAGACAAAAAGCAACAAATGCGGACATTTCAGGGGGAAAATAGAAATTCAAAGCATCCCTTATTAGAATTATTTCAGTCAGTTTGCTCAAAAAACCTCCAAAACTTTGGTACCGATTTATAGAAACAGATGCACAATAACAGCACTTTAAATCAAACCTCAAGGTTGTATAAAATGTACTTTTCTAAGCTATTCTAATAGTGTCAGCATTCATAAGCTTTCCATTTATTTTGTAATGAAGCTCTTCAGCCAAACCAAATATCTGTAAATCATGACTTCTACATTCAAAGGCGTGGTGCTACAAATAAAACTGGATCCACCTCCTCGGGTGGCTGATAAGATTACACAGCACATTCCCGGTCTAACCAGGATGCAGCCAAACTGAATCAGGTAGTTTGATCAGTCTTAGCTTCTTCTTTCAGGTTTCTTAGTGTTGTCCTTCGATGTAAACACACACACGGCAGACCGACAGGATCAACGGGGTAATCCCATCATTTTAAACTAATCTTTGGGCGGGCGACATGCGAGTGTCTTGGCCACTTCAATGGACATGAGACAGACAAAACAAAACTAAAAAATAAAATGCAACCGAAAGTGCATTACAAAAAAATGCAATAAAACTGTACAAACAACTCCCCACCCCGATGCCATCCCAACCACGCAATCCTATCATAACACATGCAATGAGGATACACCAGATGAGATAAAATCAAATAAAGTAAGATTAAATGAGTTATATAAATAAATGAAATAAACATATATTATTAGAATAGAGACAAAAAATAAATAAATGAAATAAATATATATAATCAGAATAAGAAATGATAATAATGAAGTAATGAACTATACATTGAACAGACTAAAATATGGAAATAGGTGAATAAATAGAGAAATCAATAAGTAAAAATTAGTTCTAAGCGGAGTAATAAACAAAATCAATCAAAAGCCTGACTGAAAAGATCAGTCTTGAGTTTGCTTTTTTACATATCCAGGTCTTCTGCTGTTCAAGAGATGTGGGCAGTGATAGCAAAATGCCGTCTCACCGTTTGTTTTTGTTGTGGGTTTTAGTTTTATTAAATAGCCCACTACCAGAAGACCTGAGGGCTCATAAGATTAAAGCAAAAATCTGATAAATATGAAGGACCAAGACCAATAGGGACTTTATAAACTAATAAAATGATCTAAAAGAGACAGGTAGCCAGTGCAGAGACTTTAAATTTGGTGGTCCTTCCTTCTGGTCTTAGTCAGAACTTGTGCTGCCTAGTTTAATAAAAAAGCACGTATTAGTGTCTTTTCATTAGTTTTAGAGAGGACAGAATGCAGTCTGGCAATATTTTTCAAGTGCTAGAAAGCCATCTTGGTAATGACTAGTTTATGTCCGGGATGACTCCAAGATTTTTACTTTGCTGGCATGGTTTTAAGGCCAGAGTAGTTGTAGTTGCATATGATTAATTGAGCTAAGACAAGCAGGTAAAACGAGGCTATTCATTGACGGGTTAGTTGCTATTAGCCTCCGAGAAAGGAGAGACTGAAATAGCAGGAAAGGAAGAGCTGAGCTAAAATTGGAGCTACTAGTGGCAGATTAGATCCCTTCACACGGATGTTGAAGAGAAAGGCAGCTAGAAACCTGCAGTATTTATTGCTCGGGATCGACGAAGACATTCAAGCTAGCTTAGCTGAGGTTATGTGTCATAAAATTCGGTTAGCAAATGTTAGCTGTCGGGTTCATCTTTGTGTCCGTAAACAGCCAGCAGCAGCAGCGGTATCTTACCTCGGAGATAACGTGTGGCCGCTCCTCTCCTCTCCTCTCTTGTCGGGCTGGCTTTTTGCGGCTAACCACTTATTTTCGTATCGTAGTCATGTCAGGTTGAAGGCGGCGCTGCACCGCTACACAGATTGAAACGCAAAACAGGACTCGGCTCTGCTAGGCACGTCACGGAGGCAACGGTGAGGTCACATGACACGCAGACGAGGACATGCGCCGTGCTGCTCCACGTACTGTTGCCATAGCGACGGATTAATAGTTACAGTTAGTGAGAGTCAGAGAACATGTAAATATACGTTTAATATAAATATAATCTACGATTAATTCAATGCAATATTGCCAAAGCATCAAGAATGATGGTTATAATATAATAATAACATAATGATAATATAATGTTAAATAAACTCAAGTACAATCAAGTGTATAGGATAATGTGCTGATAATTGCTTTTTTTCACGGCAAACTCAAGACCTACCTTTTTAGTCAGGCTAAAGGACACAAAAGATAGATACAGAATATATATATATATATATATATATATATATAAAAATAAAAATAAATTTTCTTACTTGAATTTTCAGTTACAACCACTATCATTGATACAATATTTTCACCTGACATTCATGCCAATAAAGCAAACCGAACTGACTTAAATTGCAGGTATAATTAGCCTAAATTACACATTTACACAATCCATTATTAATGGTAAAAATGTGTGGATTTTTTTTCTGAGACCACACACCACTTGCAAGGTTTTCAGACTTTACTGAGAATACATCTCTAGTATTTCTGTACTTAGTTTAACTGAATTGTAAGTATATTAAGGCTAACAGTTACACATTTCAGATCTTGTTAAAAAAAAAAAAAACACTCTTTGTTGCCCCTAAGTAATGGAATTCCTTCACAGAGCTTTTCATGCTGGCAATATCAGAATCTTCATTTAAAATATTAGTGAAAACATTTAAATTGGGAAGCCTTCTCTTACCTTGTTGAACTGTGGTTATTTTATTTTTGTCCTTGAATATTTCACTTGGATCTTTACAGAATTTATCGGCACATTTGTCTGTTTGTGTTTTGTTAATTTGTTCTTGTCTTTAAATATTGAAGTGTGCTGTTTGCTTGGTTTTATTCCCTGCATTTTAATGTCTGCTTTGTACAGCGCCTTGAAACTGTTTTTCAAAAAGGTTCTAATTTGAAAAATAAAAAGTTATTATTATTATTGTTATTATTATTATTATTATTATCATTATCATTCGTTTTATGGTTGTTAACATCACTATTGTCAACAAAGCACAATATTGTTAGCTGTAAGTCGTATTGAAATTAAACGGTATTAAACTCGATGAAGGTAAAATTTCTTTCAAGGTTTTATTTTGGAATAATTTCTGGAAGCGCTTGTTTTCTGCACCGGGGCAGTCAGACCACACTGAGGTTACATTTTGAGGCTTCCTGTGCAGTTTGCTTCTTATTCAAAACTTTACTAAAGAAATGAATGTACAAATAAACTAAATAAACTGAAGAAATTAAGCAACACAAAGTTCGATAAACTTTAAAGACAAACGCCCATTAATTTATGTAAAGTTAACTGAAATGCCCTCAGGATGAAACGGAGGTAAACAGGATTGTTAATTCTTTATCTCATTTTAATTTTATTTCTTCAAACCTTAGTCTTGCTCTGTATTCATATATGCACATCTTAAGTCCTATATACCTCACTAAAAAACACAGCAACATGAAAGTATGTTCTTACGGAAAATTACACTGCGTCATTTTTCCAACCGGACATCCGGTTTTCGCGACGTTGGCAGTTAGCTTGACAGTTAGCAGCTCAGCCGGCAGTTAGCATTCCTGGAGGTTCTCACAGTCATTTTTTTTAACACTTACTAGTCAGCCAGAGGCCGAAGTTCACAGCTGGTCCGATCGACAGGTTGCCTCATCACTTGAGACATGACGGTGAGTTTTTACTAGCGATTTTCTTTACTTGTTGTGAAGTTTAGCTTTACTACGCAGCTAGTTAGGATTAGCATTCACTCTCGATATGTGTATGTAGCTCATAAGCTAGCTTTCAAAAACTCGTTATAACCATTTTTAAGTTGGCAGTTACTGTCATGTATTCCAGAAACTTGTAAAAGCAACGTGGATTTTGTTCCTTGACTTGGTTGAGCCATAGCGTGAAAATCACAGCAAAGTTTGTTTTAGTATTGTTAAACCTTATTGGCTAAATTCAATTTGTGACTGGAGATTATCTTTTCTATCAAGGCCTGTGGAAGTTAAAATGCAAATATGCTTTCCTTATTTTGCCAATCCTTTATCAAGTACTACAGTAGCAACAGCTCAAAAATATGCTGCTAAAAAATACAGTTTTGCATGACACTACACATTTCTTTCTGTATGTTTTTATGTAAACCTTCAATTATTTAGAAACCAGTGAAAGATTATTCAACACCATGTGATGTTTTTAAATTACTTGTTTTGTCTGACTAACTAACATATTTTTGGGTCCCAGTGTTACTAAAAAGCCCTGAGAAAAGGAATTCTAACATTTGGACTTGCCAGATTAGTTTTCAGTCAGTAGATTTAAATAAACTTTAAACTTCTGTGCTCTTTTATACAAACGCAGACATAGTGACTAAGATTTATAATTGAAATTAGAATCAAGTGTACTTTTCAGAATCAGATTTCCGAAAGGAAATTACTCATGTTACACTTGCTCCCATTCAAAATCAGAAATATAAACAGTACAGAATATATCGATAAACACAAATACGAAAGATGAGCTGAAAATATACACATAACTAGGAAAATATGACCTAAAAATATAAACGAGTAGAAAAATATGTCCTAAAATGTAAACATAAGTAGAAACAGTGTAAGTATAAGTGTAAAATGTGCTTTTCCTCAGAAAATTAAGTGTAATATACCTTGTAATAAGTGGTGAATAGTTACACATAGTTATTGTGTGTTAACTCAAGAAGTGACGTGAACTGAAAAATTTGCAAACTGTTTGCATTGAAACATTATGAGTCCAGTCTTTTGACTCAGAGATTCTAATTTATGTTCATATTCTATGCTACCATGAGCTTAATGGCAATGGTGGTAGTGCTGGTATTGATGTATAAGCTGCTATCATTACCCACGCTGAAATATTGCATTAATCACAACTGATCTCAGAGAATGTGATCCAGTAAACGATTGCCTTACCTGATAAAACAGTCATAAATATGACTAGTAAAGGAATTGCTGCGTAATTAATCATGTAGCTCTCAACTGTTAAATCAATCTGCAATTGTTTTGATAATCTTTTAGTGAGTTTCAAGAAAAAAAAACTCCTGTAATATGAATATTTTTTGTTTTCCTTCCAGGGTTGTGGACAAACAAGACATTGTCAAACATTGATCGACATTTTTCATAATTTTCTTGCATTTTACAGACCGAATAATTAATTAATTATGAAAGAAATAATAGCCACAGTATCTGATAGCACAGTTACCACCTTACAATAAAATGATTTTCATGTGTTTGTAACAGAAGCACGAGTTTGAGGTGGCGATGACGTGTGAGGGATGCTCAGGAGCTGTTACCAGAATCCTCAACAAGCTGGGAGGTAAGCCTGACTGGTCCTCTGGCTTCTGCTTCTGTGACAGAACAGAATGAGACACCCTAAGACCAAACATGAAGTTCTTACCTGCACTAGAGCAAGGATCAAGCTTGATGTTTAGTAAAATTTAAAATTGATTCCATCCCCAACTTCCAGTCCCACATTCGTTAGGTTTTCTGTCAGGAGAATGGAATCTATCCAGCTCGTATGTGAGGACTATTGTATACCGTGGACAGTTTATGAGTCTAGCTGGGATTATATGACTGGATGAGTTAATCCTTACAGCCTTTCCACTCAGTAGATCAGTTAAGCAGCCAAAAAAGTGCCATTTCAGATACTTAAAGGCAGCTTGTGTCACATGCCGACCCGTGACTTCTTGGCTCTGAATGCTGAGTCAGCCAGCAAGTCACCTGATCCTGTAATGCTTTTTTTAAACTTTTGTTTGGCTTACTCATTAAAGTCCCACTTCTCTTTTTGCATCTCGTCTCAGTGACTCAATCTAGGCTGTTACATCACATCATAGCAAGGAAATTGTTCTTAAAAATTAGCCCTTGAAGGAAATCTCTTCCATTAAATCCTCCGATCAGGTCAGATCTTGTTAATTTGTGGTGAAATGCTTTGATGAAGCGTCAGAATAATTCATGATCATGAGGAACCTGGTCCTTCTACATTCCACCATGTGCGAGTGTGGTCATGTGAGGCGCTGCACGGTGTTTTTTATCAGCGCTGTTGATTCCAGGAATTAAACAAAGTGCCTCTTTGTGCTCTCTGCTGTCAGATGTGAAGTTCGAGATCGACCTGGAGAAGAAACTGGTTTTGATCGAGTCTGACAGAGAAGTGGAAGATCTCATGGCGACGCTGAAGAAGTGTGGAAAGGAAGTCAAGTACATCGGGCCTAAATGAAGGACCCTGCTTCATGTAGAACAGGTGACAATTAGTCTATTTATTTCCCCATTTGTTCTCAGTTTTGTTTATTTGTGACAGTCCCCATTAACTTACTAGAAATTTGTAGTTTTTACTGTTACTTATGTTGTATTTATTAATTAAATCTAAAGAACATTAAGCGTATTAGTCCTCTAAGTCATAACTATTTCCATGATCAATTTATCTCTCTTTATGTTTTGTGCCTGTGTGTGTTTTCTTTAGGAAGTCATTGCTGCTGATACAAAGTGAAGATTTCTATGTAATCCCAGTTAATTTCCTGTTAGAAGGCGTCTGATGGACCCTAAGTGACTCCTCACAGATGCTAGCCTCGTCCAGCTTTTACGCACACAAAAAAAGAAGAAAAAAAAACACCCTTTGGATGCAGATCTTGTCTCAGTGTCGGCTACACCTGGTGAGCATGGAGGATGATTAAAAAAAAAACCCAAATGATGCCTTGTCACCTGAGAAAAATGGCTAATTTATGTGCAAACCTGACATCCTCCACTTTGTTTTTTGTTCCATGAGTAGGATCAAGAGGTGATAGGGTTATAATGTCAGCATAATGATTAACATACCTATATGTTAAGACAAATGTACGATTTTTATTTATTTTTTTTTTTAATTTTTTTTTTTACAAAAAAAATATGTTTAATGTCTTGTTTTAGCATCTAGATTCGTCTGTTTGATGAATAGCGGACAGGGACAAGACAGGGCCATGCAGTAACTCCACATTTGTTCTTAAATATGAAATTAAATCAATTTTCAGATACAAAAAGGTGTAACTGTCTGTGGAAAAGGAAACCCTAAATATCCAAAACAGGACTCCTGTCAAACTTGCTTACATTCCCTAGATAATAAAGTAAACAGGAAACTATTGGATGTGTTTGCTTGAAACTGGGCCGCCGCCCTAAACGTCATATAAAGTCATTCTTCAAAACTCCATGTATGAAGTTGTCTGCAGGTCTGCACCGAAGGGGGGGGAACTCTGTCTGTCTTCCTTTTCAGGGACCATCTCCTGTAATTAGCTTCATCAAGGTTTACACTACAGTAATCTAGCACAACACCACGTCAAAAATATCATGCTCTTATAGATTTACTAACATCCATCTTTGTTTTCTTTATTGTAATTCACTCTGGGTTTGGTTTTTGTTACTTTGATGGAAAAGATAATCTCTTTATCCTGGGCTTTTTCTATTAACTGTCTCAATATGTTGTGTACACACAGGGAAAATAAAATCAAATCTGCCTCCTGATGACACTTTATGCTTTATTGTTTTGCATGATTTCTGTATTATTTAGTAAAACAACGTATGCACCCTATAATGGCATGAAGAACTAAATATGTTTCTGTGCAGGAATCACACACACACAAAAGACAAGTGTCCCTTCCTGCTTAGATACACAGTAAAGACTGGGTAAATGAAAGTATTCTATATATAGAAAATTATCCGATACAGGTACACTACCAGTCAAAAGTTGGGACACACCTTCTCATTCAATGTTCTTTTCTTTATCTTTACTACTTTCTACATTGTAGATACATACTGAAGACATCAAAACTATGAAGCAAGATAAATGGAATTATGTAGCAAACAAGCAATTGTGAAATAACTCTGAACATGTTTTATATTTTAAATTCCTCAAAACAGCCACCCTTTGCTTTGGTTACTGCTTTACATACTCTTGGCCTTCTCTTGATGAGCTTCATGAAGACGTCACCTGAAATGGTTTCACTTCACAGGTGTCCCTTGTCAAGGTTAATTAGTGGAATTTCTTGGCTTAATGGGGTTGGGACCATCAGTTGTGTTGTGCAGAAGTCAGGTTAGTTCACAGTTGACAGCCCTATTTGACAAATGTTAGAATCCATATTATGGCAAGAACCAATCAGCTAAGTAAAGAGAAATGACAGTCCATCATTACTTTAAGAACTGAAGGTCAGTCAGTCCAGAAAATTGCAAAAACTCTGAATGTATCTCCACGTGCGGTTGCAAAAACCATCCAGCGCTACGACCAAAGTGGCTCACATGAGGACCGCCCCAGGAAAGGAAGACCAAGAGTCACATATGTTGCTGAGGATAAGTTCATCTGAGTCTCCAGCCTCAGAAATGGCAAGTTAACAGCAGCTCAGATTAGATAAATGCCACACAGAGTTCTAGTAGCAGACACATCTCTACATCAACTGTTCAGAGGAGACTGAACCAATCAGGCCTTTATGGTCAAGTAGCTGCTAAGAAACCAACAAGCAGAAGAGATTTGTTTGGGCCAAGAAACACGAGGAATGAACATTAGACCAAAAATCTGTGCTTTGGTCTGCTGAGTCTAAATCTGAGATGTTTGGTTCCACCCGTCGTGTCTTTGTGCGACGCAGAAAAGGTGAACGGATGGTCTCTACATGCATGGTTCCCACCATGAAGCATGGAGGAGGAGGTGTGATGGTGTGGGGGTGCTTTACTGGTGACACTGTTGGAAATTGATTCTAAATTGAAGGCACAATGAACCAGCATGGCTACCACAGCATCCTGTAGCCATTATAAATTGATTTATTACTTAATCGAGATTGAGGACGTTTAAATACTGCAGCCAGAGCGTCTGCACCACTGCATGGTGTTTGCTTCCATAAATCTTAAAAATGGAATTGGAAAGATGACAACTTGAGTAGAAATTACAAAATTAAAAAATTTTGTAATTTCTAAGAATCCTAACGAAAAACACTCTTCCTTGTTTAAGATTTAGATAGTGCTTTGAAACCACGCTGATGCTAAAAACAACACAAAAACCTCTTTATATTATGAATATATTGTCTATAAACACACTGTCATACACTGTACACATATCCTCCAGTTAGACTGTACATCAACCAAAATCCAACCTCTTCCTGCTCATGTGAAGCTCTTGGAATAATTCAGTGCTTCAACCACTAGGAGGCGCTGTGTGATCAAGCTGTTCTCACTTTCTTGAGAGCCTTTAACGCTGTTTTTTTTAATGCAGAATTTGTCTTTTAGCTGTAACTTTTAAACCACATATGTATGTTTTTGTACGAGGATTTTCCAGTGTCTTTTTTTCTTTTGCAAGACTAAGAAACACATTGTGTGATTTCTGCAGGAAATGTTTGGATCAATTATAGGCAGAGGATAGTCCTACATGAATTTCATTTTTAATATTTCTCTCTTAGTATCATGATGTCATCAGCTGTTTGATTTCCTTACAACCTACAAAAGGTTGAACGTCCCCATTTCTGCTCAGATCAGGTTGTATTCCAGCTCAGTGTGAAAGGCAGGTGTTGGAGTTGTGTGCCAGGTTACAATGTGTGGTATCTCCTGAGATGGTTTTCATGAATATCTTTTCAGATCCACAAAGATTTCGCAGCATTGTAGTAGATTACTGCCAAAACATTGTGAAATAATGTCAAATTTAATGCTTTTTTTTTGTGGATTCAAAGACAAGAATTAGCATAAGCAGCAGGTTGCACTGACAAAACTAGAATAGCTTTAAAATAAGTTTACACCAATTTTTTCCCCCTATTTATCTTCTACATTACGTTAAATTATGGGTGTTCCAGAACTGGAGGACATTTGCGCCTTAAAATTTTTGAAAAATAGACCTTCTCTTTTATAATTTTCTGCTACATATTCATCAATAATAAGTAATACACTATCAAAGGCTTGATTGCTAGCCCTACTCTAATCACAGTAATAGGGTTGCTAATCCATGCTAATGCTAGCTTTTCCTCAGGAGTAGAAGCTAGATATTTAGCTAGCTGTTACTGCTGACCAAGAGGACAAACCTACTGATGTAGAAAAGTAAAAAGAATGAGTCTTTTCCTGATAATATGCATAACAGGATTGCATGAGGTAGAGTGACTGCGGGTTCAAGATAGTGCTCTTCCCTCCCCCCCGCCTTTCTGTGGCAGCAGGTGATTCTGATCAGTAATCAGCACCAGCTGAGGCAGGAGCAGGTGGAGCTCGTCCAATCAAGAACCATCCCTGCTGCAATAAAATCAGACGCCACTCACCACTACAATCAGTAGTCAGTTCTCTGCACCGTTCTCTCCAGCCCTTGAGTTTTTTAAGCTGCTGGTAATTGTGTTTTTTGCTTCTTTCTATTCTGGATTCCACCTGTTCCTGCTCCGTCTGTTACCTGCCCACCCAGTTCTTCCCATTATCTGGCTGAACAGCTCATCTGCACACTCCCCACCTGTGTTGGCTTCTCGATCTTCAATCGCTCCCGGATTCCACTCACCCAGACCTTTCAGCCACCATCTCTGGCGTTCAATCTACAAGCCTTTTGCTGCAGCCTCTGCACCCTGGAGCCCCACCATGAGCCACACACTGTGTCTGCTCCCATCCTTTACACTCTGACGAGAAGATCCCCTGGTTCTCAGCCCCTGTCCCTTCCCGTTAGCTCAGCTAAGTCTCAGTCTGAGCATCTCGGTTTCTTATAGATTTTGAATTATTCTTAGTGTATTGACTTTCTGCGTAGTAAATTGTGAGCCTAGTTCTCTTGTTAAATCATTTAATTCCAGGTTAGTATTTGAGTATTATAGATTCCATGAGTACAGTCACTCTTCCACGCAAGTAGATTTAGTCTCCAGTTATTCTGGTGTTTTGTTGCGTAGTCGTCAGGTTAGTATCAGCTTCCTAGTTTACTCTTGGTTCTGTATTTTCTTAGTATCTTTCCTGCCTAGGTGTTACCTTCCGTGGGTTAGTTTAATCTTGTTCATGTGTTTGCATTCTGCCAGCCCACCTGAGTTAGTCTGTGTCTGTAAGGTTTGGTGACTGTATGTCACTTCTGGTTATAGTCTCCGGTTTTGTTTTGTAGTTCTATTTGTGAACCTCTGTGAAATAAAACTCTTTGTTTTACACATATCTGTCCATCTCATTTCCTGCGCCTGAGCCGTGAAGGAAACGTAACAGTGACATTCAGTCAAGGCTGACAATGTTGTAAAAAATTAAAAATTCCAGGCGTTCCAGGGCAAAATAGCTTCAAGTGTAGGCCTATATAACAGAATGTAAAAAAACTGATACTGAGACGTCTATCTCTTCATCAGGTTGCTATCTGAGACAGATCTGCTCCTCTCTCCCTCACAACCTATTGTCTGTCTCCATGTACCAATGTCCAGTTTGACTGTAACCATCAAGGCGTAGAGGAGATATAGAAGCTGGATACCAAGATGAAAAAATCACTTTCTCAAGCCATAGAAACAATATTAATCATTTAATGTCTAGTTTGGGCACATTTTCTGACATTTTATAGATCAAACAACTAATAAAATAGTTAAGAAATCAAGTGCCCCAGTTTTTTTGTTCTGAAATAACATGTGCAGCTCATTCTGAGTAGTTTCAGTATAACAGTGGAGCTCTACAGCAGAGAAGAAACTGTTAAATCAGGCTTTGTATACACAGAGAAAACCTGTTTGTAGAGTCATTCCATTGTTTGTTTTGGTCTTTTCATTGGGATCTGACTGTAAGAAAAATACAGAAAAATCACCAAAGCTGTCCTTTAATAAAGTGTAATGTGTTTACCAAAGCAAAATGGTTTACTGTTGTCCCTCCAAAAAAAATTCAATAAAACGTAGGTTCCTTGAATCATAATGTCCACAGACAAATGACAGCATGGTGGATAATGGATGCTCACCCACCCAGGCTGGAAAGAGACCGTTTTAGGTTCTGTAGAGGGTATAGAGTCCCTCACTGGCCCCCTCAGTCTGAACCAGCCACCGAGGTGAACAGAGACTCATTGTGTACAGCACAAACTCCACAGATAACAAGGTTGTCAGCACAGTCACAGGATTCCTCATATTACCCTCCCACACTCACACAAATACTCTCTCCAGTGCATGGTACAGTGTGGAGAGAGTCTGAAATTGATTGAAACAAGGAATCTTTGGGTCTTTGAAATATACAGTCCATAAGAAACTGGCTCCATAGCAGGTGGAGTTGAAGCTGAACACCAGAACAATTACAGTGCCATGTACGAGTATTTGCCTCCCCTAACAGAAATCAGCCATTTTTGCATAATTGTTGCAGGTAAATGTTTCAGATCATCAAACTAATTTTAATATTAAACAAAGATAAACTAAGAATACATAAAATGCATTTTTTAGACGATGATTTTATTGACATTCAACCCAACTGCCAAGTTAATAGATTGGGTAAAAAAGTACAAGGTCATTAGTCTTCATATCATTCCACAAAGACGTACAGTGCTGTGAGAAAGTATTTGCCCCCTTCCTGATGTCTTTTATTTCAGATTTCTTAGGCTTAAGGTTCTCCACTGTTCCATGTTTGTCCATTTGTGGATAATGTCTCTCACTGTGGTTCTCTGGAGTCCCAGAGCCTCAGAAATGGCTTTGGAACCCTCCAGACTGATGAATGTCAATGACTTTGTTCCTCATCTGTTCTTGAACCTCTTTAGAACATGGCATCATGTGCTGCTTTTTGAGACCCTTTAACTACTTCACAATGAAGACAGGTTCTATTTAGTGATGTTTAGATTCAACAAGCCTGGCAGTGATCATATGAGTGTAGATGGTGAAACTGAACCCAACTGACAAATGAATTTGGTCATTTGGTAGATTGGTAGATAAGGGGGCAATTACTTTTTCACATAGGGCAAGATGGACTGGACATATGGACATATATAATATTCCAATTTGTTTGATCTGGAACTTTTGCCTGTGAGAAATATGGAAAAATGGATTTCTTCAGGGGGGCAAATACTTATTCATGGCACTGTATTTCAGTGTGTACAGAAAATCTTAACTGCTGATACATTTAGTGTAATATACTGAAGCAAATAGAGCCTGCTTGCTGTAATTGTTGATCAAATCTGTGCACTCTCAATTTGAAAATGATCTTCCTTTTGTCACCGTCCCATACAGGGAAATTAGCTATAGACACCAAAACAGACTTTTGCACCAGGCTGTAAACATTCTTATCTGTGCTATAAAGGTGGGCATTTTAACCTGGGGGTCTATTGGGATTGACTTGCTTTTTGAGCCAACCTCAAGTGGACATTTGTGGAACTACAGTTTTTGACTTCATGTTTCAGCCCTGAAGGTCGTTGCTTGATCCTAACTGAAACCAGAAAAATACAAATATAGTATTGCAGATACTTTTGGGATCGCATGTTCAGCTTCATGGTGGAGCAGTGGGTTCTTACAGGGTTCTCCAGCTTCCTCTCATAGTCCAAAGACATGCTGAGGTGAAGCGGTGATTCTAAATTGTCTGCAGGTGTGAATATGAGTGTGACTGTGATGCTCCTGCTCCACCGCTACCCTACAGAGGATAAAACTTCATAACTAATAATGTAAATAATGGTATAATAATGCAACATTCAAAAATTGTGAAAATAATAGCAATTATTGGTAAAATAATGTTTTTTTGTTGTTGATTTAAATACAGTAAAACTGTGTAATTTCATGGCCAAATTACCATTTATAAAACTGCATATTAAACTTTTGGGGTCACCCAGACAGTTCATGTTTTTATCCATGAAAACTCACACTTTTATTCATGTGCTAACACAATTGCACAAGGGTTTTCTAATCATCAATTAGCCTTTCAACACCATTAGCTAACACAATGTAGCATTAGAACACAGGAGTGATGGTTGCTGGAAATGTTTCTCTGTACCCCTATGGAGATATTCCATTAAAAATCAGCTGTTTCCAGCTAGAATAATCATCTACTACATTAACAATGTCTAGACTGTATTTGTAATTAATTTAATGTTATCTTCATTGAAAAAAAAAAGGATTTTCTTTCAAAAATAAGGACATTTCTAAGTGACCACAAACTTTTGAATGGTAGTGTATGTGCTTTTTGGGGGATTCTACAAGTTATTATCTACTATTTACCAAAACAGGGAAAATCTGTGCCAATACCAGTAACTTATTGAGAAGATTACTGTTAAAATCTGTTTAAAAATGTGAATTTGTTGCAGTCTATCATATGGGTGGTGTTTTCAGGTGTAGATAAGGGTCGCCTTTAGCCTCAGACTCAGCTGTTTTCTGTCAGATTTAGTTTAACTAGAATCAGTCAAACGGCTCTATATTAACACACTAAAGATTCTCACACACAAACACACACTCTGTCCTCATCTGACCAGTAACCAGTAATGTATGTGTCCGTGTGTGTCCCATGGGTCCGGGTGAGGTGGGATGGGGTGTAGTAGGGGCTGTCACATCCTGTCCAGGCCGCCAAAACCAACACACCCATCACCGGGAGGTTACAGCCAGTCAGGAAAATGTGCAGTTTGACTGACGAGAGCAAACAATCAGCCGACCCTGTGGCTTCGCGTCTCTCCGGGAGTCTCCGCTGTAGATTTCCTCTCTGTTTGGTGGAACTTTATCATCCTGCTCTGGGTGGAAATTCAGGTGAATCTGTGCCCATAACTCATAATGTGGGAAATGTTAAATAAATGACCCTCCTTTTCTGTCACTGCAGGCAGAAAAAAAAAAGATTTACGTGTGCTGTATTTGCACAGAAACTGGCAAGGGTGGTAAGAGCAAACTACTAATGTTTGTGTAAAATAAAAAGAAATTTAAGGAGATTTTATGGACCCCAAAATTGAATGGCTACACACCAAGAAATGACATTATTAAATAGATGAAAAATGGAAAAACAAGAGAATATCTACTGTTAAAAAAATTAATGTGTGATACTCCTGATGCTGATTTGTTCATAAGACTCTAGAAAAAACACAACAGCAACAATACTCACAAACCAACACAATATTCTATTTTTGAATGGGTTACATTTGCTCACCATTCGTTATATATATTTATATAAATATAAAAATACATTATTTTAACCTACAAGGTTTGTCACAGTTAACATGCAAATGTTTTACATTTAGCAGTTATTTAGCAGTTTATTTAGTAATAAATAGACAGACAGGCAGATATTTTGTGTATATAATAGATATCTTATGTATAATTTTTTATTGTCTATATTTTTATATATTGTAACTCATTCATTTGACTGCAAAATTCTATTTATTTGCTATATGTAAATCAGCAAAAATATAATTATTTACAGGTATTTGCTGTTACTTGCAGGAAAAATTATCAATATTAAGATTTTTTTCCCCCGTTTTGTTAAATTTCACATAATGTCTAATAAAATCACAGAAAACATACAAATTTCCATGTTTACTGTTAAAGAAACAAGTCAAAACTGTAAATACTGTCTACATCAAATAATCTGTATGTTAGGATTTGATTTCTTTCTTATTTTTTTCCAAACTCAGACTCAACTCTGAAACCACCGACAGCACATCACACCCACCTAAACACTGAGGCAGTACAAATACATGCACAGGTGTGTTTATACTGCAAGACAATGCAACCTGCCATGCCAAAAAAAAAAATGCTCAGGAAAGACTCGAGGAACACAATAAAAAAAAGCCAAAGCTAATCTCCCCAGATCCCAACTTGATCAAGCATCTGCGGTAAACAAGCTTTATTAACCGAGACGCCACAACCCTCAAGGCCCAAAGGATTCGCTGCTGAAGACCAGGTACCAAACACCTCAGAAGACGTCTATCAGGTCTATGAGAGAGTCCTACACAATTACAGGGTAGGTAGCTCATCATTTCATTTAGAGGAAGCTTACAAAGACATATAAATAGATGAGTAAGTGAGTTACTAGTTGGCTTTAATTGGTAAAATTCTTACAAAGTATAGAAATAAAAAAGCACATATGAATCCAACACAATTAAATCCTTCAGTCTCCATTTTCCCTTTAGTCCCCCAAACAAACAAATAATGCACAAATGTTTTTGATGAGCCCAGTGGCTAAAATCCTGACATTAAAAACATCATTTCATGGTGTTTGGGACACTCTTGTTTGTCACAGTCTCGTTAAACCTGTGATCTCCCACTGTGGCCTCCAACCAAACTCACCAACATCATCTCATGGTTCACAACTGAGGTCACCAAGCGTCTCCCCTCATACCAGGTGCAACAAAACTAACAAACCGCTGCGCGTGGGAGATGCCAGCCAAACAAATCATGCAGAATAGTACCTGTGTGGTCTTGTACGTTCCATTACTTTTGCTTCTAAATCTTCATCAACACGAGGCTCGGGCGACGCTGGGGCACGTTAGTGAAAAACATCAGCACAAAGCCGGGTGGAGTTTGTTTTTGCTTCGTTCTGCTGGCATGTACAAAGATAAACTTGATGATCCCAGCTTTGATTTGGGTTCCAAAATGGAAAGAGTGCCTATATGTGGATCAGATAACCCTGAATGAGAGGCCAAGGACACAGATCAGAATGTGATACGAGTTATCTAGAACTCCTGCCGTCAGCCTGATCTTGTCTTGAATCGACACCTGAAGAGAGATGCATGTAATTCAAACATAAACATAGACAGAGCATGAAAAATAGATAAAAACAGACCCTCAGAATCACATGAATACATCATGTACATACAGGGATCTGAACATCAACACATACATGTATAGTATGTGGTTTGATCTGGTAACAGACTGTGGTGGCAGAATGTGTTGCAGCAACCAAGATGACTTTGCAACAAGCCTGCGATGGCCTAAAGATGCCCACAAGGAAAGAATAATTACACTAATAAGTCTAAAGAGGAGCCTGTAATGTCAGGTTTGGCCCTGGGCTGATGTTGCACAGCCATGACTGATGTCTACTACCTCAGCAACTCTGAGTTGTGCTCAGCGGTGTAAATGTGATTCTCTTTTCTTGGAAGTTTAAGTTCATTTCGGTTCTCTGTGCGCCAGACTTAAATATTGTGACATTTAGCAGCCTGTTGGCATTTAGCAGCCATCCTCCAGCTACCCTCCCTCTGTGTCTGTGTGCTTCTGATGAAAGAGATTAAAAGCTCAGATAGAGTTTTTTGCTGAGCGTGCAGATGAACGTGTACGAACCTGTGGAGAAGCATTCTGAAATCCATTTAATTCCCACGTTGAAGGAAGCCCAGAAAGCCTCTTTGCTTGGAAATACCTCAAATATGAATTACACATCTGTCCAGGCCAAGGCAGGCCAGTCTGACTCAACATATCTGAGGAATTTTACATTTTTAAACAGAAGTAAAATGAGAGATGCTGCACTTTCTGGTCACATTATCTGCCTCTAGGGTCGGCTGGGTGCAACAACAACAACAAAAATCAGATAATGAGTTAAGGCAAGGGCGTCAAACATGTGGTCCATGGGCCAAAACGGGCCCACCAGAAGGCTTACTTTGCTTCAGAGAGAAGGTGAGCAGCTAAAGGTGGTGTTTTATGCACAATTTATGCACAAATTATGCACATAGTGTACTTTAAACCCAACCATTTAATGTCTCAAATTTTCCCTAATTGCACAATAAACACAGTTTAATTGACCCAAACCTTAAAGGAAGCCATCAGAACAGTTATGACTGCAAAAGTAAACAGTCTTAACATGTTTAAGGGGATCTCAAGAAAAGGTGTGAAGCAAATTTCCGAGCTCTTCTTTCTGTCTGCCAGAAGGTGAACATCTCAAAATAATGAGACGAAGATGGAGAAAAAAATCCGTCCTGCCACACTTCACCGTAAAAATTGACCAAAAAAAAGTTTTATGTGCTGGGAGCTGAGAGCACATTTTTACTGCACCGCCTCAAGCCCCAGCCTGTGATGTGTCTGGGTAGGCTGTGTGTGTGTGTGTGTGTGTGTGTGTGTGTGTGTGTGTGTGTGTGTGTGTGTGTGTGTGTGTGTGTCTGTGTGTGTGTGTGTGTGTGTCTGTGTGTCTGTGTGTCTGTGTGTGTGTGTGATGTCAGTACACTGTGTCTGAGCCCACGTTCAGCTCTCTGGTTTACACGTCACCAAGCTGTCTGCTGCTGCTGACGTCTGCTGCTTCATCGTCCCTTTCAGTGCAGTAAAATCATCTTATTCCACGCCGTCTGACACAATCAGACACATGTTCTATCAGCTTTTTATGGAGCGTATTTGATGTTTACACCAAATGAAGGACATAAACCCAAAACTCATGTGTCGTATTGGACAGATTTCCCCAAATTAAGCCTGACATGTGTCATGTTTGCACATTTTGTCATCATCACAAGAATTTAAAATGAACTTAAAGAAAGAATGTTTGGAATGAGGTTGTTATACATGGAATACCAGCAGATCTGACATTATTATAAATAAAACAGCGCTACAGTCAAGAATGGGTCAGTCTTAGATCCATTTTCCCTCAAAAAAGGAACGATACTAATAGCAGACATAAGATGAGAGCAAAATAAATGCAATTCTTTCTAGAAGCTTGTTCTGAACCTTGTGTTATTGTCCATTATTTATAGCAGAGATTAAAAAATATCTCTTAGGTAAGACTCTAAAGAACCCCCTGTGCATTATATAAACATCTTAAAGTAAGACTTATTCACTTAAAGAAGAAACAAGTCAGGTTCTGTAAAATGTACTTTACTTTGCTAATCTTATAAATCTTTAGCAAAAATATTAGTCATTCCAGTTGCGTGCAGTCAGGTTTCTTATAATGATCTGCTATAATTACCACATGTTGCCACAGTGGCTGCTGTTTGGCAAAAGTTGGAGCAAAAACTCATAAACTCCAATAAAGACAAACAACATGACAGCTCCCCAGTGCTGTGTGCTACGAAGCAGGATTCAAAGTTATCAGGATAATTTCAAGTTCAACTCTGGATTTTTAGGACTACATTGCCATAGTAACTTATCCTGAACTCCTCACTTTCCAGAGCAGGTTATATTTGCAATTGGGTTCAGTTTCACCATCTACACTCACATATGATCACTGCCAGGTTTGTTTAATCTAAACATCATTAAATAGAACCTGTCTTCACTGTGAAGTAGCTAAAGGGTCTCAAAAAGCAGCACATGATGCCACGTTCTAAAGAGATTCAAGAACAGATGAGAAACAAAGTCATTGACATTCATCAGTCTAGAGGGTTACAAAACCATTGCTGAGGCTCTGGGACTTCAGAAAACCACAGTTGGAATTATAACATTATATATTATAACATAATATTATAACATTATCCACAAATGGAGAAACATGGAACAGTGGTGAAACTTAAGTGTAAGAAGTCTGAAATAATAGAAGACATCAGGAAGGGGGCAAATACTTTTTTCACAGCACTGTACGTCTTTGTAGAGTGATATAAAGGTTAACTGTACTTGTTTACCTTTTTTTGAAATGTGCAAGTATTATTTGTTTGAAATGAGTTGTTTTTCCTATTTGTTCTTTTTTACAGTTGTTAGTGAAGGTAGCTGGTTCCACGATAAAAGCACTGCAACATCCATGTTATGGAATAAGATGTGAGCTAAACTGAAAAAATCTAAATAAGTAGGCATACTCATGATACTGTGTAAACCCTGCACCATACCATTGTGAGTCTAATTTGCTGTGTTATGCTTATATGCTTTTACTTAGGTAGAATTTCAGTGCAGGACTTTGTGTAGTATAAATATTCTCACTGAAGTACAAGTCTTAGTACTTCTTCTACCAACGATTGAATCCAAATCACAAATGAAGTCATGTCTGATTTTGATATAAAATCTCTTGTTTCCTGATCTTGAGACCGGATCATGGTTTTCCCATCAGACTTAGAGCGATACAGGACAAAAAGCGTTCATTAACTATCTGGTAACCATATCATCTGCTTGTTTCTGTGAACAAAATCAAATCACATGCAGCAAAGCCATGTTTTGTCATCACCTGTGCACACCAGAGATCTTCTCCGTCTTCACATTCAGGTAATTTAGTTTCCTTCCCACTGACACCTCCTGTGGGCGACGGTGTGTCCTTTACAAATCCTTCCAAACCTGGACTGTAATCCCAGCGGTCAGGCAGTGAGCTCATCTGCTGTCCTCAGTGTCGGTGTAATTACAGCCTGAAACCCTCCATCAGGGTTTCGCCTCAGCCAGACTGTTTTGAGGAACGACTAAATCACAGACGTCCCTTTAACACACAAACGCTCCATCGCAACAGAAGCGTTCATGCAGACTGAAGAGCAAAGAACATCCCAGTACCATTAGATTCAACATTCAAATAATAGGGTTTTATAATGTCCAGACTTTTACAAAACCTTATGATCAGGACACGACTCAGAGCCACTACAGAAAATAAATGTCACACATGTTTAATCGGCTTCTACTGGAATGTAACATCATTTAACCCTCCTGTTAGGTTTGTTTCTCAGGAACAGCAATGATCTTCTTGGGTCAGTTTGACCTTTGGCATGTTTACTTATCCAAAAATGTCAGAAACCAAAAAATCCCAATAAATATTGTTTATATCTCATTAATAACTCCATTACTAAACATTTCTATCAATATTTAGTGAAGTGGTGTTGTTTACCTCTCACAAGTCATGCTTCAATGAGGATAATTCACTCGTTTTTCCTAAAAAATGCAACTTGTTTTGATGTATATTGGAAAGACTTACATGTAAAATGCAGTGGTTTTACATGACATTGATTTTTTAAAAATTCTATTTTACATTTAGAATCTTTTTTCTTTTTATGGAGTGATGTTAATAAATTAACACGAGATGCCTCTTCTGTTCAGGGTCAAATACTTAAATGCACTGACTTAAAATAAAAAAATAAGTCATCAGTATTTGTAAGTAAACTTTATTACTCCGCCAAGGAATGGCAGAGTTATTTGAGGATCGGCGTTGGTTTGTCTGTCTGTCTGTCTGTCTGTCTGTTAGCAACATTACTCAAAAACAGAATAATGGATTTGGATGAAATTTTCAGGGAAGGTCAGAAATGACACAAGGACCACCTCATTAGATTTTGGCAGTGATGCAGCTTATAGTCTGGATCCATGGATTTGTTAAAGATTTCTTTATCATTGTGAGATAGCGGCACAGCATCACTGTAACTATGACAAGTTAGCACTACATCAGCTGCCTGCTGATGATCACATGATTGTGATCCTACTACAAATCAACTGTTGTGGACTTATTGCGACTTATCCATCAGAAATGATACAAGGAACAATTGATTAAATTGTGGGGGTGTTTCTGAGTCCCATCAATTCCCGCCACCCACTACATATTTAGGTCACATGATCCGGTATCCGTACATAACGTGCACATGCAGAACACATGCCTGTGCTCAGTGCAAGGTAATTTTGTTTGTGGGTACATCTATATTAAATGGACACATTCTATAGTGCCGTGATTTCTGCCATGATTTTTTTCAAGATTTCAGCCGTCGGAAATGATACGACTGAGCAGTCTTGGAGGAGTACTGCGCTCTGAGTGCTTTGCTTGTTTAAGCACTTCTTGAACCAGAAATATGTGAAATTAATCCTTGTCATTTTATATAAATTATATGAATTTGATTATATATATTAAACCATGCAGAAGAAGTTTCATACTGAAAAAATACTTTTAATATATATATATTTTTTTAGATTTTTAAATGCTAAAATGACCTGCAACATAACATCGGGGTGATATGATTAGCTTTGTCAATTTACATGACCAGTGTTGTTTATGTGACCCATGCATTTCTAAAAATGTATAGCAATCAACTTCATAGAAAAACCATACAACCAGTAAAAACTTATTTAGATCTTATGTTTTTTTCCCCTTATTTAGTTTCATTCTTGAGTCTGCTGTGAAGTTTTCTATTTCAAATTTAAACTTCTTTATTTTCAGCTTAAAAAATGCGAGGTGCTGTGCAGCAAGCATGTTATTTACACCTTGAAGTATGTTCCTACGAAGAAAAAAACCCCAAAAAGACCTATAATTTCTTCTGGGTGTGCGTTCATACTCAGTTTCTGCAGTTATGCATGAAGCAGCAGCAGCAGCAGGAGGAGGAAGAAGAGGAGGCTGACTAAAGGCAAAACATCTATCAAAGTGAAAAGGCCTCCTGTCTGTCGCTGTGCAGCAGTAATCATTTTAAGAGCTGGTGTGACTTTATAGAGGAAGTAGTGGTTGAAAAAGTAGCTTTGATGTTTGTTATTGGGTTTCAGTATTGTAAGTCCTCTGCTGCTGCTGTACTACTATCCCTCTCTCAGACACACACTGTGAGTTTACTGCACTTTTCTACATTCAGATGAAAAGTTAAGGGGAGTAAAGACATAGTAAAAATGTGAAGGTAAATCAGACGATTCCCCACAGCGATGGAGAATGGTCTGCTTCACCTGCTTCTTTAAACCAACTACCATCGTCTTGGGTGTAGCTGTTTTGGCAGAACATGCAAGGAGACGTTAAAATGGATAATTCAATGAAAGACACAGCCTTATTGCACAACTTAAATCCTTCGCAAAATTCTGGGACCCAAAGCAGAGCAGACGGAGTAAATAAAGGCATTTTGTTTGGTGTCTGTCAGCAGACGGACAATTAAAAGCCGCTGTGGCTGACTCAGGTATGGAGGCATTGCCTGATCTGAAAGAGAGCTGCACTGGCTGGCATGGAAAGTTTTTCACCCAGGACGTTCTGAAATTTCACAGGAGGAAAAGCACAGGTGCAAATAATAACATGGATTTTGGATGAATTCCATTTAGCTGCTGCCAAGTGTCTAAAGCAGCACAAACATTTCATTTCCCGTCGACTGCCAACATGCTCTCGGAGGACACTGCATCACGCCTGCACGATACCGGGAAAAAAACTGCAACACATACAGTATAGTAAGAAAATAAACAAGAATTTATTCCACCAGATGAAACGATAGCTTTATTTGACATTGAAGAATGTTTGGTGTGATTTTGGAGTGGAGCGCATCTGCATAGAAATTTTTTTTTTTTTAAAAAAAGCTGTGATTTGGAGCCTTTTTTTCAGTAGCAAAAGCATCTAAAACAGTTTTGTACTTCAGAATGCAATCAGATGTGTCTTTGTACTGATAATACTGAGCTGATTTAAATGGTTTCCTAATGAAGTTTGCAAGACACTGCTGACAGAGTGGCTGTTTATGGTCAACATCATCCTTTCTGTAGGCAAAATTCTGCTTCTTTTCTGCAAATATTTAAACTCAGTGTACATGATGTTCTATCAGACAGACTTTCCTTGCAGATTAGTTGATCTAGACTCTTTTTGTACCAAGCAGCAAAAATAAAACTTGTGACACGATGCATTTGTTTTGATTTGCCTTACTTCACCTGTTGATAAATTTGAAAGAGCTGTTTAATGTCATAAATATATGCAACGATAAACAGGACAGGACACCGGTTTGAATGGAGTTGATATTTCAGGTTAAATTTCATAAATTTACATCAGGTCACTGAAGCCATTTATTTATTTAGTTTTTATTATTATCATCATTAAAAAAATATTAATCTTAAAAAGCAACTTAAAAATAAATAAAATAATCTGGATGCCAGGGAAAATGTATTTATATACATCAGTCAGGATATTATTATTTATTTATTTATTCTTATTATTATTATCATTCTTATTAGTAGTAGTAGTAACAATAATAATAATAACAATAATAATAGCAATAGTAATAATAATGAATTTATTATTGTAATTATTATTGTAATTATTATTGTAATTATTATTATTATTATTATTATTATTATTATTATTATTATTATTATTATTATTATTATTATTATTATTATTATTATTATTATTTGAGGATAATTTGAAATAATTGGTTTGGTCCAACTTCAACTAATAGTTTGCATGCAGTTCAAAATCAAATAAATTCTTTACACTGCCAAATATTACTCTGCATTTTCTGAGTTCATCTGAAGTTTCAATCTTGTCAGTGTTGCTGCGATTGCACGCATCGCAACATAAATGCTGAATGAAGCCCATTCCCTGCAATGATTGACTCAACTTTAGTTGCTCCTAAGGGAAACTTGTTAAAAATAAAGGTTGACCATGCTGGTGCTGTTTTAAATGCCGTGGAAAAAGCTCTCCCTGAGTCAGTCTTTTTTTTTTTTAGCTTTTAATACTCTGGCTGTCCAGTTTTGCACTTGTGTAGTAAGTTATCATATCTTTTCTGAAGTTTTACTTTCTTTTTTTTAATGTTTTTGCTTAAAGGATTGGCCATACTGCTACTGTTTTAGTCCTTATGCTGTGGGAAAAGCTCATTTTCTCATTTTAAACAGCTTTTAATACCTCTGCTGTTCAGATTTACACTTATGTATTAAGTTATAACATCATTTCTGATTTCTGTTCTCTTGCTCTCAACTGTGGTAAAAATGCATCGCTAGTATTATTAAAAACCTACTACATACACAGTTTCATGATAGATTGTCCAGTCACCAGTGGTTAAAACATCATCACCACATAGCTAAGGCTATGAGGGATTTCTAATTTTATCTCTTTCAGCTCATTTGGGGTTTTTCTTTGATGTGAATGTGTACTTAAAATCTTTAATCATGTAGCACTAATGACACACAGTGCTTCACAAACTACAGCAAACAAACAGCTGTCTTTCTCATCTCAACACCTTCAAACCTGCAGAGCTGCAGCTGGATAATTTAGCAGCTAAAAGGAGGAGAAAAAAGCATAATTGCAGCTTTGCAGGTCTTTGCATCATCTCATATTAAATAAAGAGAGACAGCTGCCACGTATACGGGGGGGAGGAAAACAGAGGGGAAAGGATGTGAGAGGAGAGAGAGGGGGAGTAAAAGAA
Source organism: Amphiprion ocellaris (assembly GCF_022539595.1). Taxonomy (NCBI): domain Eukaryota; kingdom Metazoa; phylum Chordata; class Actinopteri; family Pomacentridae; genus Amphiprion; species Amphiprion ocellaris. The sequence goes on along the minus strand of NC_072778.1, from coordinate 3,858,189 downwards.
GAAAAGTCTGAGAGAATAAATGATGTGGGAGGAGGAGAGAGAGTCTCACATTGTCACGACACCTCCTCCTCTTTTTACCTCACCCCTCTTCTCTCCATCTTTGGCCGGACTGTGGCTTCCAGGCAGAATGGAAAACGCCACGTTGCATCCCCCTTCCTCCTCTTCCCTCCCTCTCTCCTTCTCATCCAGCTGTTCTTCACATCAGCTCTGGTCTCTGCACTGTGGGAACAGACAGAAGCAATCCACCAAGCGAATGCCAGAAAACAGAAACAGCAGAGAGAGGAGCAGGAGGAACATGAGTGGAGCTCAATTGCTTCTGTCTGTCAGTGGACGGCAGGTGTTTGAAAAGTGCTCCAGGAGTCTGGTCTGCCATGAGGAAAATGTTCCACAGGCTGAAGGTTTGCTGTGAATTCTCCAGAGGACTGAATGTTCACAGGTTTTAGGAACCGAGACCGAAGCTTCAGAGCGGGAACGTGTTCATGAGAACCACATTGGAAATGCAACAGATGCACTGTAAAAAAAAGAAAAATCTGATAAAGATACTGTACGTAAGGCCAAATATCTGCAAAATAATGACATTTTTAGCTGATTTAAATACAGTAAAACTGTAATTTTATTGGTTTATCTGTGATTTTTAGTAGATATTATCAGTAATTTAACAAATCTGTTAAAAAAAACTTTAAAAAAAATAGCTACCATTTTTTAAATCATAATTTAAATAATTTTTCTTTTTTCTTTTTGAATTTTTTTTTTAAGCTTTGGCTTTTTTATTTTGTAAATTGTTTTTTTCTTTGATTTCATTAGTGATTATCTGTACTTTAAGTCTATAAAAATAAAATTAATTTAATTATTTAGTGCAAGTTGTTTGCTTTGCGTAACCTATAAGAACATTTCAGTGACATTTTTGGAATATTCCTTTGTGAGCACATTTAAGGAACCCTTAAATATTTTAAGCGGCATGTTTTGTGTTAGTTATTAATTTAATCTCAAGGGAAGGTATCCCATTAAGTTTAAAAGGTATTTTGAGTTATTTTATGTTTAAAAATTATAACATTATAGGGAATATATTTTTGCTATTTCATCTAAACAATTTAATTAAAGTGTTTTTATTTTTTTTTAACTACAACCAAGTTGTCAGGGGTCAGTTATTCCAATTAGCATGTATTAAATGTGGATAGATCTAAAGGTTTGAAGTCTTGTAAGCAAGGTAAGTCCACTCCACATCAGGTAAACCTTAGGGTAGCTACCTTTAGTAGCACGATCCCAAACATCCCAGTATCCTAAATTACCGCTACTCCTTAAAAGTCATCGTAGTCTTAAATTATGGGTGCTGGGGTGCTACAGATACAACGAATAATTAATTAAATTGTGGGGGAGTCCCATCAATTCCCGCCGCCTGCTACATATTTAGGTCATGTGATTCGGTATCTGTACATAATGTACACATGCAGAACACACACCTGTACTCAGCGCAAGGTCAGTTTGTTTGTGGGAACATCTGTGTTAAATGGCCACATTCTATGTTGCGGTGATTTCAGCCACAATTTTTTTTATTATATTTAATATTTAAAGTTTTTTCACTATATTTCCTGTGTGTTCTTCCCCTCTATATTAAACAAAACAGATAATGGATATTTCAGTGCTACAACAAGCTCATGCTCAGTTCTACACATCAAATCAAATCAAATTTTATTGCCTTTTAGCTGTACACACAACCATAGTTCAGACAAAATGAGAGGATGTTTCACTAGAATTCCAAAACAATTAAAAACACACACATATATCCCTGGGATGTATTGCAGCTAAACTGAAACTGAAATTGCCTCTATTTGAAGCATCCATAGTAGCATCCTGTGGTTCAAGTGCCAATTAAAATGACTTTAAAATAATAACTTAAAACTAGAACTAAGGTTCCAGATTCCATTCTACATCAACCGACCAGTGAAGAAACTACCAGAAAGTTTCCAACAAATTTCACCCTGGAGCTTCAACTTCAGACTGGAGCTGAGAGTGAACATTAAGCCCCGCCCACTGGGGCAGGAAGACGGAGGGGAGGGTGTAATGGAAGCAAATGTGAGGTTTGGGTTGAGGGAAAATCGCAGGAGGAGGAGGGGGATCTGTGTCCAAACTGGGACGTCCCACTGGAAATGTCTTGTGTGTTAAGTGGTGAGAGTGTTAGATCGTCCTGGCCCTGCACACAGCTGACTTCTCTCCTGGTGTCCCTGCTCTGCAAAGCTGAAGGTAAGAGGTCTCACTCTGCACTGCAAAGCCCAGCTCTGCTTAATCATGTGACATACTGGATGGAGATGTGAGGAAGAGTTATGGGACTTTATGTTTGTGTGATCAGATGATTTGAGGACTTTTCATATTTGTGTCATAGTTACTGGCATTGTTTTTCTGCGATCATGTCACAAAACTACACTTTCAAGTGCATTTTGCTCAAGTCAAACCTTTCGAAGCAGAATATTTTGCCCTTACATGATGACAAATTGGTTACCACCTACAATAGAGTCAGGTAAAATCCATACATCATGAAGACTTTCTTTTTGAAGTTTTCCACACACTGTTCACCTGCTACAATCTCACATTTCAATGCATTATTGAAAATCCACACTTGGCAATTTGCCTTTTTCTTAATTGTCCATGTTGTTTTCCACTATTTACTATTAATTTGTACACATACTTTAATAAATACCTAACATCTGGTTCAAAGGCAGCCGCCGTGGGTTCAGAACTCTGTGTACAGACTTGCCTGTCATTACTGCTAACAGCTGCATGGAAAAACACTCCCTGCAGGTAAACAATCTGTGATTATGAGGGTTCATTCTCTGTGGAGGTATTGTGTGCCACATCGGCAATAAGAGGAGGAGGAGGAGGAGGAGGAGGAGGAGGAGGAGGAGGAGGAGTGGGGACTGTGGGTGAAGGAGGAGGGATGCCAACACAGGCGTTGTGTACCAGTTGAGTTTAAAACAGTTGGTTTCGTCTCATTGTCAGTGTTGATTCTCTACTTTAAACAATTAAAGTTTTGTCACAAGAGTTTAGTTTTCAACTGGACTTCTGCAGAAACAAACTGTCCGAACAGAAAGAAAAAAGAAAGGAAGGGAAGAGGAGGAGGATTAAATTCCAACAAAGCCTCATAGAGTAATGGGAGCATTTCTCCACAAACATCCCTCTCTGTCTCCCTCCCTTCATCCCCCTCTCTCTCATTACACCCATGTAAAGGAATGTGGGTTGCCATGGTGATCAGTTACCAGCTGTTTCTCCGAGTTAGTGAAGATGCCTTCAAGTGTTGTGATTTGTAAAAAGACGGTGAATTTTGTTCTGCTTCAACTAAGAGAATACATATTTCTGCAGCATACGGTGATTTTCTCCAGACAATAGTGCGATTCAAACTTTGCGGAGAGTTTAGGGAAAGCCCTTTCCTGTTTCTGTGTGCACAAGCCTAGCTCCGTGAAGAAATCACACTTTGCTGTGGAACAACAGAGCTCCTATCCCATCCAACACCTTTTGGATGAACTCAAACTCAGCCGAGAACCAGAACTCTAGCAAGTGTTAACCTCGCTAATGCTCTTGTGGCTGCAAATCCCTGCAGCCAGGCTCCAAAATCTGGTGGAAAACATTGAAACTAGAACAGCAGAGATTGTTAGAGCGGCACAGAAATTTCAACTATCGAAAATGGATGCAATATTGGGATGCTTGCAGATTTATTTGGGGTTTTAGAGGAATTAGATGTGCTATAAACCTGTCTTTCAAAGACAGAATCAACAGTGGACTAAAAGAAAAGAAGCCTAATCTATCTGGATCCAACATCTAAGGAAAAAGCTTAATCTTTGCACGAGTTCTATGTATTCTACTTTGGAAACTGTTTAGACATTTACTCGTGTTTTTAAGTTCACCAGTTTTATTCTGTCTCACATTTTCTTCTTGCAAGTTATTCTTTAGAACTCCATAAAACTGCAATCTTTTCCTCGTCCCTGACACTCGATAAAAGACAAACCGCTTCAAATGACTTGATTTTTTAAAAGAAGTCTTTGTCTTCCCTGTTCATCACACCTGTCCAGGATTTTTACAGAGCTGCGTTTGGGAAGAACGGAGCACAATGTGTGCAGCATTAGTATGGGCGAAGAAGAGACGGAGCGTCTCTGGGGCTTAATTGTTGAGGTGGCAGGTCTGGACCGTGGTGGGAGGAGGAGGAGGATGCTGTGAAATACCAGGGCCAGCTTGGCAATCTCTAGAAAAGCACTAATCCCCCCCACAGGAGGGAGGGTTTGTGCTGCTGTCTGGACTTGACGTGGAGGAAAAAAAGATTGAAAGTGGAGTTGTGTCAGTGAGAAGGACAGGAAGAGCGAGAGCTAGAGACCAAAAAAAAAGACTTGATGGTAAAAAGAATCAAGAAAAGAAAGAATAAAACTGTTAAAGAAGAAAGAATAGTGAGATAAAAAGGAAATGATTAACAGATGTGACTCAGTCCTGCTGGGAAGGAGAGTTTTCTTCAGATTTTCATCTGGGTTGTTCAGAAGCTAACAAAGTAGATGTGACTGACTCACTCAAACCTTGATCAAGCAGCATCTTCCTGAAGCAGCTCTCTTTTGTTTGCTTTTTTAGTTTTTATTACTCATGTAAACACCTTAATTCTTCTCTTAATTTGAGATGAGAACATCAAAACAGTGAGTGTTCGGAGCAACAAACTATTAATACATGCAGTAAACGCTTATATTATCGTTACTGCTGATTTAAAGGCAGAAAAAGCAGCATTTATGTGATTTTTCTGAGGTGTATTCTTGCATTTTCATTTACATTTTTAATTTTTTTGCCAACAAGAAGATTATACAGATCTGAACTTCCATGCTGACTCGCTCTCAGAGCATACATATCAACAGAAAGACTTGGACGGGTCAGTGGAGATGACAGGAGCAATTTAAGCCACAGATTTGCATCAAGAAGACTTCACATAAACAAAGATTGTGACTGTCGAACCTTTACCCATGCAGACAGGCACCGGAGGTCTGATTAAAGCTGAATAAACACGAATAAGTGCAGTTATTCCCAGTAATGGCAATGATCTGAAAAGCCACAGAGAGAAGAGGGAGCGAGGATAAAAGCAGAGTGCCATCAAAGCAAACACATAGAGAGAAAGGTATAATTTTCTGCAGCAGTTCATACAAATCCAACCTAATGCAAAGAACAATGTCGCTGTTCAACATGCATTTGGCTTTTATTCTCTACAGACAATGATATGAGGACATGTGGATGTTTTGTTCACCTCAGTCCAGAGTAGAGAAAACATGAAAAGAGAACAGCAAAATGATCCAAACACTGACTTGGATAAAGCAGTTTTCACCCAAAGGAAATGGAGGATGGAGTGACGGGGGAAGGAAAGAGGTCAGTTGACGAGGGTCTCAGATTACAAAGATCCTGACTTTTCTTCTCCTTTTCCCCTCAGAGTTCTGCACCATTCTTCCCTTCTTGTTTGTGCTCTTTGTGCTCACTGATACAGGTGACTACTGCTCTTTGTCCAGGCAACTTAAAGGGCTCACCGGAGAGAAACTAAATTTTTTAGGCGTCCGATTGCCAGGCAGCTTGGAATGAAGCGAGAAAACAGTTGCTGCAGGTTGCCAAGATTGAACCTTTTAGCTGATCAAACCTGAAAAATACTTGGAAAAAGGCAAATCTTTGAAAAGGAAAGAAGTTTAGCAAAGTGAAAGTTTGTTATTTAAAGTATTCGTAGCTGATATTTAGCAGAAGAACATGAGTGTTATTTTATCCTTTTGTTTTTCTCAACAGACTCCAAGAAAACTGCAAACTTACTGACTGCTAGTATTACTGATGCAGTTATATACGATCCTCCTGTATCTTTGCTGCAGGAATATTATCCAAAATGACACAACAGAATTTGTACATTTACATTTTGGTGACATTTTTGCAGCTACACTAATGGGCAGATCAGGGAATATTTAACTAATCGATATCGGCAAGAACCTAAACCTGATCTTTTGTTTATGTCTACTCTTACACATGTGCTGGAAATCTGATTAATTTACTTAAAATTTGCTGCAATATCAATCAGTAATTGATAATATAAATACAGGCACACTTTTTATTGGTCAAGTGCACAGTGCAGACCAGAAAAGTAGCTGTGACATATTCCACTGGGATATAGGAACAATATCTCATTGAGCCCAGTTAGCTTTTACAAATGTGTGCTGGCCAGAAGTAGTTACGCTTCACGGAAGACTTTGTCATGGTGCCCCTCAACTAGCTAGACCCAGCTTACAAAAAGGAATCTGCCTTCCTCTTGTGGTCGCTCAAGATTAAACAGTAAGAGGCTAAATCAGATACTGCAGCTAATCTGCAATACTTGAACCAGAAAAATGGTATCAGGTATCAGCAGATATTAATAATAAATGCCCCCGGTGACATGAAGACTGAATGAAATGAATCTAAAGAGAATTTCAGTGACAAACTTAATCCTCAAAAAGCACAAAAAGAAGGATCTATTTGAATAAATCAGCAAGTCATAGTTAAATGGTTGAACTCTGATGGAATTAATGCCTCAGACGTGCACATTATGAGCCATTATAGAAATGTTTTACTTTATTTGTTTAAACTGACTCCCAATTTGTCACTGGGACTTTATCTTCAACAGTTTACATTTCTGAACAGTGTTTCTGTTAACTAACCACAAAGGGCTTAGCAACGCTTCACTGCCTCACTCAGATCTCTTGACAGGGTTTCTAACAGCTGTTTGACCTTCTGCACTCCAGAAAAAATCTGTCCATCATAAGGACCAAATGGTGGAACCATTCCTAGAAAAGTCTAATTGCCAGTCTCATTCATCTGAATGAAGAATATTTTGTCTCATGGGGAAAGTAGAGCTTCAGATAGTACTAAAATAGCGACAGGTTTGAAAGAAGAAATTAGTGTAACTTGAGCTGACAATGAAGATGCACAGAATCTGCAACAACTTGGGAAGAGTTGTTGAGAGATCAACCTTTTTGTGAAGAAAAAAGTGGCAAGTAGCAGATTTTAATCAAATGTTGAATGCAAACTTTAAGTTTTTAGAGAAACAATTTGCTAAATTGAAACCCAATCTCAAGCATTTTCCCATACAGTGCACAGAACATGATAAACCTCAGTTTGGCAGTATTTCATTAACTACAATATTTCGCCATCCAGATAGTTGTGTGTCCATACAGACAGAGGAAATCACTGTTCATTCTCAGAGTTTTTCTATAATATTCGCCTGTGCACGGTCCTTCACATGCCAGTGTTGTTTGTCTGCACTGTTTGCTGGCAGACAGACTGCGACAGGTTGTTTATCCAGGCCTCTAACCCGCCTGTTATATCACCGAGGAGAAGGGAAAGAATTCCTCTAAATCAGTTCCCTTTAAAGCCCTGCTGGAAAAAGAGACAGAGGTGGAATGAGCCAAGAAAAGAGAGATATTACAGTGACAGTGAGGGAGATATCTGTGTTAGCGGCAGCTCCAGTCCAGGTTGTTTTCCTCCATAGTGAGTTTACACTTGCTTACCTAACTAACCTCCCAAATTAAATACATTTGCGGGGGAAAAAGGGCCCCTTTATGAGCCTGAAGTTTCCCTTTTAGCCTCGACCCTGTTTGATTATGGGAGCAGCTTTCCAAATAAAATAATTTGTTTTGCTGTAGCGTCAGTCCGTCCGGCCTCCTCCTTCCTGCCGAACTGAGTCGAACGGTCCTCTGACCAAATAGGAATACGTTAAAGCAGACATATGGTGGGAACAGCGTGTCCCTCCAAATCAAATACTAGCCCCACACTTTTTGGGGATGAGACCAGTTTTTTCCTGTCTTTGCGATCACATTTAGCTCTACTTTCTCTCAGTCAGACACGCCACTTATAGTATGTGTCAGGGGTTCTTTTTTATGAAGATTCCCGTCAGCCGAACATCTTTTTTTTTTTAGCTCAGCTTTTTCAAAGGTACAGAGAAGTTTCCTTGTGTGCAGGTTATTTGGAGACGTCACTGTCTGCGTCCCCTGCCAGGGTTTCTGTATTTTTCCATGTCCAAGCCTGCTTAGGACTTCTTAGTCCGATTTTTCTGGGCCTTCAGAAACAGTAGGCGCTATTGTAGAAGTCCTTCTTTCACATTGCATAAAGTACAGAAAGATTTTTGACAGGTGTTAAAGAACAATGCAGGAAGACGGAATTACGCCTTTTTCTGATTGATATCCTCTGTCCGCTACTGTATAACTCGAAGCAGATCTGAGATGAGATTTACTGGTGAGGCATCAAAGATCCACGAGTTTGCTTTCCTTATATGAGACCTTTATGGACATTAGTGGTCACAAAAAACAGATATCATCTTTTTAATGTTTTGCATGAAGCTGCACTGTGCTGTGCAGAAGAAACAGACAACACTATATGATAGATATTTATTAGCACCAAAAATCCAGAGAACTTTTACTTCCAAAGACAAATGTCCAGAAACTTTCCAAGTGACTTAAAGATCCCTTTAGGCATTTGTTATGAGTATTTCCACTCCAGTATAAAGTTGCATGACTGATTTGTTCTGTCATTTTTAGATATGACAGTACAAAAATGATGACCACCATGACAAAATTTGAAGATGGACCTGTTCACTTGGTGTGAAACTGTCGCAGAGCTTTTCCTGTATCGTCATGGCCTTTAAGCACAATGACTAGAAACACACAAAAAAAACTTGTCTGCAGTTGACACTTGCAAATGCAGACTGGAAAATGATGAAGAATACGCTTGACTGCTCAGGGTCTTTGAGTGATGTAAGTCTTGCTGTTAGGTTCCTGAACCTTTCTGAAGTGCTGCCTTCTCCAGCTTCATTGAGACCCCGGTTCCTCTGTTGAAAACTAAAGCTACTAAACATGAGGTCGCAGGAACTTGAAGCAGGCTCATCATCATCTGAGGCTTCTTAGACAGCTGTCTGTAGAGCAGACACAGATAAACCAATCATGGGTAGTCTCTTCTCATGGCAGCCACATCTCACAGGAAATTTGGACATTTTTACATGAGAAAGTTGAAGTTTTCCAATTGATTCTATATAAAAGAACTTATTATGGCACCTGGACTCTACAGAAAGTAGAAACAGAAAGACAATAAACTGTTTATCATCTGGGAAACATATGTTTGTTTGCTACACCTGCTACATGTAAGAACGTGTCTTTGAAATTGAATAATATATTAGATTGGTTAATATTGTTGGCCAGTTTAAGCTTATTGCAAATATTGTTCCTAACAAACATCAAAGTGCAGACAAGTATGTGCTTCAGGTGGCATGAACTTTGCAAAAACAGCACCATTAACTGAGCTTTTAGACTTTCTGTTTCTTCCACCAAACTCCACATGCACCAAAATGATGACAGATAGTAGTTAATGGTAGTCTAGATAGTGAATTGTTGGAATACTGTCAGATATTTGCAGGATTGTTGTAGAAAACATTGTGGTTGCAGTTTTAAGATCTATCATTGGAGGGAGATCTGATATCCAATGGTGTTATTTTCCTGCAGGAAAGAATGTTACATCTCGTACAAGCAAATTAACCCAAAAACAAACACATCAGTCATTCCTGCATGTATTTGAAAGTGACAGCAGACAAACGTGCACCTACAGGCCAACGGTTGTCCACATAACAGATTTCTCTTGCTTCGCCCGAGATTTTGTCAAACAACACATCGTTGCCTGAATGCAGAACTTTACCCTTTTCACTGCATGTGTTGAAACATGTTGCTCTGTTCAGGCACTTTGTTGTTGGGAGGCTTTTCACCACCCTGGCAAAGCGTTCCTCCACCCCCAAAATGTCAAGTTCACTTCCCCTTGCGGCGATGTTTTTAAGATCTTCCATTCTTCCACGTCTGACTTGATAATTGTTGCACAAGTTGGAAGGAACTTAGACGATTCAACGCTCCATGTCAAGTTCGGATCATTAAGTTTTACTCCTCTATTGTTGCTTTAAACTTGCTGCCCTCTTCAGTGAGCTGCAAGAATTCAAAGTATGCACAGCTCTGTTTGGTAAATCTTATTATCCCCCGTGGATCTCGCGCAGCGTTCGGTGTGTTGTGCAAACTGTGTCAACTCTCTTCACTGTTACTTGAGAAATTTCCATCAACGCAGATAAAAAACTTAGACTCTTGTTTTGACGCAAATTCCAGTTTTATTTGTTATTGGGAAAAATAACAGTAAGGACTTTGAACTTTATTGCTTTCCTACCTGGGCACTTAAACTTGCCCATATATCGCTGCCATACATTCTTTGATGTCGATAAGATTTTGTTCTGGATGTCTGGATGGAACAGCTGATTTCATGGAGGTGAAGAGGGAGATAACTAACGGAGACTGAGAGCGGAAGACCAAGCAATGCTACACTCCATTACCGAACAAAGGAGCCCTTATTTAATCCTAGAAGAAAGAGAAGCTGTGTAGGAGATGGTGTTATATCAAGTTTCCAACAGTGGCTTCGTAGACAGTCGTCTGTCGAGCAGACACAGATAAACCACTCATGGATAGTCTCTTCTCACGGCAGCCACATCTCACAGGAAATTTGGACATTTTTACAGGAGAAAGTTTAAGTTTTCCTAGTGATTCTATGTAAAAGAACTTATTGTAGCATGAGAACTGTTCTGAAAGTAGAAATAGAAAGTCAATAAACTGTTTGTGTCAAATATAATCTCAAAATATAAAAATTGGCACTGCTTCACCTAAGAATGTGCCTTCAAAATTGAATTATCGACTAGTTTGGTGGATAGTATGAACCAGTTTAAGCTTGTCCCAGAGTAAAAAGAATTAATGATGTAGTTTAGAAAGAGTAGAAAGATCTTTCGACTGTTTGTCACTCAAAACATGTCTTATTTCTTATTTAACAGCTTTGAATGAACATGAAGATGCAGACAAGTGTTAGTTTCAATGCAGGTCTGGTAAACTGAAAAACTTACACGCTTTGCTAATCAAACCTTTATAGATTGAGAAGCAAATTTAAGAAATCATTAACAAACTGTTGGGTTTAAAATGTATTTTTATTCATACATTTCCACAAGGAACTCTCTAATATTAATACTTTCTGAGACTTTTTTTGTATTTCCAGCACCAGGCAGCCTCCATTTTTCACTAAACTGATAAAGATAGCATGCTTTATAATCTGGAAAATTACTCATTTTGGAGTTACTGCAGTATCTGTTGTTGTTATTCTAATAGAAAATGTATGTACATGTAATTTTGTGCTCAACATGGAGCATGAAGCATACAGAAAATCTCATAACAGAAGCTTGTAGGCTTTTTTACCATCTCATGTCACTGAGACAGAACTGAGCCCTGCTTTGCATACTAAAGTCCTCTAAATTACACCTCGGGTGCATTTTATTACATATCTGTGATGGCTGTACGAATGTAAATAAGCTGCAGGGAAACTAGTTTTATCAAGCAGAGGCCTGGTGGAAATATGAGCTGTGAAAATATGTTGCCTCAGGTCGTGGAAAAATGGCTGCACATAAAGACGGGGGCTGTTTACACGCAGAATGATAGGCTGACTGCGTCGTTACAGCTCTGAAAACTAACTTACTGCATTCAGCTACTGTGTTTGCTCTGATTTAAGCTCCCGAATGAGAAAATTCCTTTCACTGAGTCAAACTGTGTTCCTGTTGAGTGGTTTTACAGACAATTTTGACAGAATGCGCCTGTAAACAAAAGCAGAGGAGCTCTGTTGTGAAACTGGAGAGCTTCCATTAGTCTGTGCATGTTGTTTGCTGTCTTCAGAACAACTGCAGAGTTCTGTGACATGATTGCAGATGTTATCATTTAGATTTGAATTTGAATTTTTCTCCTGACTGAAGGCCTAGAAATACTTGAAAATGTGTGAAAACTTGCACACACATCAAGACTGGCGAAAAATTTTATATTGTAGGAGAATTGCACTCGTGTGTGCCAAAATGGCTCAATACCGTCCCCTGGAAAATTTCAAACATTTACTACAGTCAGTACGTGTCACTGACAACTATGAAATTTGGTAATGTAGCTCGTCAAGACACTCAATAATATCATTAACATCCATGCCCAAAACACAACAGGAAGTCAGATGTTTTCAATTAAGTGTCATAATTGGGACAATATTTGGACAGTTTTTTTTTCTTTAATTTTATCTTTTATTCCCTTAAATATCTAAAGAAAAACTTCTGTCCTCTTTATTCTGCCCAAAATGGGAAAAACATCTGGTTAAACTATAATAAAACCTTCTATCTACGTTCACGATTCTGCTTCTTAACATGTTTGTGTGACGGTATTAAAGAAGAATCGCCTGTGTTTGTCTCGACAGACTTTGAAGATGAGGGTGTGGATCGTCTTCCTCCTGTGCCTGGCTGGCCACGCCATGGCTGCTCCTGTAAGTGTGTGATCTGTTTTAGCCTTTAGCTTTTTGCAAGCATGTTCCTCTCTTTGTGTAGCGTTCTTTCTCCTTTCCTGCGCCATCATCAGCTCACGTGTGATAGTTTCTGTATGTTTTCTCATTTACCCAGACATCCTGTGTATTTCTGCTTGTAGATGTGTTCATGTGTGAGAAGGAAAAGTTTTGTTTCTCTAATGCCAAGTGCTCCCCTGAGTGTAACTCAAGATTCGATTTGTGTGTATAATCTGTCGGTGCTATTGTGTGACTGAGATCATTGTCTGCTTCTGGCTTCCTTCACTCAAGTGCTTTTCTATGAGCAGCTGCAAGTGTGTTATGTCGTTTCTTTGTGTGTGTGTGTGTGTCAGGCTGAGGAGGTGACCCCTGTGGAAGACTTGGCCATGGTGGAAGAGGAGGTCGTTGTGGAGGAGGAGCCAGTAGTCGAGGAGGGAATTGTTGAGGTCAGTCTAGATGTTCATCCACGTTCAGAGAGCTTTCGCTTTCTCCAAAGTTCTTCAGAACAAGTTCCCTTCGAGGCCCATTTAGGAGCTCTTCTGAAGATTTCTATTTTTCTTTATCTTTGATCAGCGTCAGTCAACAACCAAGAACAGCAAACACACAGACAGATGGTTGACACAGCTGGTCTTGGTCTGAAGAGACACTAATCATATTTACACAAACATATAAGATAAGACAAGATAAGATGAATTTTCTTGATTTGTCACTGGGGAAATTCACATATTACAGCAGCTGGATACAAATAAGGCATAAAAGGCAAGACAAAAAAAATACAAAAGTATAATAGGGCTAAAAAAAAAAAAGAATGTAATAGTAATAAAGGTCTCAGTTATGAATCCACATAGGGATATGCACATTATGACTGGGGCTAATCAGGGCACAGTCACCACTTGTTCTCATTTTTGTCCAAACTGTTTTCTGGTTGATTTGATATCTGTCAATAATAGTGTTGCATTTACCACTTAGCTGCTAAGATCTGGAAACATGACAGCACACAACAATGCAGAAATACTCCATTACAACTATGAGAAAGTATTAGCAGCAAAGTGCAGCTGGTTCCTCTGACTGATACTTGATTTTATGTACCATCCTTAGATTATAACAGCCAGCATCAGTGCTTTTACAGCACATTTCTGATGCAGATGCTTCAGGTGGAGGTGGTTTGATCTTCTATATATCCAGTTTTATGTACAGGCACAGCAGGTAAATCTGAGGGCTCCAACATAATTAATAGGAGAGGAAAGACAAACTAAGTTGTGATCCACCATTCAGTTTGTCTCACAGTGTTGATTTTTGCTGAGATGTTGGATCATATGAACATTAACTTAAACGAAACCGTGTGAGAAGTTTAAAACACTGTAAACATGTTAAACTGGTTTAATATGTTGTTGTTTTTTTAAGTTATAGTATACATGGTGGCAAATCTGCTTCTTAAAAGTAACTAAAACTGTGAAGTAGTGGAGTAGAAAGCACAATATTTCTCCTCATACTTCCTCTTCACTACATTAGATGGAAACATAAAGTGGAAATACAAGTAAAGCATCTTAAAAGTGTACTTAAGCACAGTACTTGAGTAAACGTATGTAACAACTTTAAGTCAGATCGAGTAAGAAGTAGTGTGGCAACAAGATCTGAAACAGTCTTGATGTTTTATTAATAACATTCCAGGTTCATTTCTGGTTTCAGGACAAGTGGTTTAGATAATCTAGATAATATTCTGGCTTGTTTCCAACCCGTCTGATCATATCTGCTCAGCGTTTCCATGAAGCTTCAAACTAGAATCATCCTTCACACTCTGCAGAGTTTATGTGGCTGTGATTGCTTTGGGAAACTCAACCCAAACACTCATTGCTCTCATGTGAGTTCCATTTGGCATCTGCAGCGTGTTTTCTGAGCCACGCAGCTGTTCAGAGAGACAATCTGATGTTTGATGGAATCTCCAGGGTTTGGTTGCTGCAGCCAAAGAGGTTTCATTGGTATTTTCTCACGTGATTGTGCAGTGAGCAGTGCTTCTTCATGTGAACACCCAGAGATGAGAAGCTTTCTGCAGTCTGTGAAGGAATCAGACCAACAACTAGAAATTTCAAGATGTGAATATGTTGTTGTATCTTTTGTCTCTAGAAGCAAATATCCAACATCCCAAAGAGCCCGGTCCTGCTTTTTAGAGTTTTCCCACTCCTTTAACCCTCCTGTTGTCTTCATTTACGGGCACCTAAAAATATAGTTTCCGTGTCTGAAAAAAATCCAAATATTCAGCAAAAAAATTCCCCAAATTTGTGAAAATTTGCAAAACCTTCAGGAAGAAAATCCCAATTATTCCTTAAAAATTTCCCTTAAAAAAATTTATCTTAAAAAAATCCCCCAAATTTGGTAAGAAAATTCTTGTAAATCTTTTCAAAAAATGAGTAAAAATATTTCAAAAAATCCTAAAAATATCTAAAGTGATTACATATACACCAGTAAAACTTCTAATATTTTCTTTAAGAACATTCACATAAAAATCAACCAAAATCCAGCGAATTTTGCTGGATTTTGGTTGATTCTTAAGAAACATTTTTAACATTTCTTTTTTTCCCACCAAAAAATGTTCAAAGATTTCCCAAAAATGTTGAAAATATGGACATCAGAAGTTTCATTGTGAATTTTTTTTTTTTTCCCCCCACATTTTCAAACTTTAAAACGGGTCAATTTTGACCCGCAGGACGACATGAGGGTTAATATGTTAGAGCTTTTGTTACACATGTAAAAAGTCTTTGTCAAAGAGAAAACACTGTTCCTTACCTGCTTGAAACACCCCGTTTGAAGTCCAGACTGTCACCTTAGAGTTTGCTCTGGGGGTCAGGCATATGGGTTCTGTAAAGTGTCTTGAGACAATTTGACCTGTAATTGGTGCTAAATAAATAAAATTGAATTGAATTGGATTTTTTTCCATCACTTCTCCACATCAACATGCAACACCTTCTTAGCAACTAGATCGACCTCAAAAATTGAGCAGCTTCCTCCCAGTCCAATATATTTCCTAAATTAAGCAACTTCTGCTAGAGCCACATCACTCAGATATCTGTAGTTATAGTACATAACTAGCGTTGCCTCGCTTTCATTGGGCTAGCTGACCAATCAGAGCAGACAGGAGTGTCATAGTTGCATTTGCCACAACAGCAGGGTCGGTTGATAGCTAGACTCTTCTCCTCTGTGGTTCCCCGGTGGTGGAACGAGTTACCAAACTCTGTTTGATCTGCAGAATCCCTCTAAGTCTTTAAGAAAAGATTAAAGACCAAACTCTTCACCGAAGACCTTTGCACTTGACAGGCTGCAAAAAAGTAATTAAAATTCCTATTACCTCCCATACTGCTTGTAGGCACCATGCTCCTGTTATCACACTTGAACTTGTTTTATTGCTCTTATCCAGGTTGTTTTCTCCTGACTAGATCCTTGCTTGTGTTGTATCTACTCTCAGGTGTGTGTCGCTTTGGATAACAACATCTGCTAAATGAAACTGTGGAATCTGGACTTTTTACCTTTAGCTGTAACTATAATCTGAAACATTTCTGTTTAGCAGCTGACTTAGAAATCAGACGTCAGTTTAATTTGTTCAATTGGATGTTTACCAAAATCTGATCAATCTGTTTACCTAATTCTTTTCAAGCATGTGTTCCTTCTGAGGCTTTTGACTAAACATTTCCAACAGACAGAGATGGAAAACATTAATTCCTTCCAGCTTCTTCCATGTTCTTACCTTATTAGGAGAAAATCACCTTACTGACAACATTTACTTTTCTAACTATCCTCCTTAACTAGACCTAAACAACACAGAAATATCGCTGCGGCAAAGGTTTGAGCCTTCATGTGAACATTTTATCGTTTCCTGTTCCAGAGGTCCAGCGGGACCAAAGATCCCACAGCTGTTAATTTTAGCCGTCCATTCAGCTGGTCAGGAAGCCATTACGTTTTTCATAGCTTCACCACATGTGCACCCAGCTGCTTGTTATTGTTGGATATTATGGTCTCGCTGCTCCCAGCCTCTGTTTGGCCTTCAGGGAGGAACCTTCTTTAGTGGTGACGTTTCAAGTTTTTACCAGGAAAACCAGAGATATTTAGGCGGTTTGGTTTAAGTGGACGACAAGCAGAAATAGACCCGAAGACCGAAAATCATCGGCTACAGCGAAGAACGCTTTATCAGAGCAGGAAGGTTAATGGAAGAAGCTGATTCCTGCTGTGATTGCTTTTTTTAATGTGTCATGCAGAGATTTAGCTGCTCACAGTCTGACTTCTGACCTCTTATGTTTCCCAGGAGCCCGAGGTGGGCGCCAACCCAGTGCAGATTGAAGTTGGAGACTTTGATGAGGCCATTGAGGTCGTTGAAGACGTCGCTGCTGAGAGTAAGTTCACCAAGGAACAACTTGTTTTTGAAACTCGACAGGACAGTGCATTGATTTACATTAGTTCTCTTAACCATCACATCCCTCTCCCCAACTCTCACTCTAACCAATAACCAAAACACAAGTCTCAACCTGAAAGATTTTATGACAGAATTTTGCCTCAAAAGAGGTGTAAGTTTCCAAAATATGACAACAACATTTACACTTTAAAATGTGGCCCCTAATCTGATGTTTTATGCATCAGATTAAGTACTCTATTGCTTGTACAAGGAGCCTCATTGACAAAATTCAATTATTAGCCAAATGAATCACTCCAACCCTTAAGCTAAACCGAATTCTGACGTGAAGCCTCAAATCAAGTTTAAATCCCCAACTAACTAGGTCTAACTTGCAAATCCTTGTACATACAGACACAATACAAGTGCGGCTTAGTGTCATTTGTCAATGTGCAGGCTAGTAGCAAACTGTGTGAATGTCAGCAAGTCACAGACGCTCATTTTCCAACAACAAATCATATAGATGCACTACCGTTCAAAAGGTTGGGGTCACTTAGAAATGTCCCTAATTTTGAAAGAAAAGCGTTTTTTTCCAATGAAGATAACATTAAATGAATCAGAAATACAGTCTAGACATTGTTAATGTGGTAAATGACTATTGTAGCTGGAAACAGCTGATTTTTAATGGAATATCTCCATAGAGGTACAGAGGAACATTTCCAGCAACCATCACTCCTGTGTTCTAATGCTACATTGTGTTAGCTAATGGTGTTGAAAGGCTAATTGATGATTAGAAAACCCTTGTGCAGTTATGTTAGCACATGGATAAAAGTGGGAGTCTTCATGGAAAACATGAAATTGTCTGGGTGACCCCAAACTTTTGAACAGTTGTGTATGTCGGGATTGGTCAGTGTGGTACAGAGGAAAATGGATTTTTGCAGATGAGAGAAGTTTGCTTTCTATTAAGTGGTTAACATGTAATAGGCTCTGTTTTAATCAAGTCTTATCTAAATCGAGTAGTTGGAATGACTAAACAAAGCCAAACGGTGCCTGAAAGTAAGTAAGAGTAAGTGAACAATGGAAAAAAAAACAAAAACAAAATGCAAGCCTTTGCTGTCTTGTGTCTGCACTTCCAGCCAAGTTACAGTGACTTTGCAGGTCTATATGAGGGCAAACATTGAAAAATGACAGAAACAGGTACCCAGTGCATCTAAAACCATTGCCATTACCAAGCACCAACACATGCAACAAGTTGGGAGTGAGATTGTCTCTCAAATAGAATTTTGTAGTTGTAAAAACTGGCCAAAAATGTCTTTGTAATGCAGAGATGGTTCCAAATTTGGTGAAAGCATCGAGCATTAAATATGCAAAGCTTTAAAACTAACAATTAAATGGAAATCAATCTGAAAAAGAATCCAAAAACCTCACAATAAGTTTGGAACTTTGGAACAATTTGGAACTTTCTAACTTTCTGTTTAGGTGTGGAGCAATAGGAAGATGTAAACACATTAGGTGTTAGTTAAAGTTAAAACCAGTCAAACTGATGAAAATATAAGTAAGGATTCCTAGAAATGTGTGTTTTACATTACATCACTGTACAGACACATTCTGACCTCCAGCTTCCATAAATCCTTTACTTCGCTGAAGTTTCAGTGACTCCAGAGATAACGATGTGTCATGTTGTTGTCTCGCACACCGACGTCCTCTGATACACATTGTGACAACATTTAATTTAGCTGCATGTCATCATCTCTGTCCTGCAGCCAAGGAGGTATCCGGGTTTAGCGAAGCCTCAAACTGGCAAATCAAACAGCCATAATGACAGACTGCCTTGTTCTGAGAGGAGACAGCTGTAATTATATGTTCCACCCGGCTGTAAGACCACAGACAACACCGACAGCAGGAAAAAAAGTCCAAATGTACAGACTGTACATTGTGTTCTGCCTGAAAGGTGCAAAGAAATATACTCAGCTACTCAAAAGTAGTAAAAATACGAGTAAAATGTGCTTCCTTACAAGTAAAAATGATGTAAAATGGTGTACTAGCAGTAAAACACCAACTGATTCAAAATAAGAGGTCTGAATAGTTTTCTAAACTACTGAATGAATAACCTTACACATGTAAATACCATAGTATTAAAATAAAATAAGGTTGTGTTTCAATTATAATCCACAATTTTGAGTGAGAATAGGAAGGGCCAATGGAAAGCAGCTGATGATCATTTTAAAAGCTTTAATTTAGCAATGTTTTAATAGTAACTTTGGAAAAAATCATGAAATAACAACCCCAAAAGACAATTTACAACCTAAACAGCCATTTGTAAATCAAATCTTTCTGTATTGGAGCAGTATTTTAAGAAAAACACAGTTTCTTGGGGCATTTAAATCTGAAGACACAATTAGGCGTTTAAGATGAAATTCATATATTAGCACACATTTCGTCTTACAAAAGATACAAATTTTTCTCTAAAAGTGGCCACCTTTTAATATTAGATTCTAATTTTGAAGAAAAACTAAAATAACAGCTTGTTTGTTGCCATCAGAAAGATGTTTAAAGCACTACAAAATAGTTTAAATCATTGTTTTCAGCTGTAATATTTCCATGACTGCTGCTGTTCTTATATGAAGCAACATTTTCACCTCTGCAGGTTTCTGTTTCACCCAACAGGAGCTAAATTCACACTCTTTGATGACAGTTTTCACGCTCATGTAGTCATTTCCTCATTGCCTTATTGATCCTTTCATGCATTAATGATTTCACTTGAGTTTTCTTTTGGCAACAGCTGTGCCAAAGGGCTGGAAAAAAGCGTCTGGACTGGATTGTGTCGGCTGTTTCACTGAGGAGCCATTCACTGCAGCAGACAGCGGCTCAGCCTCTGTGTTGGTATTGTTTTTCCACAGATGTCTGCCTGAACCACCACTGCAAGAAGGGAAAAGTGTGTGAGGTCGATGAGAGCAACACCCCCATGTGTGTGTGCCAGGACCCGTCCACCTGCCCCGTCGCCGAGGGAGAGTTTGAGCACGTGAGTCCAAAAACAGCTTCTTGTGTTGAAGTTGTCAAGTCGTAGTTTTCCTGCAAATGTAACCAGTCTGATTAGTTTATCATGCAGCTAACGGGAAGTCTTCAGTACCACTCAATTAGTGCTAATGCTTGGATAGTTACTGCTATACCACCATATCTGTTAATGGTTTGATTGCGTGCGTTAACATGCGGATAGTCGTCACATACCTGAACTATCCCACCATGGCACACCAGTCTGAGCATTGCTTTCTCTTTTCCAGGTTTGCGGCACTGACAACAAGACCTACGACACTTCTTGCCACTTCTTTGCCACCAAGTGCACCCTGGAGGGCACCAAGAAGGGCCACAAGCTGCACCTTGACTACATCGGATCTTGCAAATGTGAGTTCTGACACACGTTGGACATTTTATAACATAATACCATACATTATCATACAATACATCGTGATACAACAGGATATGAAGTGATACAAATCAACATGTTATGATACAGTATAATACATGATTTTGATTCAACATGTTTTGATTGGTTATATTCTGAAATGTTATAATATGAAAAGTTATGATAAAATATGTTATGATATGATACAATATGATACAATATAATACATTATGATATAATACAATACAGTATGAGACAATATGGTGTATTTTGATACATTATGAAACATTATGATACAGTATGATACAATATGAGAAATTATGATACATCATGACACGTTATGATACAGTATGATACATTTTGACACAATGTGATACATTATGATACATTATGAGACAATATGATACATTATTTTGCAGTATGATACGTAATGATACATTATGATACATTATGATACATTATAATACACTGAGACATTATGATACATGGTGATACAGTATGATATGTTATGATATAATATGATATGATATGATGCATCATGCTGCATACAATATGTTATGATATGATATGATACCTTATGATACATTATAATACAATATGATACATTTTGACACATTGTGCTACAATATGGTACAATATGAATCACTAGGAGACATTATGATACATTAGGATACAGCATTATACATAGAGATACATTATGATACAATATGATACGTCATGATGTGTTACCCTATGTGAGCAGATAATCTTCATCCCTTGGTGCAACAGAGTTTTCCAACCATCCAACCATCCATTAAAACACAACCGAATCCGTTAACGCTCTATGTCTGATTCCACTGCCATGACTCAGTGCTAAAATATTTGACATGGTCAGTAAATTACAGTCATCGAACTCATAGCTCAGCTCTGTGAGGCTCTGAGCCAAGCTGAGAGTCTCACCAGAGTCCTCATGAGCACTGAATTAGTTTTCCTTTTTCTTATAATCTTCAAAGACAGTTTGACAGGACGTTTTTAGTGTCATTCGTGGGAAGTACGCCACAAACTTCTCTAGTCTTGGTAAAGAAAAACTTAACTAACACAAGACATGTTTCTGAGTGAAAGCTGTGATGAAGACCTCTATTAGGAGTTAAACTGATCATTATTCAGACTATGTTGAGTCACTGAGGTAATGCTGCCTCCACCCTGGACACACCCATGAAACAGAGGCCAGATGTTAATGATGGCTGTGGGGGAAATGCCTATTTAATCACATATAAAAATATGAATCTGATCATTCGAAAGGTCACTGCCCTTATTTGAACCTACTTGCAGAGTTTAAACTGATTTGCTGGATCACAGGAGGTAAAAACAAGTTAAAATGCACTGGAACATAAAGGACTACAAGTAGGCATACAGTTTGTTTCTGGACTAGTGCGCAAACAAAATTCATTATTTAATGGGTCATTAACTTAAGCAGTGAAAGGAGTGAGTGGGAATTAAAGTGAGTATAGGAAAGAAATGTAGTAGCAAGGCAAAAAAGTCCCATTTCTGCCAAAGTAATCTGGCCACTTAGCTGGAAGTTTATCTCCTTAAATTCAGTCATAGTTTAGGAATTTGGGTGTTTTGTTTTGACATTGTGTGGTTTCTGCCTCTATCGGTTTGTTCACTATTGAGGGATTAAATATACTGCAGCTTAAGTTTTGTTCCCGCTCAGCTCCTTCGCATCAGTGTGATAAGTTAAGAAGCCGAAGCTAAGCTCAGGTCTGTCAGCACGTCTTTCTCTTAGTGTACCGTTAGTCTGGACGGATGGGTGGGTCGGACTGTCGTGTCGAGCCTGAAGGTTTGCAGCTCAGCAGTGGGAGGATCCGTCCAGACACGCATTTCTTTCACTGTTCAAACTGAAAGACACACACACACACACACACACACACACACACACACACACACACACACACACACACACACACACACACACACACACACACACACACACACACACACCTACAGAGGAGATGAGTCAGGCCTGAAGGGCTCAGATGGAGATCAGTACCTCTGAATCAAACAGGATTCAGTTTGTGACTTTGGGACATTTGAGGAAGAATGAATACGAATATTTTACCCTAGAAATGTAATTAATTAAATACATGCTTGCATGAAGTAAATGTAACTTTTTAAAGATTAACCTTTTACACTGCAAACATTCTTTTGACAGATTGGACTGGCTTCATAGAATAGAATAGATTAGAATAGAATAGAATAGAATAGAATAGAATAGAATAGAATAGAATAGAATAGAATAGAATAGAATGACCACTGTATTGTCATTCACAACATACAGTAGTTGGTGCAAAAGTGATATTTTCATAATGTATGTAACGCGTGATACGTATCTGAATTAGGCATTCCGTACGTACATTGAAAACAATGCCATATGGATATGTAGATACATAGAGACATATATATATAATATATATATATATATATATATATAGAGAGAGAGAGAGAGAGAGAGAGAGAGACATATATATATATATATATATATATATATATATATATATATATATATATATATATATATATATATATATACATACAGCATGTACAGCATATATAGAGAGAAGTGCATATAAATATACACATATATTGGCACATAGAAGTGGAAATACTGTACATGGATAGATGCACCTGTAGATACGTAAAGTTGGTAATTGAATCAACTTAATAATGTGTTTCATTTAAACTCCAATTTCTGCATTAGTTGATTTAAAAATCAATTCAAGTTAAAGTAACTTCATTAAAATAGCTTGATAAGTTCGTTTTTCTTCAGCTTCAGTCCCCTCCCTCATCTCAACATGCCTGGACAATTTCAGATGGTTAATACTGGTAATTAAAAATACCTTCGATCGCTGGGAGAAAGATAATTCCCCTAACTGTGTTTTGTTTTTGGTTAAACAAAATTTAATTGGAAGTTGTCGTGACTCAAACACTGTTCTTTGAAGGGATGAAAGACATATTTTAATGTTAAAATCTGTTTTTATTTTAAACTAAACTGAGCAGGTTTATGATTTCATTTATCCTGTCCTGTACAAATCTCATGTAAAGTTGGATTTGAACACACTGTTTGAGTTTTAGGATGAACATAAATGTGAGATAATTCAATAAAGATATAAGATCAAATGCAATAACTGGAATAAAATAATTCAAACCACAGTGTCATGCTACCAACTTTAACATTCTCACTCAGCTCTACTGGCTGATTGAAGGCAATTAGTTGCAGATTAAAGTTTATTAATAAATTATGAATTAAGTTTTTCTTGCAGAAAATAGCATTTGACCTTTTACATGGGGTAGTTTCACACTGTTCAAGGAGATCTTTTCCTGTTTCAGCTATCAGAAATCTCATGGATCCAGCCTGAAATATGTGTTGCTCTTGTGTGAAATACCAAAGCAGGGATAGGAGGTTGAGTTTACCGTGCAATATGTGGAAATGATTTATTAAAGTTAAACTGTGTGTCTTTGTGCAGACATCGAGCCCTGCATGGACAGCGAGCTGAACGAGTTCCCCCTGCGTATGAGGGACTGGCTGAAGAACGTTCTGGTGACGCTGTACGAGCGCGACGAGGACAACAACCTGCTGACAGAGAAGCAGAAGCTCAGGGTCAGTCACATTTAGACTTTATGCTGTCATGGTGGTGGAAGAGGTACTCAGATCCTTTAACAATATGGAGAGATTTTGTTATATGTGAGGGTTGCACATGCAAAATTTTTCTCAAGTAAAAATGTAGAAGTATTCCTAATATAATGCACCTAAAGTGTTAGAAGTACCTCAATAGTTCAATAAAAACGTGGTGTTTTTGCTATTGTATGTACAGTCAGGTAGTTTGGTCTAGTGAGTCCCAACAAATGGCTCAAAGCCCTCCAGAGGAAAGAAAACAAAGATTTTTAAAAAACTATATCTAAATTGAAAACTTAATAAAATAATTTCTTAATTTATTATTATTATTATTATTATTATTATTATTATTATTATTATTATTACTATTATTATTACTATATTTTAATGGAATAATAATATTTTATTACATATATATTTAATGTATATTTATTTGTGTCTGTTTTTAGTCTATTATAATGTTCTATTATACATTTATTTATTAAATAAAAATTTATATTTATTTAATAGATGCATAAAATAATTAAAAGGTTATACAATAATAAATTATTATTATTATTATTATTATTATTATTATTATTATTATTATTATTATTATTATTATTATAGATTTTAGATTATTATTATTATTATTATTATTATTATTATTATTATTATTATTAATAATAATAATAATAATAATAATAATAATAATAATAATAATAATAATAATAATAATAATAATAATAATGTCTTAAATATATGTTTAATGCATTTTAATATTTTATTTTAATTTTAAAAATTATATTTATTTGTGTCTGTTTTTTGTTTATTATAATATTCTGTTTTAAATTTATTTATTAAATATTTATTTATTGAATACATAACAATACTTTATTATTATTATTGTTGCTGTTATTATTATTATTATTATTATTATTATTATTATTATTATTATTATTGAAATAAATCTAATAGAAAAAATACCTCATACACACATCTGTAGACTTTCATTTTATTTTATTTTTTGGGTGGTATTTTTTTTTACCAGTTTGCAACAATTACTCTCAGAGACGTGCAAGAAACTGGCAAAAAAGATATTAATAAAACAGAATGCTATATACAATAATACAGATATACAGAGGAAAAACACAGCACTGCTAACTGTTTTCAAATGACATTACACAGCATTTAAAAATGCATCTTTATTCTAATATATTTTCCTTGTTATACATACTATATTTGACTACAGAACACTGAAAACCCTCATCACAAGTGTAAAGATATTTTCTTGCAAACAAAATGGATCAGTTCATTCCCTCTGAACAATTAAATATTTAGCTTCAAACACAAACTTTAAGCCAAAAGAAACCTTTTAAAGTCACAAGACTTCAGTTTAGCTTTCTTTCACAGAGAGATGTTACTTGTGTATCGCAAATATTTAGCTGTGTTATAGTAAATAATGAAAAGTAAGGTTTGCCCAGCGATTCACCACAAACAAGTTTAAACAAGAAGAATATACAGTACAGCACTTGTTTAAAACACAAAATAGTGCTGGAAGCGGCTTGTAAAGAGTCTAATCTGAATGTAACTCATTCAAGCTGAGGAAATGTTTACATGTGAACACCAGAGAGAACAAATAGCAGAGAGATCCTGCTTTTTCCAGCATCACATCGATTTAACGCTGCCATCAATAAACAAAAAGCTTTTCCACTCTTTGTTTTGACGTATTCACAGCCTCCATCATCATACAAACCGAAGTGATTAGAAACATTTGATCGATCATTAACTTTGTGTTTCTGGTGATGGTTTCAGGTGAAGAAGATCTACGAGAACGAGAAGAGGCTGCAGGCCGGTGATCACTCCCTGGACCTGCTGGCCCACGACTTCGAGAAGAACTACAACATGTACATCTTCCCCGTCCACTGGCAGTTCGGCCAGCTCGACCAGCACCCCGTCGACGGGTTCGTACTGCACACACACACACAGACACACACACACACACGTTCAGGTTACATTCATGTGAGGTTCTCAAGGCTAAATTAGCTTCTAGCAGATAAACCGCAGAAAAATGATGGATCCAACATTCTAGCTGTTCATGTACTTACTCTAAAACTTGATGATGTGGCTTCTAGACTCTAAAAACAGCCGCCAAAAGCCAAATTTAATGGCATTTTCCTGTTGGCTGGTGATGATTTCACCATGTCCACAGTTATACCAGCAGACACACACTGTGAGAGACAAACATGAACAGTTTGCACAAATCTTTTTGAGTTATGGCAGCTTCTAATGAACTTTCATTCAGTTGTTGGTTACAACTCAGTGGAACATAAAAAAAGGTAAAAATTCCAGTACTGGATATGCAACTACTGTAACTACTACAGTATATGACCAAAAATATGTGGACATCCTTTAGGGCGAGCACCATGTAATTACAAATGCTGCTACGTTAGGGTTGTCCACATACTTTTGGCCAAGTGGGGCATTTGTTGCAGGATACACAAGTTTTTAAGTTGACAGCAGTTTAGAACTTTAAGTTGCTCCAATTCGATTCTCATCTGTGTTAAGTTTCAAGTGCAGTGGTCAAGTTTAGCCATAAAAACAGATTCAGGGCTTCATGGTGATATAATTTAGAATATTCTCAAATTCACTGCTTTAGTGGAATGTACTTGTAAAAAAACTCACCTTTAAATGCTGTTTGTATGATATTTATTCAGTCTACATGCAATCAACCACCTGATATTATTCAGGCATGTTAAGTCGGAGGAGAAGGCACTTGAATTTTTGAGGTTGTCAAGTGAATTTACTCAAACTTCACTTGATTGTTGAAATTTGACTTGAAATTACATGCAAAATTTAGTTCATGCAACCGCCATCGTTATTAGGTCAACACAGCTTATCAAAAATAACATTAAAGGTCGACCTTATAAATGACACTGTAAAAAATAACCAAAACTAATTATATGGTAAAATTCCAGCAGCTGTGGTTGCCAGAAGGCTACAGTAAAATAACGGTAAAACATTTTCTTCACTTACGGTGAAGAATTGTACTGATAATTTTCATTTTACAGTTAAAAAATGTGCTTCATTCCATATTTTACTGTAAAAATGTATAATTTTACTTGAAAATTTTCATAAAAATACCTGTAAGATAAAGTGTGTGACTTAGAAATATTACAGCATTTTTCCATTATCAGCACAACAGTTAGTGTATTTAACATTTAATATGTGTATTTTTGACATATATGTAAAAATTGTATCTATGGCTGTCATAAATATTAAAGCATATGTACATTATTAACACAGCAGTACATTGATTTGACCAGTACAAACTATATTTTTAACATGAAATGAATGCAAAAATCACCATGTTACTTGTTCTAAATATTACAGCATGCTTCTGTTATCAGTATGTACATTTATCTGTGAAATGTATATTTTTTTCGAGAAATTAATGCAAAAATTACAGTAGTGATTGATTTACTTACTTTATTGAGTATAGATTCAATTATGGCAGAAAGAATTCCAGTATCTTAAACATTTAAGGAAGGACTTGAGTCATTTACGGGTTTATTTCTGTCTTGCACATGTTCTCCCAACATTTCAAGCTGTATCTCTGTTCATGTCTTTTTTTTTTGTACATCTCCAGGTATCTGACCCACACAGAGCTCTCCCCTCTTCGTGCTCCTCTCATTCCCATGGAGCATTGCACCACTCGCTTCTTTGAGGAGTGCGACGCCGACAGCGACAAATACATCTCCCTGGAGGAGTGGGCCTCCTGCTTCGGCATCAAGGACCGTGAGTGTTGAGCAAGATTCTGTGTCATTTATTTTGAAGCATTACAAAAGCAACAAATGCAGCAACAAATGGACTTTAGAACACCTAAATACCATCACCAGTCAGTACAAGTCAGTATGGTGAAGCTTGTCGTGGTGTTTACTGAAGTTTTACTGAAGTTTAGCTGCCGCTGAAACTACGGCTGTTCTCATGAGATCACATACCCTGGCAGAATTTGGAAAATATGCCTTTAATGAAAACATGAATGAACAGAGCAAATACAACTACGTGACAATACGTAACTTTGACTGCTAACCCTAAATGAAAGAAAAGTTTTTCCATGATCAAATACACACTACTGTTCGAAAGTTTGGGGTCACCCAGACAATTTCAAAAATACGGACATTTCTAAGTGACCCCAAAGTTTTGAACATTTGGTATTTTCTTAATAAAGAATCGACAATATTTCACCAATTTTGCCAGGGTATGTAAACTTATGAGCACAACCGTATATAATGTCAGAAAAAGAAATAAATGCCCACAAGTGACATTTTGTGTTTGCTTGTATGTACGGAAAAGCAGAAAATCCTTACAGCTGAAAGCAGAAATTGGGAATATATTTTTCATTTATGTTCAATAAATGACTTAAACAATGTATCAGACATCATATCTGTGTCTATTAACAAAGTAAAACAACACATTGTTAGCAAATGTGAACATCTGGTGATTCAGATTGAAAATGATAACAATAATGACCACAAAAATATTGATCCAAAATCATTTTGGACCAAATATAGATTAACTCTGACAAATATTTGGACATATTTACCAAAATGAAGTTTAAAGTTTAATATTTCCATAATATTTTGCAAAAAATGCAGACTTCATAAATAGTAACTTATAAATGATAAACATGCTCTAAACAGTTAAATAAACTTTGAAACGACAAAATATATTAATCTAGTATTCAATTTGATCCTACATTAGATTAAGCTGTATGTTATAATGTGCAAGATGAAGCTTTTGATCAATCTACTCTTTTTTATTTTCCTCTATAACATTTCTCCCCCTAACTAGAAGGTTTATTGGATGTTTTCTCCATCATCATGCCCTCATTGATGGTTCTATCAGCATGTGTTGACGAATGTTTCGTGTCTTTGTGTTTGCAGAGGATGTCGATAAAGACCTCATCATCTAAACTCCTCCGACCTGCAGGAGTATGACAACTCCTAGTCGCTACTAACGGGACAAGGTGCTGATCCCTAAGTTAAAAAAAAATCACAATAACGGTGCTAATTGCAATTTTTTTAAAATTTTGTTTTGTTTTTATAAATAATGATCTTTCCTGCCTATACCACTAAAAAAAAAAAGATTACAAAAGAGAAATGTGCACAGTCTGTACTAACCGTTCAAGAATCTTTGAATTCTCTTGTTTGGTGAACAAAACACCCAGTAAAGAAAACTAAAGACCTCTGATGTAAATGTATGTTGTTGACAATATTATATATATGCTGTCATGTGTTTCAGGGCTTTAACTGGCGATGGATTTGAAACATTATCTTGAGGAGACGAAATTGTAAAGTCAAAAATAAAGTTTCTAAATAAATGTTCCCTCTGCTTGCTTTCTACCAAACAAACTATTTAGTTTTTGCACCCTTTTGGTGGTGGACTCATTTTTTATTTTTATTTTTTTGCCATTTTATGTATTTTGGTTGTTGATCTTTTGACTACTGCTAATTCAGCTGTTCATTTTTATTTTCCATACGCGAGGACACACGTGTACTGCTATTTTAAAACAATAAAGAGGAATATATTGTTTGGACGTTTCAATGAGGGGAAAATCTCACAGGTTGAGAGTTTTTCTCACAGATAACATGTTTCTACTGACCACAACGACCAAACCCTTTCCATGAATAAAAGATTATGGGAATCTGCATGCATTCATATCTGCGTTTCTTTCTCCTCCGCTGAAGAATTTTTATGGACATGATCTGATGGTATTAGCGTGGCATCATGAATCATAAGGAGGCAGATTTGTTGACTGGAAGCTTTTTTTCCCCCCTATTTGTCACATTTTTGGAGTTATTTTGGACCTATCCTCTCATGTCTGAGCCCCTTTTTGTTTATAATGTGTCCATACAGGGTGTCCCTAAAGTCTGGACACATAGGAAATCTCATTAACTGTGCATGTTTTTGCCTCCACAGATTAAATATGGCTTTGATGAAAGAAGAAAGAGTTGAACTGGTACTTCTCTGTGGATGTGAAGGATGGACATATAGAAAGATAGCAGATGGATTTAATGCACGTCATTAAAGGAGGATTCCACTTGGCTTTTCCATGGTGGCGATGGTGGTTAAAAAGTTTAAAGAAGAGGCAGTGTCATGGACAAACTGCATTCTGGACGACCAAATGGATCAGAAACTATAAAGGATTGGTCGTGGCTAAAATTCATGCTAGCCCCAAAAAATCCCTTCTCTAACCCTAACTCTATCTTTCTGTAAGTCCATCCTTCACGTCCACTGAGAAGTACCAGTTCAATTCTTTCTTCTTTGGACAAATTCATATTTAATCTGTGGAGGCAAAAGAACTATAGTTAATGAGATTTTCTGTGTGTCCAGACTTTAGACACATCCTGTATAATGCTGCCTTTGGTGACTTTTAAAACCTTCTCTCACAATTAAATTTAAAACCTAGAAATATCTCAGGAACAGCAAAGATCTTTCTTTTGCAGTGTTTTTCTCTCACACATCATCAGTCTGTAGACTCAGTGGGAAGTTGTTTTGAATCTGTATGGCGTCTATTGCACGTCATTCATAATTCATTAAGTGTAACAGTTAATTTCAGTTATTTAGAGGTGCAGAATCCACAAACAACTGGTTACCAAATCAATAAAAACTTGGTTAACATGTGCACATAAGCACATAAGACCAATGGGAAACATTGTAAAAAAATTAGTGAAATTTCTCCACATTTTTTCCTAGTCCAAAACCAAATTTGGTCCCGAACCCATTGGAGAACCCAAGAAAAAATGGTGGAATTTGTTTAACAATAATTCTTAAGTGAGGACTGCTTGGTCTTTGTCAATCAGTCGGTACGATGCTTCAATTAAATGGTTATTTTCTTGATATTTCATCTAAACATTCAGGTACAAACAATCGAAAGTTTTTCTGTCATGTTTGTTAACATTTTCCGACAAGTTTTCTTTAGCGAATGCAGTGATGATGAAGTTCCAGAACTCCTTAATTTCATGAAGCCTTCAGGTAGTCTCTGTATTTTCTTCAACGTTCGTCTAATCCTGTATGCATGGTCACATTGTGTCCAGCCTTCACCAACATGGTGCATATGTGACATGTCTTGCCATGTTCCTGCAAACGGGTTCCGGATCTGTTTGTTAAACCATAATTCTTACAGTTAGCGGTTACTGCAGTGTAGCCTGCATGGCCTCTGACAGTCATACAGTTTGTCCAACAGTCATTTTCAACCACATGTACAAAACACGTGTGCACAGAGCTGCTAAGAAACCCTGCGAAATTCTCAGACTACCAAAGACAAACACACAGACATGATGCTCAGTGTGTAGAAACAACATTTTTGTGTTATTCAGGTGCTGCCATCCAAAAATATCAGCGCCTCAGTGTAGATGATCGCTATGTTTTCCATTTAGTTGGAGCACATGGCACCATTCATAGTAATAATAAAACAAAACTAGAACATTCTATTGGCATTAAAGGGACAGCACTGGACTGGTTTAAATCCTACTTATCAGACAGGTTCCAGTTTGTGCATGTCAACAATGACTCTTCTGAGCATACTAGGGTTAATCATGGAGTTCCTCAGGGTTCTGTCTTAGGACCAATACTGTTCACATTATACATGCTTCCCTTAGGCAACATTATTAGGAAGCACTGTATTAATTTCCATTGTTATGCTGACGACACTCAATTGTATTTATCTATGAAGCCAAATGAAACTAATCAGCTAGCTAGACTGCAAGATTGTCTTAAGGACATAAAGACCTGGATGACCTATAATTTCTTACTACTAAATTCAGACAAGACTGAAGTCATTGTATTTGGCCCCAAACATCTTAGAGAATTGCTTTCAAAGCATATAGCTACTCTGGATGGCATTACATTGGCCTCCAGTACTACTGTGAGGAACCTCGGTGTTATCTTTGACCAGGACATGTCCTTTAACTCGCACATAAAACAAATCTGTAGGACTTCCTTTTTCCACCTGAGAAATATTGTGAAAATCAGAAACATCCTGTCTCAGAGTGATGCAGAAAAACTAGTCCATGCATTTGTTACTTCTAGGCTTGACTACTGTAATTCCTTATTATCAGGTTGTCCCAATAGCTCTCTGAAACATCTACAGCTGATCCAAAATGCTGCAGCCAGAGTACTGACGGGAGTTAGCAAGAGAGATCATATTTCTCCTATATTGGATTCTCTTCATTGGCTTCCTGTTAAATCTAGAATAGAATTCAAAATCCTTCTTCTGACATATAAAGCTCTTAACAACCAATCTCCATCATATCTTAAAGACCTGATAGTACCATATTATCCTAGCAGAACTCTTCGCTCTCAGACTGCAGGCTTACTTGTTGTTCCTAGAATCTCTAAAAGTAGAATGGGAGGCAGAGCCTTCAGTTATCAGGCGCCTCTCCTGTGGAACCAGCTCCCAGTTTGGGTTCGGGAGGCGGACACCCTCTCTATTTTTAAGACCAGGCTTAAAACCTTCCTTTTCGACAAAGCTTATAGTTAGGGCTGACTGGGGGACCCTGACGGGGTATGCTTGTGTTTTCATTTGCACAACTGACTTCCCCTCTTGACGTCCCTTTAGTTTGCCCCTAGTTATGCTGCTATAGGCCTAGACTGCTGGGGAACCTCTCTTGATGCACTGAGCCCTTCTCTAACTACCTATGTATTTACTATATATACCATTATTGCATTACATTCACTCTGTTTCTTTCTGTGTCCTTTCTCCGAGTGTCCCTGGTCCCAGAGCTGGATGCTGGATGCTTCAGATGTGTGGCTGTGTTTTATGGTCCTTGTGTCCCACCCCCCACCTCTCTATCTCTACCCCTCTATCTCTACCTCTACCCCTCTATCTCTACCTTTCTACCTCTTCTGTCCCTCTCAACCCGCCCGGCCAGCAGGCAGATGGGTCCCCCCACATTAGAGCCGGGTTCTGCTCCAGGTTTTTTTCCCTGTTAAAAGGGTGTTTTCCTTGCCACTGTCGCCTTTTGGCTTGCTCTGGGGGTCAGGCATATGGGTTCTGTAAAGCGTCTCGAGACAATTTGACTGTAATTGGCGCTATATAAATAAAATTGAATTGAAAATTGAATTGAACTGAGAGCTCTCAGCAGTTTTCTACCCATTTAAGAACAGGACAAACCGAACAAGCTGTTGTATCGATTTGTCCACGATTTCCTCTCATGTGTCCATTTTAAGGAGTTTGCAGTCAACCGAGGCCGACTCAGAATCACTCCCACCGGGAAGATCTGTGAAGAAAGGTCCACCCGGCTGGTCCAGAAGCTCCGGTCCAGCAGAGCAGCGTCAGGATGGAGACGTAACCGGGTGAGTTAACTAGAGAGGCGACACATTCACATAGAAAATCCAACAATTCCTTCTGTTTTTACAGTTTGTGACTCTGGTAAATGGTGTCATTTTTCAAAGCTGGTGGGTTTTGGGCTTCACAGATTGAACCTAAATGCTTTTCTTAAACAAACTGCTGAGCTGCTGCACAGTGAAATGTTTGAGTGGAGCTCAGGATGAAAGCATCAGAGCTGTTTTACATGTTTTTATGTTCAGCTAATATCATTTCCTCTGGACAATGTTTGTGGTGTTAGAAGTGGACGTTTGTAGGGAGTTTTCAGTTGTAATACTTAAATGCATAAATATTTGCAGTGGTGGTTTCACTGCAAGCATCTACTGATGTCACCAGTGAAGTAAATAAAAACAGCATTTGTTGAACTTTACGCCTCTCAGTGTCTGCAGTTAGTTTAGCTGAATCAATTCAAAGATATTTCTATTTTTCTACATGACAGGAATGTCAGTGAAATCCAAATGCTAAGAATAAACAAGTGATCTGCCTGGTCACAGATCCCACTTTAATCCAAAATAAAGACTTTGCAAGGAAATGAACTTGAAATATGAGCCACCAGTAAAAGTTGTGATCAGACAGAAGGGCCTGTATTTTATCTTTGGAGAAGTTTAACATGTAAGTTTGTGCAGCTGATCAGTGGTGAGGCCTGTGGATGACTGGAGATGTGTGTGGACACTTAGACGAAGCAGCAAATGTGTTGAAAATGAGTTGTCTTCTCGGAGTCTTGAAGATGTTTTGTCAGAGCTAAGAAAGAAGTAAGAGATCCTGCAGGTGATTGTTGAGTGGTGTTGAGGAATTTGAATGTAGAGGAATAGCAAAGAGATTTTGAAGATATTTAAGCCATAAGTTGTATTTTATTTGTTTGCTGTTCTCTCCCATTTGTAGTGAAGAGAAGTGATTTGACATGAAGAATGTGATTTGTGTGGCTTTGAAATTGTGTTAAAATGTAAAAATGAGTGATGAGGAGAAGAGTGTGACTTTTTAGTATTGTGTTTTTTAGCGTGTTCTTTAAAAGTTGTAGGTAGATTATCTTCTTTTTTTGATTTTGTGGATTGTTTTTTTTTCTTTCAGTGTTGATGTCACCGCCTTGACAAATAGAAGAAAAGCCTGTATTTGGGTATGTAGGACTGGTAGTCCAGAGGTAGTGGTGGTGGTTTGGAACCTGGAGAGTGCAGGTTTGATCCCCCACCCTGCTCAAGCTTTTTTTTTACATTTGGGCAAAAATCTGCCTTCCTGCCTTCCTGCCTTCCTGCCTTCCTGCCTTCCTGCCTTCCTGCCTTCCTGCCTTCCTGCCTTCCTGCCTTCCTGCCTTCCTGCCTTCCTGCCTTCCTGCCTTCCTGCCTTCCTGCCTTCCTGCCTTCCTGCCTTCCTGCCTTCCTGCCTTCCTGCCTTCCTGCCTTCCTGCCTTCCTGCCTTCGTGCCTTCGTGCCTTCGTGCCTTCGTGCCTTCGTGCCTTCGTGCCTTCGTGCCTTCGTGCCTTCGTGCCTTCGTGCCTTCGTGCCTTCGTGCCTTCGTGCCTTCGTGCCTTCGTGCCTTCGTGCCTTCGTGCCTTCGTGCCTTCGTGCCTTCGTGCCTTCGTGCCTTCGTGCCTTCGTGCCTTCGTGCCTTCGTGCCTTCGTGCCTTCGTGCCTTCGTGCCTTCGTGCCTTCGTGCCTTCGTGCCTTCGTGCCTTCGTGCCTTCGTGCCTTCGTGCCTTCGTGCCTTGCTTATGGGTAAATCTCCTTGTTTTCCTTTTTTCCAGGATCCAATCCAATCCACTCCAGTCCAGTGACACTCCACACCACAGCGGGGATTCAAACCGTGACCACCCACATGACAGACACACACCCTCTGTGTGAGCTATCTGTCACACAAGGTCCCTGGTGGAGTTTGTTGTAATGATGGTTGCAAGAGGTTGTCATGCAGCCAAAGTGTAAAAAGAGCCTTGAGCTGGATTCAAACCAAGGACCTCTTGGATGAGAGGCAGATAACTTACCACTGCACTATCCTTCCTACTGGGTGTAGCTGTTAGTTTTCGTAAATGATGGTACACAAAAGTATTAAGGAAGTGAAGATAATAAAGGTACTAAGGTACCGGGGAGGCAAAAAACTTACCTCTACACCACCTGTCCTACAAGATGTTGCTCTAACTTTGCTTAAATGATGCTATCAATTAGTACTGGCGCAACCAAACGACAAATAAAAGGTGTGAGTGGAGATCTGAATCATGTCAGGTTTGTTTCTGACACTGAATACACCTGATCTCATCTGATCTGCAAAGCTAAGCAGGGTTGAGCCTGGTTAGTATTTGGATGGGAGACTACCTGGGAATACCAGGTGCTGTAAGCTTTTTACTTCTCCTCACAACCTGAACAACACACTGCTAGCGACAGCTATCAACTAAAACCTCTTGGTTTCTTTATTATACACTCTATGAGGTGGATAAGCTGCAGCTCATGCTGATTTATTGCTGCTTCTGGTTGGAGCCAAAGAACAAAGGCTTCACCTGTTGGAGCAGCTGATGTCCTGCAGCCTCTTCACCACAGAAAGCCTCTGACAGCTTCAATTCTTTACACTCTGACTGCAAGACACCAATCACATAGGAACATTTACATGTATGGAACAAAGAGCTGAGCTGACACTCAACATATGTTTGAGCCTTTATTGATAAAGACATTCAAACATGTCTAGAGATAGAACACCAACGCACGGTGTAAGAAAGGTCAGAACAGACTTCACCTGCTCAGGAAACTGAGGTCCTTCGGGGTGCAGGGAGCAATTCTGAGGACCTTTTATGGTTGTGTGGTGGTATCAGCCATCCTGTATGGACTGGTCTGCTGGAGCAGCAGCATCACGGCTGCAGACAGGAAGAGACTAAAGAAACTGGTTAAGAAAGCAAGCTCTGTCCTGGGCTGGTGGTAGACAGGAGGATGATGACAAAGCTGTTGTCTATCATGGAGGACATCTCCCACCCCCTGCAGGAAACAGGACCATCACCGGCAGCTCCTTCAGGGACAGACTGCTTCACCCACGATGTTTGAAGGAGGTCCTTCCTTCCTGCAGCAGTCAGACTGTGTTCAATCAAGCCTGCTCCCAGTAGTTCAGATCACCCATGAAGTAACTGCAATAAAATGTAAATAAGTCAATATGTGCAATTTCACAGGGTTTTTTTTTTTTACAAGCATTTCTATTTCTTCTCTAAGGAGAAAGCATCTATTTATATCTGTGCACTGAGTGCTGTTTTTTTTTTTTTTTTAACTTTTTTTCCTATCTGCTACTGCCACACTGAAAATTTCCCCACTGCAGGATCTACCTATCCATCCATCTATCTATGGTCCATCTACCTCCCTACCTATCTATCCATCCATCCATCCATCCATCCATCTCTCTCACAGATGTGGGGGTTGATTCACCTGTTCTCAATCACCTTAATCCACGAAGGCCCGGTTCTTCATTCTTCCGCTCTCTGCCAGACCACAGACTTTGAAACCAGAACCTTTCTCCTACAATTAGTCTGGTTTCCCCTTTTTGTTTTCACCTTGGTTTAGTTATCCTTTCTGTGTTGGTTTTAGTTTCATTCGTTAAATAAACTCCTTGTAATCTTTGACCTGTGTCTGCAGATGTCCTGTGACACCAATGATCCCATCTGATATTTAGCATGTTTTCAATTATTGGTCCCATTTCTTAACAAAAAAAAAAAAAAAAAAAGCCCCCTGAAATCTGATCAGATAAATGAATGTGAAACTACTTTGGGTCTGCTGCAGCTGCCTCCCTCTGATCTTTGTCCTGCCCACAGCACAATCTGATCAGTGAAACACTGAAGGACAACTTCAGCATGTAAAACATAAATAAGCAAAGGCTGCAACTCGTGATTATTTTAATTTTAACTTAACTTTATGTGCTGTTCAAAAACTTTATTTTTCCTGCAAATGTGTAGTGATTCCAAATCTTGGTTATTGATCTCCTTGATTACAAAAAAAATCTGTATCGACCCGGAAAAAAAACAAACATGTCAGGCACCCTATGATGTTAACTGTTTGCCTGAATGTTTTTGTTTAAAATCCTCAGTAATAACCTTTGACTGGTTGCTCTTAACCCTGTAAAACTCACTGCTGCAAAAATACAACATCAGCTTATTTTTTAATTACTATTTTCTATTATATATATCTGAAATAAACCCTAATCTGTGGGTCTGACAGCAGCGTGAGGTCAAAGAAGCTGCCATCAGCTGCTGCACTTCTGTCCGTCCAGCAGATGGAGCCATGGAGCTGCAGTGAAGTGAAGAGCAGCACAAGGCAACCACCACTTCCATCCACTGACGCATTCAATTTGACTGACGCTAATGTTTTATTGACTTCCAACCACTAAACCAATAAAAGCTGCAAGCAGCGTTGGACGGGTCCTCGCATCCAAGCGGCCCGGCTGGCCCACGCATATCCACCAGGAGGCACTGCAACTGAGAGAGTAAAGTTTCAGGCAGATTGGAGCATGTACAGGCTACTTACACAGCACTTCCTGTTTCATGGCGAGAAATCCAAAATGGCCGCCAAGTGGCGCAAACATGTGATTAGGGCCGGACTGTGATCATACATGTAAAATTTCAGGCAGATTGGAGCTGTACAGCCTGGTTACACAGCACTTCCTGTTTCATGGCGAGAAATCCAAAATGGCCGCCAAGTGGCGCAAAGATGTGATTAGGGCTGGACTCTGATCATACATGTAAAATTTCAGGCAGATTGGAGAATGTACAGGCTGGTTACACAGCACTTCCTGTTTCATGGCGAGAAATCCAAAATGGCCGCCAAGTGGCCCAAAGATGTGATTAGGGCTGGACTCTGATCATACATGTAAAATTTCAGACAAATTGGAGCATGTACAGGCTAGTTAGACATCACTTCCTGTTTAATGGCGAGAAATTCAAAATGGCCGCCAGGTGGTGCTATGACAGTGAGTCTATATCGACCTATGGATGTGATTAGGGCTGCACTCTGATCACACATGTAAAGTTTGAGGCAGATTGATGCATGTCCAGGCTAGTTAGACAGCACTTCCTGTTTCATGGCGAGACATCCAAAATGGCCGCATTCTGCTGGTCACCATGGCCACGCCCTGAGACTCTTGCAGAGTATTTTGATAACCTTTGATCAACCATGACTGGTGTCCATCCTGACCAAATTTGAGCTCTCTCGTGGTTACGGTGTTTGAGTTAATAGCTTTTTAAAATGTCCAAAAATGACAAAATGTCCAAAATATGAATCATATTTCAAAATGGCCGCATTCCGTGGCTCGCCATTTCCCACGCCTTTTTGGCACGCACGCGTGCCATTCCCCAAAAATATCAAATTTTTTGTGGGTCCTGATGTGTGTGGCGATTTTCATGCGTTTTCGTGAATGTTTAGGGCGTCAAAAAGGCTGATTTGGAGGCGGACGAAGAAAGTATAATAATAATAATAATTCCTAGGGTTTCAATAGGTTCCTCGCACCACTTCGTGGTGCTCGGACCCTAATGATCAAACAGAAAAAGAGTTTAATCACTGAGCTAAGATGAGATAATCCTTTATTAGCTCCACAGTGGGATGATTTGTAGTGTTAGAAAATAAACAAATACATATAAAAACTGTTAATAATGCAGAGATTTTTCTATATGTAGAGAATGTAGATATCAAACAAATTCCTGTGTAAAAGAAAACAGGATTATTCTACATGTAGAAAAACACTGACATTGCACAGATCCTGCAATAAGTGGAAAATACAGATAAAGCCATTTAAAAACGTGGTTTTGCAGTGATGTAGAAGTGTCCTCTCAGCGGTGCGAAAGCCTTTACACTTTAAATTGAGTGCAATAGCGCGAAGTTGCTTTTTAAATCTTTCTTTAAAGTTATTTTTAATCACAAGCTGATGTTGGGAGGAGCTCATCAGGCTCCATAAACAAGTTTACGAGTACAGAAGTCGTCTCTACACAGACTGCAGTTTATGTAAACTTACCGTCTGTACAACACACAAATGTGAGGTATCCTTTCATTTAGTCTTTGAATTTATGCTGTCCCTTCTTTGGCTCTTTCAGGGTTCCTGGTTAGAGATTTCTCATGATTGGTCTTGCTTTTCATAGAAAAAGATAAGCAGGTGGTGTGTTTTTAGTCATGTCCAATCAGGTAGTGAGTCTACTTGTTGATGTTAAACACTGCAGCTCACGTTTGTATAATGCATCTTCAAAAGTGCTTAAACAATGGAACTCAGTGTAGTTTTTGAGTGCAGCTTTTGTTTAGAGAATCAGACACATTGTACAGTTAATATTCTGTTTGCTCTGAGCATGAACTGTAGTGAACTGTAGCTTAAACACAATGTTATAGGAGTGAAATCTGTTTAAAATTAGGTGCAGCAAAACAAAATTATGTTCACAAACATGTCTGAGAGTCTTAAATCAAGCCTGTGTGTTCAACTTTTCTTGCACTTTTGACTTTAACCGGCTGGCAAAGCTGTTCATGGTCCCCTGGGAGACAGCAGAGGGAGAGACGGAGCGCCCGGTTACCGTCCACACCCGTTCATCCAGACTGCAGCGTGGAGAAACAACAGCTGAGCCTCGTCCACAAAGCCTGAAGTCCCTCCCTTCAGCCACAGCAGGAAAAAGCTCCTTTTTCACACTGTCTCGCTGCTGCTCAGAGAGGGAGGAGGTAACTTAATACGGGTTTTTTTCTTCTCCTACTGGAAGTTAAAGTCCATTTTTGGCCTCATTTCTGGGAGACATCACAGTCAAACATGCCAGTACTCCTAAAAGCTTTAAAAGGTTTTATATTTATTCTGCATTTATTGAGAAATGTTTGTTTGATTACGCCAGAAGCAGTGAATATTTAGTGACATATTTCACACAATTTTGCAAGTTCAATGCATCACAGTCAAATGTAAACCTATCAAGAGTCACGTTTGTCACTGCAGGCTTCTTTCTAATTCAAATAAATGCAAAGCTCTAATTAAAACTTCAATTGCAGACATTTCCCTGCATTATTTTGGCTGTAAATTTAGAAAATTTCACCAAACTACAGTTCAGCTTGGGCAATCTAAAATCTTGAATTGGTCAAGAGCCAAGGAATATCCGATGTTTGCACAGAAATCTGAGCTTGTTCACTTAGAAATAAATTTGACAAAGATGAAACTTTATACTTTTATTGAATGGTTATTTAATAAATAGATTGTTTTAGTGATAACAAGACACTTCAAATTACTTAAACCTAAATCCTAACTGAGACAACTTAAATTGACAAAAACCAACAAATATCTATTGATAGCTTGAGGAAGATTTTTTCAAACTAATCATCTTGTTGAGTCAATCTGTGATATTTGAACTATAATATTATATATTATATAATTTGAACTTTAAAATTTCCCATGAATCTTTCCGCAACATGACACTGCCGCTAGTACAGTATTAAACACTGCAAATTACCTAAACAGTAACTGACTCCCCCTAGTGGTGCAACCAGATACTACAGATAATTTGCAAGACATTTTCTGACATGCATGTCCTCTGTCTTCTGCCTTATCGATTAATATATTTTGAATTGTTTAATGAAGGTCAAAAGATTAACGATTAATCATCCCCGATATTCACAAAAGACTAGGAAATCTATGTTGCCTCAATGACTCAATTCAAGTTGAGGTAGCAAAAACCTAAAATCCTAGATGTATAGCACAAATTTTCTCATTTTTTTCTCAGTATCTTTTTTGTTTTTAAACCAATATACTAATTTGGAAGACATGCACAATATTCTGTGTTCACATAACTTAAAACTGGATTAACAGCACAGCAAAGTCAACTGCAAAGGCTTCATGCTCACTGTGTAGTTAACATGTTCAAGAGATGTTTACTATACGCTAGCGGAATAATCAGTCAACACCCTGGCTGAGTATTTCCACCTTGAAACTACAGTGTACCAATGAAACATGGACTCAAGACTGCAAGGTTCATACATAACAAACCTAAGCAACCAATTATGTCTCTATTATTATTATTTTCATTACCAATTGTGTCATTATTCTTCTCCATAATCAGTTTCTGGCTTGAAAATGTATGGCTAGATTACTCCACCATTGCAACAAACCATTGTGTAGTGTACAGTAGTTTTACAGGTGAGCTGGTGTGCTCGAGCAGGAATAATCAGGCAAAGCTGCATTTTATATTCATTTTATCATTATTTTAATTGGTAATATTTAAATTTCTCGATTAATAGCACTGTGTGGTTTGAAACTTAATAATTAGTATTGCTGTAATGTCTTTAATTGATATTTAGTAACATCAGGTATGAAGAAATATATATTCTATATTAATTTTCGCAGACAAGGGAGAAAATTGGGGTGCCAAGAAATTACAACGTGATCGATAACCTCCTTAAACAGTCTTCAGTTTTGACAGTTTGGTCAATCTTTGTGCAATACTAATGTTGTTGAAATGGGAAATGCTCTTTTAAGATGCATTTTTACTTTGAATTTTTGTGCACGTTACTTTTGTAATGTTGAGTACAATCTTTTTTTAATTTCCATTTTTATCCTTAAATTTTATATACTGTTTAATGAATACAAATACAGATAGACAATAATATAAATACAGTGCACATAAGTAAAATCTTTTTCGTAATGAGGCTTAATAGTTGAACTTGTGAAATTAATTTCTAATACCAATCTTATTTTAATTTTTATTTTGGAAAGTATTTTGAATACTTGTTGCTTTAAATGCATTTCTAAATATGATGCGAGTTTCAGACCTTCCTTGTACTAAATTATTTGATTTAATCCGATGAGTCATTCACTCCAATTAAACCAGTTCACACAGTGAATGCTTTTGTCGCCTCCAAGCGGAGAACCGGCTCCAGTGCACCGCGCCCCAAACCGGTAGACGCCCGCCGATGAAACCAACGCACCTTCAGCCATTATTACGACGTGATTAGCCTCCCTGAGAGTCGCAGGTACCGATACGCTGTTTGGCGAGTGGCTGAAATTGAGGGGGGCCTCGCAATTGCGGAAAGTCATTGGTCCAAACGTCACGGTGCCTAAATGTGATTGGCTGCGTGTCTCCTGAAGGGGCGGGACGTCGGGTTTGGTTGCGGAGCTGGAACCGGTAGCCGAGCACTCCAGCACGTTGTGAAGCCGCTAGTGTTTCTGGCAGCAGCCGAGGTGATTCAAAGAAATCACTTGTTTCTAAAGCAACGTATTTTTTTGATAACTACTCCACTGGTAAGTCGAAGTCTCTTCAACCAACCTTCTCATTTGCGACGTTTAATTTTCACGCGTCTCTCTTCCCGTAGTGTTACGGTTAACTGGGTCGCTCTTCTGGGCTCCGTCTACATCTTGGCGGAGGATGATGGCTGCTAGCAACCTTTGACATTGCAGCTCGGATGTGTGCGCTTAAATGCTTAAATTAAACGATACTTGGGGTCTAATCGTAATTAAAATCGCCAGTGAGCGGTGTGATAATTTTTATTGTGTTTCTGTGTCGGGGTTTATCCGCTGCCGTGACTGCTTAGTTTCACTTTGGATTTCCAGGAGATACCCACCGCCCCGGTGTAGCCCACCACTAGCCCTCATTTAGTCGTGACTCCCTCCCTTCCTGTCGTTCTTTGCTGCCTTCTCGGTCAATAATTTCTCTCCATTTCACCTCTGACATAATTTCCACGCCGTCTTCTACCGTCATCTCCCTCGTTTCCACCCAGCTAGCTAAGCTAACTTGGCCCGGCAGCAGCGGAAAGTGTGGCCGGGGACCAGCCGGGACACGTGCTGCTCCTGAAACCGAACCGTAGCTGCCCTAGTTTGGGGGCCGTGTGCTCGTCCAGCTGTCGCGGTTTAGCTCCGTCGCGGGCCAGCCCAGCGTGCCATTTGAGCCCAGGTTATATCGGGAAACCGCCGGTGGACTCCCCTAACGACCTAGGGACGATGTGGGTGCGTGTAGGCCGGGGGGAGACCGGGAATGGCACCGTCACTA
Organism: Amphiprion ocellaris; assembly: GCF_022539595.1. NCBI lineage: Eukaryota > Metazoa > Chordata > Actinopteri > Pomacentridae > Amphiprion > Amphiprion ocellaris. The sequence goes on along the minus strand of NC_072778.1, from coordinate 3,815,053 downwards.
CGGGCACGGCGTGGCCTTTGTCTGCTGCCATGCGTGCTCTCACATATGGCTGCTGCAGTGAACCAGCTCCATAAGAACATTTCTTTGGTCAAATAAACACGGGTGCTTATAAATCTAAAGCTTAGCCACCGTTAGCTGTAAGTAGTATACTGGAGAAGCCGACTGACGCCTATTTTTCTACCGACTATTTCATCGATTAATCGGCTGAGTAAAGGGGGCCATTGCATTGAATGTCCTGTATAATGGAGCATAGTATGCAAATGGAATATACATTGAAGTGCAATGCTTTAGGTTTTACTCTGGCAACTCCAATATATAAATAGATGAATGAATAAGACGTCTTATTAAGCTCGTTTGTTTAGTAACACATTGGATATTTTTGCAAGCCCAGACCAGCTAAAAAGCCTCTTCTCTTCAGCTTTGTGGGCAGTTGCTGCTAGGTTTTGGTTGTAGCTTCTTGCTGCATGCTTGTGTCTGAATCAGATAACCACCTTAGCTTTAATTCAAACACATTTTGGCATTAAGTTCAGACAGTTACCCCTTACTACACCGTGAAAATACACAAGTGCATTCAGCTTAAAATAATTTCAACTTGGCCGACTTAAAATCTTGAATTAGTCGAGCTAGAAAGAAATTTCAGTTGTTTGCACATATAGCCATGCTTAAAGATAAATAGTTGGGTTGACAGAGGTGAAGCTGACAAAGTTCTTTCATCATTTGCATACTTTTAATCAAAAAAATATATTTTTTAGTGATAACGACAAGATATTTCAAATTATGCAAGCCTAAATCCTGAGACAACGTAAAATGACCAGAAAGCCAACGAACTTCTATTGTTAGCTTGAGTTATACTATGGTAATATATATTAACCTGTGATATTTAGGTGCAACTAAGCATTTTTTGAATAGACTTACGATTTTAAATAAATAAGAGTGTATTATTGAAGTCGGTAGTGCAATCTGTTTGTGACATTGGAAAGTTTTGCAAGCCCAGATAAACTTTAAAACAACTTTTTTTTTTCTTTCAAATTTTCAGACAATTGCTGTCACACTTTGGTTGCAGCTTCACATTTTCAAGTCACTACACACCAGTTGTTTATCTGTGCATGGCGAGTTTGTTGTCAGGATTTTGGAGTTGCAGAGCAGCAGCTTAGCCATGTGCATTTCTGTCTTTTTCATAAACTGTAGCGCCAACTAATCAATGAAGATGACACCAAATCGTGTAATGCTGCAACAATTACGCAGTGCTACTGAAGAAAAACAAATCAGTTCAAGTTAAGATTACATGACTTGATTAAATTCGGCAATGTTGACGCATCATCAGCGTCCATGTCATCAGTTATGGCGACTAACTGCAGCAGCCCTACATTAGATCTGTCTCTGTACACCTTAAGCTGTTGAATTGCTTTACCTCCATAGAAATTGGCTTAGCCTGATGCATCAGTTAATGTTTGCTGGATGCGTGTTGGTTGCCAAGCGTGCGCCAGAACAGATGGCTCAAGGTTGTGTGGACAGGTGTGGCAGACAGTCCATTAAAGTGGAGCACTTGTTCCTGTGGTTGCTGAATGGCCATGCCAGCGTATCTGCATGTTTTATTTTCCGTACCACAAATCACAAGTATGTGTAGTTCAGTTTATGGTTGGGAATAAGGCTGCTGATATCCTATATGTGCATTGTTTCCAACCAAATGCCATGAACTGGCAAAAAATAGTATTAAAGTAGTTCAAAATAATTAAAGTCTGTGTAAGCTGAAGGTCTTCATTTATGTCTTGTAGCTGTGAGCAGAGACCATGTTGGGTTCTTAGACCAACCTCTTTACTCCTTGGATATTGTCATTCAAAGTTTTCACAACATATGTCATCTCATAGCAGCTTTACATAGCAAGATGAAGCCCATACAGTTTCAGAACAGGGAACTCAACAATCCAAAGTTCCCCTTGGATTACCTTTTGAGGAAGCCGTCAGCAACCATGGGAAGGAACCACAAAACATTTTAATGGGGAGGGGAAAAAAAACCTTCGACAGAACCAGGCTCAGGGAGGCGGCCATCTGCCTCGACCAGTTGGGGTGAGAGTAGGAATAAGTGACGAGTAAGTCAATGCATAATGAGGCACTGTGCTGTCTGCAAAATAAGCTCATTAATCTTTCTCCCTCTCTTTGCTCAGTCCATGTTCCACACTGATACCACAGTGGGTGCTGGATAATTAGATGACTGGTACTCAAAGTGTGCCTTTGAGTTTATCTTGTTTTTCAATAGTAATCTAGGTGATTGGAGGATTAAATTGTCTAGGAGAAGAGAAGAGGGTACTGGTGAGAAGTAAAGGTTCTCCCACATAGTCCCATAATACAATAGTCCAAATAACTAATAATAATGAGTAAATCTGCTGTCTGTGTTGCTAAAAGCAAAAATATTGTCCATAGCAAAAAGAGCTCTGTGCAGGTTTTACTTTTAGAAGTGGTAAAATAATATTCTACTGTTTCTGCTCAGTTGTATTATTATTTTAGAGTCTTTTAATGCATGCTCAGTGTGACACAAGAAAAGATCCAGAGCTAATTAAAACAAAAGATTCTTAAGTTTATACTAAACAAAGAAATGTATGTAGAGCCTCTGTAGATCATTTTTGATTTAATTTCTAAGATTCAATAGGAACTGATGGGCTCGGGCCTTATCGCTATAGACAGGCTGGGGAATTCACAAACCTGAACTTATTTATTTACCCTGCCTTCCAGGCTGACATCGTTTTCAGTTCACGTCAGTGCAGAATGACAATCAACTAGCAGAGACTTGAAAGTTTCTAGGAATTGGCTGACAGGCTTGACGGCTGTGTGTGCAAATAGTTATAGAGGTGACTGCTCACACTTAATGGTGACATAAGTTGCATTTAACAAATATGAATGTACAGGAAATGGGGTAGAATGTTTTGAAGCATGCTTCAGTTTTCACTCTAAACTGTCCTCACAGATTTCAAACGTTTTCACAATTTGGTGCATTTAAGTGCAGGTAACGTCTATATTTGAAGTATTTGTAGTTTTCTTTGTATAGATTTGACAAGGAAATCTTGTAAATAAGTCAATATCTGCAACTCTATTATAGGCAGTCATAACATATATCAGAAATTTACCAAAGATTTGTTCTTTTTTTAATATCTAGATTACCAGAGGTGATTGAACTCTCATCTAGTATTGAGATTAATACCAGTAACTGCCTTGAAGGGGAAATTTTAAGATTGTAGGAAAATTTATGATTTTTTTTTTCAGCCACTTTAGATATTCCGCTTGAGTGGAAATATTACGTCCACGTCGCTGGTTACTGGCCGAAAGGGTCGGTAATCTGGACAGACGTGCCAGCTACCACCAAGATTTGACCATTTTTGTCTGAGGAACCACTTTAAATCAGCGGGAGTTGATGTGGAAATGCCGTCGTCGTTGCATATTTCAGTAGACGCATTAATGCCATACAGTATCCAGCATCTACAGGCAGCCTCTGGGTTACGTCCTCCTAAGAAAAGATTGTGTGCTTTTTTTTCTTTCATTTGCAAACAAGGAGAGGGCAGCTGAAAATCAGTGCAGTGACTGTGCAGTTTCAGATTTATATTCACATAGCAAGAAAACAAATGCCTGGGTTTGTTTTCCATGCCCTGGGCGGGGGACTGTTTTCATGTCGGTGCACCCAGATGGGGCAGTAAACGCAGCCTGTATTGCAGACCGGACACAATTTATGCTGCTGCCATAAAAACATAAAAAATGAGCCTGTAATGTGATGAGTTGGATATTGTACGTTCTTGTGAAATTGGAGGTTTTGCTCACCTAACCTGTTTTACACTTCAGATAGCTCTGCAGTCAGGATGATTCATGATCTCAGCATGTTATTCTTTGTAATAAAATGTTAACTGATGCCTCGGTGATATCAGAAGGTTGCCATGGCATCCCATAATCCAATGGTACTTTCACATTGTGTGTGTGCTCAAAGTATTGCTCAACCAAATGTGTGAATTTAGTAACTCTCAGTCCCAAAAATCGGTTGATCAGAGGGATAGAATTCTGAATGCATTTTGTCAGTTACGTGTTTACAGTGAAAATGTCAAATCACAAGAAAGCAGAGAGTGAGAAAATGAAACAATACCTCATTTTAACTTGATTATTTGAGCAGTTGCAGCGGGTATTTCTTCTTTTTTGCTCTGTAATATAATAAATGATGTAATTTAGCTCACCCTCCTTTTTCATCTCTGCAGAGATTTCCAGTTGACCAAAGAAATGGTGATGGAGAAGCCAAGTGCCCAGCTGGTCGGGCGAGAGTTTGTCCGACAGTATTACACACTCCTGAACCAGGCCCCTGACTACCTGCACAGGTACAAACATCAGCTGTTTCACTGTCAGGTTTTTCCACAGCTATCAGATCCTCCTGTGTTTTGAATCAAGGGGGTTGTTTTAAATCTTCCATGTATGAACACATTCTCTGTTGTCCTCTTGAAACAGATAAAATTGTTGTTTTTGTGCTCAGGTTTTATGGAAAGAACTCCTCCTACGTGCATGGCGGCTTGGACAGCAACGGCAAACCAGTAGAGGCCGTTTACGGACAATCTGTAAGTAGTCTTTGTACAGCGGATAACGACTTTTTAAGTGTTATTTCCATAGAGGACTGCACTTGACTCCCACATAGCAGTACAGAGTGGAAAAAACTGTAAACCTCAAAGATGTTTTGCAGCAGCTTGTTTGTCCTTGCAGACAGAAGATGCTGATTATGAATTCTTTGGGAGGTTGAGAACATTTGTCTTTTTCCTCCATTATTGTCCGTTCTTGGTAGGAATTTTCCTAATGACTAGTTTTCCCAGTTGGCTGTATGCAAGTTGGAATTTAAATGAGTCTGCTAATCGCAGAATCAGTTTCTTTACCACCTGGAGAGTTCACTCATTCTTTCATTCTCTTTCTTTCTTGAATCAACTGAATATAAAGTCCTATTAAATGTTTTAAGGAGGAAGCATGTGATATGAAGAAACTGCTGCAGGACACAGCAAAATTAAAGCAGTATCATTCCAATAGAAATGTGGATATAAAGAGTGCAATTTCTAATCTTCTAGCACTTTATTATATATAATGTATTGAATACAAACTCATGGGAGCATAAATATGGTCTCTGCCAGCTCCACAGTAGAAAAGTTGGGTCAAAAAAGGAGGTCTTTTATGAACACAGAGCAAATCTTAGCACAGCAGCGGCAGCATCACCCACCTCTAGTATACGGTTTGCTTTCAGAGCTGTGAAGTCTGGATGGCTGCTCTGGTCTCTGTGTTTCGTTTGCTTTCAAGTAGCATAAGAGCGTCATCCTCAAAAACAGCCACGGCAGCACGTTTTCCTTATACCCAGACGTTATTAGATTTGTCCGAATAAGTTAAACTGAGACAGAGACGGGAGAATTTCTAAGGCATAAACATCAAAATATTTACTATAAAAGATGTGGCGTAAAAGCAGCATAACAGACAGGGAAACTAGAGAGCAGAGTTGCTGAAGAAATGGGAAAGAGAGGGGAGTGTTTGTTTTCAGTGATGAGAAAAATGTGTTTGGAATGACCAGGTTTTCTGCGATAATTGTTCATGAAATGTGACAAATCCAGACAAATTCAACGTGTAAAGGAGTAGCACATGAACCGTTATCTGTCTTTATTGAGTGGACGTTTCCAGTGTTGGTGGAAAAAGTGCAATAATTGGTCTCAACTTTGTTCTTGCGATGATTAGTGTGAGCAACGTTATTTCACTGTTGGACTTCAGCTCTTACTGGGAAGTTCCAAAAATAAGTAGTGAAATCTCTCTGCAGTAGATCTACTTTGATATTTTGGGTCTTATGTTCTGCCGCGTCACTCAACCTCTACTGAGCATCACAACCTTCTTGACCTTAATCGATGCCTGGATAAACTCTCAAGACGAATTTACGTTTTTCTTACGCAGGAGATCCATAAGAGGGTGATGGCTCTGAGCTTCCGAGATTGCCACACCAAGATCAGACACGTGGACGCTCACGCCACCCTGAATGAGGGCGTGGTGGTGCAAGTGATGGGCGAGCTGTCCAACAACATGCAGCCCATGAGGAAGTTCATGCAGACCTTTGTGTTGGCGCCTGAGGTTGGTGTAACGTCAGAGCTTCAGCATTAGACTTAATCTGCCATCTTCAGTAATATTTTATTATTTATCGGCAGCGAATATTAATGTTGTGTTTTGTTTCTTTGCCCTCCAGGGTACCGTTGCGAACAAGTTCTACGTCCACAACGACGTGTTTCGTTACCAAGACGAGGTGTTTGGCGACTCCGACTCTGAGCCTGCAGAAGGTGAGATTATTGTGCTTTAAACCTGCTTTCACCTCCTCATGTCTGTCTACTTTTTCAAATTCTCTGCATGCACCATCTCTCAGATCTTGGTAATAGTTAGCCAGATAACTTAAGCAACACATACGAGTTTCTCATTAATTCTTTGGCAGTTGTACAACTGTAGTGTCAGAATTCAGCTTTGATCATCTTTCTGTGAACACCTGTGTCCTTATTTATGGCATCTAAAGGCTGAAGGTGTTGTAGAACCAAAATGTTTTTGACGTCTCAGAGTTCAAAACTGAAGGTGCACAAAGCAGTGAAGTTCGAAAATTTAACCACCTCTTTCATTGTGATTAATATTCAGTTTTCTTTTGCAGAAAAGTTAAAGCGAAAATCATGCATTGCTCTTGTGATTGTGAAATGTTACAGATAGTAAATAGTTTTTTCCGTATCTAAATTTAATCAGTATAAAAATGTTGGACAAACCAATAGTGAGTTTGGTTACTGCATAGACTATGGCACTTGAAATGCCGAGCTAAGCATCTTGTTGTATTTTGTGGGATTTTACTTGATAATAAACTGCTAAAAATTTAAGTAAAAACTTGTCTTTGCTCTGTAAATTGCAGCACCAGTTAAATCTAATGTCATGAACATGGATTTGTTGATTTTCAGAGTCTGACGATGAGGTGGAGGATCTCGAAGAGAGGGTTCCGTCTCCCGACGTTGCTCCGGAGGACTCTGCTCCCTTCTATGACCCAGCCTGGTATGAGATGAACTGCTTTATAGGGCTGTACTTTGTTTACATTGAACAAAATTGTTGTTGGAGATCATCAGATGTGGTTTTGATTTAATTCCTGCTGTAAATGTTTTCTAGAAGTGACAGTTTCTTGTCAGCGTGCATTTCCACAGTGCTTACATGTACCTGTGGAGGTTTAATATTTAATATATTCTAATTTTTGATACCTAAAACGGCATATTGAAGGGCAAAAAGAAACATTCATCACACAAGGTCACACTTTTTATCTGGTCCTAACTTAAGCGGCGTAGTCTTGTTACACAGGAGGAGCTTCTTAAATCAAACCCCAAGCGGTTTCTGGGCATTTATTGCTTTTATTATCACATTTTTACTCACTGTGAGCTGAATTTTTGTCACATGACTGTTGGCTGCACTTGGGTCACTAATTGCTTCATGGCTGCACTGAGGAGTGCAGAATATTTAGTTTTTTTTTTTACAATATTTAGTTAATGCAAACGGCTACATTTTTGGTGAATTCTTAAATGAAACTTGTAGAAGGATGTGATTTTATTGAATTACTACAATGTCACAGATGAGTAGTTGCAGTCAGGGTGATGCTTATACAGTTTCTAGCTATTATGAATGGTTTTTTAAAAAAAAATAATATGCCTTCTAAACCTGCTGAAGGGTTTTGGTGTTGAGGGGGTTAAAATATGCTTTTGTGTAAGAAAGCTACAAATATTGAATCATCATCTGATCTTTCTGCATTTCAAGGTGTCCTCGTGAGCAGTATGTTCATTTTTCATCAGCATAAGTGCCATTTTTCTCTTTTTTTTCTTGTCTGTTGCAGTTCAGAGCCAGCAGTTCCTGGTGACGAGGAGGAAGCAGCAGCAGCAAGTCCAGAACCAGAACCAGAGGTGGAGAAGGAGGCCGAGGCTGCCGTGTCAGAGAAGTCCGAGACGATGCTGGAGACACAGACCGACGGCCACACAACCGACGACCAGACAGAGAAAAGCCCCGCCGCTGCCACCCCGCCAACTACAGAACCTGCCTCTGCACCTGCTGAAACTGCCCCTGCCGCCCCAGAAGAAAACAGAGTAGGGCTGAGTGTCTGTTGCCAACGGAGACGTGGCGATGGATTATGTGGTGGATATGAGCCCTGATTTTAATTTTTGTGTTTTGTCCTCGACAGCCGTTCTCCTGGGCGTCCGTCACCAGTAAGAACCTCCCTCCCAGCGGGGCTGTCCCAGTCTCAGGAATCCCTCCACATGTCGTCAAAGTCACTCCCACAGCACCAGTAGGTTTTAGCTCCTCCTGTAGAAACCGGGTTCAACTTTACCTTTGGAATACTTGAAGTCACTAACAAATAATCAATGCAGTGACCACACAATGAATTCAAAAACATGCAAAACACAACATTTACAGTAACCTGATCCCATATCATTTCTTATTTCTTGTTCTGTTATGCTGTGTAGAGATGAAGCAAGCAACAAATTTAGGGCCAAGACTCTCTTCAGCAGTCTCAGTATTGTGTCCTCTGTTTTTTCCATTGTTGTACATCTCAGAGAGCACAGATTGCTTTGGAAACTTTGCCAGATTAGAGATGAAGGCAGCAGCGCAGGACACAGACATCCCCTGCTGATCATACCCATATGATGATAATCAAAGTTTTGGTTCTTATTCCTTCACATCAAGCAACAAATTTGAAAAGATGAATGCCAGCTCTTTTTCTCTTTTCTTATAAAAATTGTGTTTTGTCGATTCTTGCAGCCCAGAGCGGAGGTGAAGTCAGAGTCCCAAACAGCAACACAGAGGCCACAGAGAGACCAGAGACCAAGGGAACAGAGGCCTGGAGGTCCTCCTCCGGGGAACAGGGGACCCAGACCAGGTACACAAACACTCATAATACAGTGGTTCAGTGTTCTCTGACGGCAGGTCTGACAGGTTGACAGCCAACTTTAAGAGCTTGTTTAGACCTTGTGAATGTAAATGTTTCCTGTTTTATTAAATGTTTGAATCCAGAGCAATGGAGAGTGTGCAAAAGAGGTGAAGAAGTGTGTGCAAGCAGGTTGGAACGGGTGGAGAAAAGAGTGAAAGGAAAGGTGTAGAAAAGGGTGGTTAGAGCAACGACATTGTTTGGTTTAATGGCATTGAGGAAAAGACAGGAGGCAGAGCTGGAGGTGGCAGGAATTAAAATGTTGAAGTTCTCTTTGGGAGTGACCAGGATGGATAGGATCAGGAATGAGGACATCAGAGGGACAGCACATGTTAGATGTTTTGGAGATGAAGCCAGAGAGGCCAGACTGAGATGGTTTGGACATGTACAGAGGAGGGATAGTGGATATATCGGTAGAAGGATGCTGAGTTTTGAGCTGCCGTAGAGACAGGCCAAAGAGGAGGTGTATGGATGTAGTGAAAGAGGACATGAAGTTTGAAGGATAGGGTTAGATGGAAGCAGATGATTGGCTGTGATGAAGCCCAAAGAAAAAGATTTTATTACATGTTTGACATCATAGGTATATAGATCTGATTAGTCTTAATCTATGATTCATAACACTGAATTTATACAACAAGGCTCATTCCATTTCCAGACATCTTTGGACTGATCTGTTTATTCTGTGTTTCAGTTCGGGAAGGTGAGCAGGGCGAGTCGGAGGGTCGCAGGGCGACCAGGTACCCCGACGCCCACCAGCTCTTCGTGGGTAATGTCCCTCATGATGTGGACAAGACGGAGCTCAAGGAGTTCTTTGAACGTAAGTTGGATTTGATGATACTCGTACGTGTGCAGATACAGCCTTGAATGGCCAGACACTTTACTGTGATGTTTCAGTAGCAAGATAGAAGGGTTAGTTTGCTGTTAAACTGTCAACAAATTAACGATTCAGGGTAAATTAGGAAGTGGTTTTTGAAGGCTTGACAGATAGAAAGCAAAGGTTCATGTCTTTTATTGGAACATCTATTGTGTGAAGTGTTTATATACAGATTCCTACTTTACATCAAATCACATTTTGTCCATTTAAACAATGACTGAAGAACCTTCTTGCCTCCCCTCTTCCAGAGTATGGTACAGTCCTGGAGCTGAGGATCAACAGCGGAGGGAAGCTACCAAACTTTGGCTTTGTGGTGTTTGACGACTCTGAGCCTGTGCAGAAGATCCTCAGCAACAGGGTAAGACGCTTCACAGGCTAAATGGACGTTCTGTTGTTGTAACTTTGAGGTTTTATGAGTGTTTTCCTTGAATGCTGCTCTAGTTATTTGCTAAAGTCCAGTTTGCATACTTAAAATACACTTAACTACTTTCTTTTTGGCTCCTCTTTGGTGATTATTCATACTGTATTCATCCATTGGTGTTTTATGAGTTTGCTGAGAGCTAAAACTGAAACTAGCTTCACTATTGGGACTATTTTGACTATTTTAGTAGAAAAAGGCAGCTCTTTTATTGGGCTGGGATGTGATTGTGCTTTCCCTCCCACAGCCCATCAAGTTCAGAGGCGACGTCCGCCTGAACGTGGAGGAGAAGAAGACCCGCTCAGCCAGGGAGGGTGACAGGAGGGACATGAGGCCCCGGGGTCCCGGTGGTCCCGGCGGTCCCAGAGAGAGAATAGGAGGCGGTGGAGGACCCCGGGGCCCCCCCACCCGTGGAGGCATGGCACAGAAACCCAGCTTCGGGTCTGGACGGGGAGCCGGGCCCAGCGAGGGGCGCTACTCTGCCCCACGCCAGTGAGGAACCTGTCCTCCAAACCTGGGTTAGATTACTGTTTGGAATCAATTTACTGGAGTAGTTATTGATATGCTGCAGCAGGAACTGATTGGATGAAGCCAAATTTTTAAGAAAGCCCTCTTCTTTTACTGTGCACCTGGGAGAAACAATCAGCAGGGACCGTTTCTCCTGCCTGTTCCCGCCTCATTCTTTCTCCTGAATGTACGAGTAAAAGGGATTTGTGGGATTTCTGTTAGTAACTGACGCAGGTTTGGTCGAGAGCTTTCACCATCGAGTCACGCCAGCTCCTGCTGAATTCAGCGGCCGGTCTCGACATCTGTCTCTCATGAAGATGGCTGCCTCCTCTTACTCCCTCCATCCCGACCTCATTCTTGTCCTCCTCCTTCTTTCACCTGCTGCTTTTCATTTCCGTTCTGAGGAATCCAGGATGCCACGCCTCATCCCGCTCCACCTCTGTCACTCGAGTTTCGTTCGTTTTCTTTGTGGTGCCAACAAAACTGCTGAACGCCGAGCGTCGCCAGACCGTCGACAACTGTTTTGGCCGTCCCACCCAGGGAGCCCTGCAGGATGCGGGTTTGCTTGTCGTCCCTGTTGTTGATCAGAGTATGTACAGCCTGACGTACGACACATAACCCCACCTGTGGAGGGTGTCATTTCATGGACCTGGGTTCCTGAGTCAGTTTACTGTTTAGATTCATTATACTTGAGTTGTTATTGGTTTGCTGCAGTTGGAACTGATTGGTCAAAGCTAAAAAAAAAAAAAAAAAGATTTTAAAGAAAGTCCTTGTTTTACTTTGCACCCAGTAGGAAAATAAATCTATTGGAATTCTCCATTTTGGTTTGTTACTCATGCATGGGCTGATTTCTGCCTCGTTTCCTCCTCATCCTCTCCTAAATGTACAAATGTTCATAAGGGATTTCACCATCGAGTGGCAGCAGACGCAGCATCCGGCCTCGACGTCTGTCTGTCATGGAGACGGCTGCCTCCCTCTGCCAGTCCAACTCCATTCTTCTTCACCTGCTGCATTTTATTTTTCCTCTGAGGAATCCATGTTGTCACTCCTCACTTTTGCCCTTTCCATCTCTTCCTCCTGTCTTCTATTTTTCTCCACCAACACATGTATTATCTGGATTTGTCTTTTTTTTTTCATGCTGAACTTGAATTTATTAAGAAACAAACACACAAATACATGAAAAAGGGTAAATACTACTTGAATTGGGGATTAAAAAACCCAGAGGTTAGTTTTTTTCGCGTTCTCTCTCCCTGTTTCTTAAAGGAACGTGTACTTTACTGCTTGGGCAATCCTGTGTATTGCTGCCACCGTTGTATCTAGCGATGGATCTGTCTTATCTTTTTATTCTATCAGGTCAAGAGCTGAACTGTAGTGGTTTTATTTGAGTAATAATGTTGGCTTGTAATATGTGGATTCAAAGACGCGTCTGAATGGAGCATGTATCAAATCATGTATCAAAACCTGTTGTTAAGCTTCTACTACCGATGCACTTCATTTGTCATCATGTTTAATAAGAGCTCACCTGCCAACGAGAGAACTAAATTAAAAGTGATTTACTGTTTTAAACTTTGTGTCTGTTCAATCTTCTTTTGATGGGGTGTTATGACCTGTTAAATGCCACCTGTTGCTTCAGACTTGTTTACTCCTTTATTGTCTCATTTTAAAAAAAATACTTAAGGTAAAAAAGAACTTAAGGTAAAACTCTTACATATTTTTGTGTTCCAACTTTTAAAACTTGACAAACCAAAACTGGTAATCCAGTTTGTTGTTTTTAAAGTATAAGAAGCTGGATTGTATGCAAATTCTATCTTTACACAGTGAATAATCCTTTTTATTTATACTATGGCGTTTTTTTTGCGCCAAAATTCATGATGATTTTTTTTTTCAAAGAAAACCTTTCTGGAGTGTTTTTCACGGCCTCCTTTACATTATTTCATCATATGGCACGTTTCTACAGCATGTTGAAAAATCGCATTTTTTTGACATAGTATAGTAAGGCGTTTTTTTGCGCCAAAATTCATGATTTTTTTTTCAAAGAAAACCTTTCTGGATTGATTTTCATGGCCTCCTTTACATTATTTCATCATATGACACGTTTTTACAGCATGTTGAAAAATCGCATTTTTTTCGACATAGTATAGTAAGGCGTTTTTTTGCGCCAAAATTCATGATGATTTTTTTTTTTCAAAGAAAACCTTTCTGGAGTGTTTTTCACGGCCTCCTTTACATTATTTCATCATATGGCACGTTTCTACAGCATGTTGAAAAATCACATTTTTTTTGACATAGTATAGTAAGGCGTTTTTTTGCGCCAAAATTCATGATGATTTTTTTTTCAAAGAAAACCTTTCTGGAGTGTTTTTCACGGCCTCCTTTACATTATTTCATCATATGGCACGTTTTTACAGCATGTTGAAAAATCGCATTTTTTTTGACATAGTATAGTAAGGCGTTTTTTTGCGCCAAAATTCATGATGATTTTTTTTTTTTTCAAAGAAAACCTTTCTGGAGTGTTTTTCACGGCCTCCTTTACATTATTTCATCATATGGCACGTTTTTAATACATGTTTGAAAAATCTCATTTTTTTTCGACATAGTATAGTAAGGCGTTTTTTTGCGCCAAAATTCATGATGATTTTTTTTTTCAAAGAAAACCTTTCTGGAGTGTTTTTCACGGCCTCCTTTACATTATTTCATCATATGGCACGTTTCTACAGCGTGTTGAAAAATCGCATTTTTTTTTGACATAGTACAGTATGGCGTTTTTTTGCGCCAAAATTCATGATGATTTTTTTTTCAAAGAAAACCTTTCTGGAGTGTTTTTCACGGCCTCCTTTACATTATTTCATCATATGGCACGTTTTTACAACATGTTTGAAAAATTGCATTTTTTTTGACATAGTACAGTATGGCGTTTTTTTGCGCCAAAATTCATGATGATTTTTTTTTCAAAGAAAACCTTTCTGGAGTGTTTTTCACGGCCTCCTTTACATTATTTCATCATATGGCACGTTTTTACAACATGTTTGAAAAATGGCATTTTTTTTCGACATAGTATATAGTAAGGCGTTTTTTTGCGCCAAAATTCATGATGATTTTTTTTTTCAAAGAAAACCTTTCTGGAGTGTTTTTCACGGCCTCCTTTACATTATTTCATCATATGGCACGTTTCTACAGCGTGTTGAAAAATTGCATTTTTTTTTGACATAGTACAGTATGGCGTTTTTTTGCGCCAAAATTCATGATGATTTTTTTTTCAAAGAAAACCTTTCTGGAGTGTTTTTCACGGCCTCCTTTACATTATTTCATCATATGGCACGTTTTTACAACATGTTTGAAAAATCGCATTTTTTTTCGACATAGTATAGTAAGGCGTTTTTTTTGCGCCAAAATTCATGATGATTTTTTTTTTTCAAAGAAAACCTTTCTGGAGTGTTTTTCACGGCCTCCTTTACATTATTTCATCATATGGCACGTTTTTACAACATGTTTGAAAAATCGCATTTTTTTTCGACATAGTATAGTAAGGCGTTTTTTTGCGCCAAAATTCATGACGATTTTTTTTTCAAAAGAAAACCTTTCTGGAGTGTTTTTCACGGCCTCCTTTACATTATTTCATCATATGGCACGTTTCTACAGCATGTTGAAAAATCGCATTTTTTTTCGACATAGTACAGTAAGGCATTTTTTTGCGCCAAAATTCATGACGATTTTTTTTTCAAAGAAAACCTTTCTGGAGTGTTTTTCACGGCCTCCTTTACATTATTTCATCATATGGCACGTTTCTACAGCATGTTGAAAAATCACATTTTTTTTGACATAGTATAGTAAGGCGTTTTTTTGCGCCAAAATTCATGATGATTTTTTTTTTTTTCAAAGAAAACCTTTCTGGATTGATTTTCACGGCCTCCTTTACATTATTTCATCATATGACACGTTTTTACAGCATGTTGAAAAATCGCATTTTTTTCGACATAGTATAGTAAGGCGTTTTTTTGCGCCAAAATTCATGATGATTTTTTTTTTTTTTCAAAGAAAACCTTTCTGGAGTGTTTTTCACGGCCTCCTTTACATTATTTCATCATATGGCACGTTTTTACAACATGTTTGAAAAATCGCATTTTTTTTCGACATAGTATAGTAAGGCGTTTTTTTGCGCCAAAATTCATGATGATTTTTTTTTCAAAGAAAACGTTTCTGGAGTGTTTTTCATGGCCTCCTTTACATTATTTCATCATATGGCATGTTTTTACAACATGTTTGAAAAATCGCATTTTTTTTTGACATAGTATAGTAAGGCGTTTTTTTGCGCCAAAATTCATGATGATTTTTTTTTCAAAGAAAACCTTTCTGGAGTGTTTTTCACGGCCTCCTTTACATTATTTCATCATATGGCACGTTTTTACAGCATGTTGAAAAATCGCATTTTTTTTGACATAGTATAGTAAGGCGTATTTTTGCGCCAAAATTCATGATGATTTTTTTTTCAAAGAAAACCTTTCTGGAGTGTTTTTCACGGCCTCCTTTACATTATTTCATCATATGGCACGTTTTTACAGCATGTTGAAAAATCGCATTTTTTTTGACATAGTATAGTAAGGCGTATTTTTGCGCCAAAATTCATGATGATTTTTTTTTTTTCAAAGAAAACCTTTCTGGAGTGTTTTTCACGGCCTCCTTTACATTATTTCATCATATGGCACGTTTTTACAACATGTTTGAAAAATCTCATTTTTTTTTCGACATAGTATAGTAAGGCGTTTTTTTGCGCCAAAATTCATGATGATTTTTTTTTCAAAGAAAACGTTTCTGGAGTGTTTTTCACGGCCTCCTTTACATTATTTCATCATATGGCATGTTTTTACGACATTTTTGAAAAATCGCATTTTTTTTTTGACATAGTATAGTATGGCATTTTTTTGCGCCAAAATTCATGATGATTTTTTTTTCAAAGAAAACCTTTCCGGAGTGTTTTTCACAGCCTCCTTTACATTATTTCATCATATGGCACGTTTTTACAACATGTTTGAAAAATCGCATTTTTTTTCGACATAGTATATAGTAAGGCGTTTTTTTGCGCCAAAATTCATGATGATTTTTTTTTCAAAGAAAACCTTTCTGGAGTGTTTTTCACGGCCTCCTTTACATTATTTCATCATATGGCACGTTTTTACAGCATGTTGAAAAATCGCATTTTTTTTGACATAGTATAGTAAGGCGTATTTTTGCGCCAAAATTCATGATGATTTTTTTTTTTTTCAAAGAAAACCTTTCTGGAGTGTTTTTCACGGCCTCCTTTACATTATTTCATCATATGGCACGTTTTTACAACATGTTTGAAAAATCTCATTTTTTTTTCGACATAGTATAGTAAGGCGTTTTTTTGCGCCAAAATTCATGATGATTTTTTTTTTCAAAGAAAACGTTTCTGGAGTGTTTTTCACGGCCTCCTTTACATTATTTCATCATATGGCATGTTTTTACGACATTTTTGAAAAATCGCATTTTTTTTTGACATAGTATAGTATGGCGTTTTTTTTGCGCCAAAATTCATGATGATTTTTTTTTCAAAGAAAACCTTTCCGGAGTGTTTTTCACAGCCTCCTTTACATTATTTCATCATATGGCACGTTTTTACAACATGTTTGAAAAATCGCATTTTTTTTCGACATAGTATATAGTAAGGCGTTTTTTTGCGCCAAAATTCATGATGATTTTTTTTTCAAAGAAAACCTTTCTGGAGTGTTTTTCACGGCCTCCTTTACATTATTTCATCATATGGCACGTTTTTACAGCATGTTGAAAAATCGCATTTTTTTTGACATAGTATAGTAAGGCGTATTTTTGCGCCAAAATTCATGATGATTTTTTTTTTTTTTCAAAGAAAACCTTTCTGGAGTGTTTTTCACGGCCTCCTTTACATTATTTCATCATATGGCACGTTTTTACAACATGTTTGAAAAATCTCATTTTTTTTTCGACATAGTATAGTAAGGCGTTTTTTTGCGCCAAAATTCATGATGATTTTTTTTTTCAAAGAAAACGTTTCTGGAGTGTTTTTCACGGCCTCCTTTACATTATTTCATCATATGGCATGTTTTTACGACATTTTTGAAAAATCGCATTTTTTTTTGACATAGTATAGTATGGCGTTTTTTTGCGCCAAAATTCATGATGATTTTTTTTTCAAAGAAAACCTTTCCGGAGTGTTTTTCACAGCCTCCTTTACATTATTTCATCATATGGCACGTTTTTACAACATGTTTGAAAAATCGCATTTTTTTTCGACATAGTATATAGTAAGGCGTTTTTTTGCGCCAAAATTCATGATGATTTTTTTTTCAAAGAAAACCTTTCTGGAGTGTTTTTCACGGCCTCCTTTACATTATTTCATCATATGGCACGTTTCTACAGCGTGTTGAAAAATCGCATTTTTTTTGACATAGTATAGTAAGGCGTTTTTTTGCGCCAAAATTCATGATGATTTTTTTTTTTTCAAAGAAAACGTTTCTGGAGTGTTTTTCACGGCCTCCTTTACATTATTTCATCATATGGCACGTTTTTACAACATGTTTGAAAAATCGCATTTGTTTTCGACATAATATAGTAAGGCGTTTTTTTGCGCCAAAATTCATGATTATTTTTTTTTCAAAGAAAACCTTTCTGGAGTGTTTTTCACGGCCTCCTTTACTTTATTTCATCATATGGCACGTTTCTACAGCGTGTTGAAAAATCGCATTTTTTTTGACATAGTACAGTAAGGCGTTTTTTTGCGCCAAAATTCATGACGATTTTTTTTTCAAAGAAAACCTTTCTGGAGTGTTTTTCACAGCCTCCTTTACATTATTTCATCATATGGCACGTTTCTACAGCATGTTGAAAAATCGCATTTTTTTTGACATAGTATAGTAAGGCGTTTTTTTGCGCCAAAATTCATGATGATTTTTTTTTTTTCAAAGAAAACGTTTCTGGAGTGTTTTTCACGGCCTCCTTTACATTATTTCATCATATGGCACGTTTTTACAACATGTTTGAAAAATCGCATTTGTTTTCGACATAGTCTAGTAAGGCGTTTTTTTGCGCCAAAATTCATGATGATTTTTTTTTTTCAAAGAAAACCTTTCTGGAGTGTTTTTCACAGCCTCCTTTACATTATTTCATCATATGGCATGTTTTTACAACATGTTTGAAAAATCGCATTTTTTTTTGACATAGTATAGTATGGCGTTTTTTTGCGCCAAAATTCATGATGATTTTTTTTTCAAAGAAAACCTTTCTGGAGTGTTTTTCACGGCCTCCTTTACATTATTTCATCATATGGCACGTTTTTACAGCATGTTGAAAAATCACATTTTTTTTGACATAGTATAGTAAGGCGTATTTTTGCGCCAAAATTCATGATGATTTTTTTTTTTTCAAAGAAAACCTTTCTGGAGTGTTTTTCACGGCCTCCTTTACATTATTTCATCATATGGCACGTTTTTACAACATGTTTGAAAAATCGCATTTTTTTTCGACATAGTATAGTAAGGCGTTTTTTGCGCCAAAATTCATGATGATTTTTTTTTTTCAAAGAAAACGTTTCTGGAGTGTTTTTCACGGCCTCCTTTACATTATTTCATCATATGGCATGTTTTTACAACGTTTGAAAAATTGCATTTTTTTTTGACATAGTATCGTAAGGCGTTTTTTTGCGCCAAAATTCATGATTTTTTTTTTCAAAGAAAACCTTTCTGGAGTGTTTTTCACGGCCTCCTTTACATTATTTCATCATATGGCATGTTTTTACAACATGTTTGAAAAATGCCATTTTTTTTCGACATAGTATATAGTAAGGCGTTTTTTTGCGCCAAAATTCATGATGATTTTTTTTTTCAAAGAAAACCTTTCTGGAGTGTTTTTCACGGCCTCCTTTACATTATTTCATCATATGGCATGTTTTCACAACATGTTGAAAAATGACATTTTTCAAAAAAAAATGCGATGCACAATGAGGGACGTCTACAGAGACTGAGAAAGAGTCTCACCACATCCTGACATGAGGAGAAAGACTTTATTGAAGACTACAATGAGAAAAACTATCAGCAGACGGCTGCATTCAAGGTGAGCTCTGAACATTTGATCTGGAACAGGAATTCAATCACGGCAGCATGAGCTTCATTTCAGTCTGTAGCTGCTGAATTCATGGATGAATCATCTGGCACTAGAGAGGAAGACCATCAAACATCCACGTCAGCTGATGAAGGTCCAAGAGTCTCACCCAACAAACAACCGACAGAGTGAAGACCTCCAATCTGATTGGACGGCCTCCTATTCAGCCACATGTGAACAAATGCCTCTAAGTTGGGTTTTTTTTCTAAAATAACATGACATGTTCAGGCGTTCTTTGTATGAAAACTCAGAGATTTCAGGTATCAGAAGGTGGTTTTCAACTTTCTTTGTTAACTTTCTGCTTCAACTTTAAATTAAATTTCCTTCACTAAGCCAGCCCTCTGGACTTCCAGGTGGCTGTGTTCCTATTGGCTGTCCAGGTGGCTGCTTGGTGTTATCAGGAACACCTGAGCAGCTCAGTGTCTTCCTGCTTTATTTAGCTGCAGACAAACATTTCCTCTGCTTATCTTCACCACAGAACTGGGTTTGGCTCCATTGCTTTAGTTTGTTCTTTAGGTGTTGGCTTGCAGCTTCCAGCAGTAAAATCGTCTTTAATGTGTTTCTTGTTGTGTTTTAGGGCTTTGTACTGGATAGTTGTCTTGGTAAATGTGGTTCTTTAGCCACAGTTAGCACATGGTGCTAGTGAGTGCAGTGATTAGTGGATTTGGTGCAGCTGAGTTGTGTCTTTATCTTGGCTGTAGTGAGTCTTCAGAGGTTTTTGGTCAGACACATTCTGTATTCTTGTTTGAGAACCAGCGTTGGTTGTCCAGAAGGTAAGAGTTCCTGTCCTGATTCTCTGTTCTCAGAGGTTCTCTGGTAGGCTGCAGGAGACTTTAGTGTTTGGGTTGTGCTAGTTTGGTTTTTGTACGGTTTCATTTGGACGACTATCTTGAGGCCCCTCCTTGTGGTTTAGTGAGGTTTTCTGGAACAGTTCTACAAAGCAACCTGCAGAAGAAGAGACTTTGAGAGTTTTTAGGAAGTTCTGGAGACCAGACTTTAGAGCAGCAGAAACATTTGTCAGCAGTTTGAGCAGGAGAAGGTGAGCTTCAGAGTAGAAATGAGATGGAAACCTTCTTGAGCCGTGTGGTGAGGTCCTGTACCAAGAGTTTGAGCAGGTTGTGAAGAGTCTGTAGTTCTTTGGTCTGAAAGCACAAGAAGAGTCGACTCATTAAAGGAGAAAACAGGAGATATTGTTGCTTCTTCTGTCACTCTGCAGTTTCCTTAGACTGAATATCAAGTTTATATTTTAAATGATTTACCATGTGAGCCCAAGAAGACTTCAATAAACTCCCTCCATCCCCTGGACACAACACATTTTATTACCATGTTAAATCTTTTTTTTTTTTTAATATGTTTTTGAGTTTTAATCATAGTTTTAGCATAGTTTTTTTTCTCTTTGCTTGTTTAGTTTTGTCATCTGTGTGAAAGGTGCTAAACAAATAAAGTTGAATTGATAAACTGAATAATTGACTAACTCATGATTGTGACAACAGAAGTATTTTCATTGTGATTTACGGGTTTGTTTAATTTTTAAGGTTGGGGTTAAAATCTTGACAGAAAAAAAAGATTAGAGAAATTAACTACATTAAAAAAAGCAATTAAATCAAAGGAAAAAAGCATTTAATACAGTAAAACTTTTAAAAAGGAAATTAAACATTAAATACAATTAAATTATATTAAACAGACAAAATATTTAATTAGATAATTAAACAGAAGATACAAAACATGTAATTCTGACATTAAACAAAATTCTTAAACAAAAATATTAAACATTGAAGATTAAATATTTTAGATAAACATTTGAAAAATACAATTAAACAAGAAGAATATTAAATATTTAAAAGAAATTCAAAACATTTAATTAGATTATTAAACCTTGAAAAAGACAAAACATTTAATTAAAAAATTCAATGTTTAATTAGAAAATTAAATCTTAAAGACAATAAAACTTTAAATAGGAATTAAACAGAAAATACAATGAATCATTTAAAAAGAAAATTAAACATTAAAAGGTGGTAAAACATTTAAAAAGAAAAACCTTAACAAAGATTTAATCGAAAAATTAAACATTGGGAAAGAAAAGGAAATTTTTCAAACAAGCCGATAAAACATTTGAAAAAACAACAATTAAACATTAAAAAGACAAAACATTTCTAAATCAAATCAGACATTAGAAAAGAATAAAAGGTGAGAAAAGAGCAAAACTAAGCATTTAAGAAGAATCAAACTAAAGACAAAACATTTGAAAAGACACCAGTTAAACTTAAAAGATGAAATTAAACAGAAGAGACAATAAAACGATGAAAAAGAGCAAAACCAGACAAAAGTCTTAAAGTGTTTTCTAGTCTGAAATGAAAACAAGTTGTTTCTTCAAACATTTCCTCTTTCTATGTTCTTGGTTTGATTGTGGACAGATTTACTAAGAACTCATTTCAGAAAACTGCTTTCCAGATAAAGTCTACTAGTAGTTGAAGGCATCGATCAAACTAATGTTACCTTCTGATCTCCACAAACTTTACTGTTTAGTGAAGAGAATCAAAGTTTGTTGAGGATTTCTAAAAAACCCACAGGTGAAGGTCTGAGAAGAACTCAGATGGATGGTCTCAATGTGAAATCAAGACTCATGGTCACAAGTTTTAAGGCTTCTGTTAACCAGAAAGTTCAAACTAACAGAGAAGTACTGAGAAACTTTTAAAACTTCAGTCCTCAGAGTGTCTGAAGGTTCAAACTAACAGAGAAGTACTGAGAAACTTTTAAAACTTCAGCCCTCAGACTGTCTGAAGGTTCAATCTAACAGAGAACTGCTCAAGAACTTTGAGGTTTTCAGTCCTCAGACTGTCTGAAGGTTCAAACTAACAGAGAACTACTGTGGGACTTAGAAAATTTCAGCCCTCAGACTGTGTGAAAGCTCAGGTCCTGAGGACTCGGGAGGTGTGGAGGCTTTGGAAAGTCTTGGAACTGAGGGTTCCACCCTCCAGAACAGAGGCTGAAGCCCAACCTCCTGAGAAAAACGGTCGAGTCGAGACTCGAGTTAAAAAAAAAAATCGAAAACGACAAAAAATAGATGATAAATGCGCAAAAAAAAGAAGAATTAGTATCTGAGCGAGTAGCTCAGGGGGATAAGAAGAGGACTGCCAAGTGGAAGGTCGCAGGTTCGAGACCCGCCACTGGCAGTTTTCTTTCTTTGTCTTTGTCAGGATTTTGATAAAACTTAAGAAGGGTCTGGTCTTGAACCAGCGACCTGCAGCTCCATAGGCAAATCCTTAACTCACTGAGCTACAGATCAGATACAAAGAAATAAATTCGTCGTCCCTTTGACATCGTAGTTCCTGAAGTCACCACATGGGCGGAGCCAAGGCGGAGTCTGGGTGGAGTCAGGGCGGAGAGTAGGCGGCGAGGTGGGTGGCGGCCTCCCCCCTCTACTCCCCCACCTCCCCCCACCGCCCACCACACCTTCCCCCGCCCGACGAGTTCTTCGAGTCTCCACGAGTTCTTCGAGTCTCGACAGGTTTTCCCGAGTTTCTGGAGTTTCCACGAGGTCGGAGGCAGAACAAGTTGTCATGAAGAGGTGTTGAAGTCGGCCAGGATGGACTGACTTTTTACAGCCACTAGAAGGAAGATTAGTCTCTTAAAAACCAAATAATAAATTGGATTAGTCAAGAGCTTTAAATTTCTTACTTTGTCATATTTTAAATATGACAAAAAATATAAATATCAAGTGTCTTGAGACAATTTGACCTGTAATTGGCATTATATAAATAAAATAGAATTAAAATTGTATGTATCTTGTAATGTTGGAGTAATTCAGCCATATATGTTAGAAAACACATTTTCTTTGTGCATTAATCTGTTGATTGTTTTCTCCAGTAATTCATTTCTTGTTTTGGTTTATAAAATGTCAAACCCAAATATATTCAGTTTACTGTCATAAAAACCAAAAAGATTTACATTCATGATGCAGGAATCAGGCAGTTTTTCACTTTTTATCTTAGTTTAGTCAGAAAGATAGTTGATAATGTGTGCATTGTTGCAGCTTGTGAGCCATAGAAGGTTTTAATCTTTGGGGCCGAGTGTCAGAAAACATTTAGAAACCAACATCAACAAAACACTCAAAGATTTGAACATCATTAAAGGGAAATCCAACTTTTGCATGACAATGTCAAATTAAAGGACATTTATTTCCAATGTAAATGTGTGATATTCATCCTCTGGAGCTTTCTCTTCACATCGTCTTCCACCTGGACTGCTTTGGTCGGGAGCATGTGCAACAAACATTTGAAAAACTGCACTGTAACATCAATGAATGACACTGAAATTTAACCTCTACATAAATGAGACTGAGTCTGGATGTGCTGCTCTGTCATTAACTCCTAAGTTTAGGGAAAGTTCAAACAAAAGAGGACAGTTCAGATAAGACTTGAGAATGAGCTTATTCTGAACAAACATCTCAGACTTTCTGAGCTTCAGCACCTATAGCAAGATATTTTAACAACAAGCAACTCAAGAGATCCAGAAATTGGAGAGAGTTAGCATTAGCTGAGCCAAAGAACATGTGGGACGCTAACCTAGCAAACATTTCAGACTTTTCTCTGTGAATTCTGAGAAATAATTTCCTATTTAATGACAGAGCTACAAATCTTAACTCAGTCTCATTAAAACAGACTCTAATTCAGTGTCATCCATCCATATTAAAGTGCAGTTACCCAAAATGTTTGTTGCATGAGCTCCAACGGAACCTGTCCAGGTAGAAGGACACTTTGACAAACAGGAAGTGGAAGATTCCAAGCAGATTTATAGAAGGGGGAACCGGACTGTACTAAGTGTGGTCCAGTATAGAGGGGTGTTTTGTGGGTTTTTAAGGCTGATAATGATTATTAGTGAGACATTTAGAGTAGATATTTACATTACATTTACATTTACATTTACATTATTTCATCATATGGCACGTTTTTACAACATGATGAAAAATTGCATTTTTTTTGACATAGTATAGTAAGGCGTATAGTAAATCATCATGAATTTTGGCACCAAAAAACGCCATAGTATACTGTCGAAAAAAAATGCGATTTTTCAAACGTTGTAAAAACGTGCCATATGATGAAATAATGTAAAGGAGGCCGTGAAAAACACTATTGTAATGTTTTCTTTAACATCTGTAAACAAAACAAAAATGTATCAACAAAGTTTTCTGTTAGTTTGTGTTCTTCCAAGTTTAACTCCAAGATTTTAAATACTTTCATTGACTGCAAATGAATATCTACTCTAAATGTCTCACTAATAATCATTATAAGCCTTAAAAACCCACAAAACACCCCTCTATACTGGACCACACTTAGTACAGTCCGGTTCCCCCTTCTATAAATCTGCTTGGAATCTTCCACTTCCTGTTTGTCAAAGTGTCCTTCTACCTGGACAGGTTCCGTTGGAGCTCATGCAACAAACATTTTGGGTAACTGCACTTTAATATGGATGGATGACACTGAATTAGAGTCTGTTTTAATGAGACTGAGTTAAGATTTGTAGCTCTGTCATTAAATAGGAAATTATTTCTCAGAATTCACAGAGAAAAGTCTGAAATGTTTGCTAGGTTAGCGTCCCACATGTTCTTTGGCTCAGCTAATGCTAACTCTCTCCAATTTCTGGATCTCTTGAGTTGCTTGTTGTTAAAATATCTTGCTATAGGTGCTGAAGCTCAGAAAGTCTGAGATGTTTGTTCAGAATAAGCTCATTCTCAAGTCTTATCTGAACTGTCCTCTTTTGTTTGAACTTTCCCTAAACTTAGGAGTTAATGACAGAGCAGCACATCCAGACTCAGTCTCATTTATGTAGAGGTTAAATTTCAGTGTCATTCATTGATGTTACAGTGCAGTTTTTCAAATGTTTGTTGCACATGCTCCCGACCAAAGCAGTCCAGGTGGAAGACGATGTGAAGAGAAAGCTCCAGAGGATGAATATCACACATTTACATTGGAAATAAATGTCCTTTAATTTGACATTGTCATGCAAAAGTTGGATTTCCCTTTAATGATGTTCAAATCTTTGAGTGTTTTGTTGATGTTGGTTTCTAAATGTTTTCTGACACTCGGCCCCAAAGATTAAAACCTTCTATGGCTCACAAGCTGCAACAATGCACACATTATCAACTATCTTTCTGACTAAACTAAGATAAAAAGTGAAAAACTGCCTGATTCCTGCATCATGAATGTAAATCTTTTTGGTTTTTATGACAGTAAACTGAATATATTTGGGTTTGACATTTTATAAACCAAAACAAGAAATGAATTACTGGAGAAAACAATCAACAGATTAATGCACAAAGAAAATGTGTTTTCTAACATATATGGCTGAATTACTCCAACATTACAAGATACATACAATTTTAATTCTATTTTATTTATATAATGCCAATTACAGGTCAAATTGTCTCAAGACACTTGATATTTATATTTTTTGTCATATTTAAAATATGACAAAGTAAGAAATTTAAAGCTCTTGACTAATCCAATTTATTATTTGGTTTTTAAGAGACTAATCTTCCTTCTAGTGGCTGTAAAAAGTCAGTCCATCCTGGCCGACTTCAACACCTCTTCATGACAACTTGTTCTGCCTCCGACCTCGTGGAAACTCCAGAAACTCGGGAAAACCTGTCGAGACTCGAAGAACTCGTGGAGACTTGAAGAACTCGTCGGGCGGGGGAAGGTGTGGTGGGCGGTGGGGGGAGGTGGGGGAGTAGAGGGGGGAGGCCGCCACCCACCTCCCCGCCTACTCTCCGCCCTGACTCCACCCAGACTCCGCCTTGGCTCCGCCCATGTGGTGACTTCAGGAACTACGATGTCAAAGGGACGACGAATTTATTTCTTTGTATCTGATCTGTAGCTCAGTGAGTTAAGGATTTGCCTATGGAGCTGCAGGTTGCTGGTTCAAGACCAGACCCTTCTTAAGTTTTATCAAAATCCTGACAAAGACAAAGAAAGAAAACTGCCAGTGGCGGGTCTCGAACCTGCGACCTTCCACTTGGTAGTCCTCTTCTTATCCCCCTGAGCTACTCGCTCAGATACTAATTCTTCTTTTTTTTGCGCATTTATCATCTATTTTTTGTCGTTTTCGATTTTTTTTTTTAACTCGAGTCTCGACTCGACCGTTTTTCTCAGGAGGTTGGGCTTCAGCCTCTGTTCTGGAGGGTGGAACCCTCAGTTCCAAGACTTTCCAAAGCCTCCACACCTCCCGAGTCCTCAGGACCTGAGCTTTCACACAGTCTGAGGGCTGAAATTTTCTAAGTCCCACAGTAGTTCTCTGTTAGTTTGAACCTTCAGACAGTCTGAGGACTGAAAACCTCAAAGTTCTTGAGCAGTTCTCTGTTAGATTGAACCTTCAGACAGTCTGAGGGCTGAAGTTTTAAAAGTTTCTCAGTACTTCTCTGTTAGTTTGAACCTTCAGACACTCTGAGGACTGAAGTTTTAAAAGTTTCTCAGTACTTCTCTGTTAGTTTGAACTTTCTGGTTAACAGAAGCCTTAAAACTTGTGACCATGAGTCTTGATTTCACATTGAGACCATCCATCTGAGTTCTTCTCAGACCTTCACCTGTGGGTTTTTTAGAAATCCTCAACAAACTTTGATTCTCTTCACTAAACAGTAAAGTTTGTGGAGATCAGAAGGTAACATTAGTTTGATCGATGCCTTCAACTACTAGTAGACTTTATCTGGAAAGCAGTTTTCTGAAATGAGTTCTTAGTAAATCTGTCCACAATCAAACCAAGAACATAGAAAGAGGAAATGTTTGAAGAAACAACTTGTTTTCATTTCAGACTAGAAAACGCTTTAAGACTTTTGTCTGGTTTTGCTCTTTTTCATCGTTTTATTGTCTCTTCTGTTTAATTTCATCTTCTAAAGTTTAACTGGTGTCTTTTCAAATGTTTTGTCTTTAGTTAGATTCTTCTTAAATGCTTAGTTTTGCTCTTCTCACCTTTTATTCTTTTCTAATGTCTGATTTGATTTAGAAATGTTTTGTCTTATTAATGTCAAATTGTTGTTTTTTCAAATGTTTTATCGGCTTGTTTGAAAAATTTCCTTTTCTTTCCCAATGTTTAATTTTTCAATTAAATCTTTGTTAAGGTTTTTCTTTTTAAATGTTTTACCACCTTTTAATGTTTAATTTTCTTTTTAAATGATTCATTGTATTTTCTGTTTAATTCCTATTTAAAGTTTTATTGTCTTTAAGATTTAATTTTCTAATTAAACATTGAATTTTTTAATTAAATGTTTTGTCTTTTTCAAGGTTTAATAATCTAATTAAATGTTTTGAATTTCTTTTAAATATTTATTATTCTTCTTGTTTAATTGTATTTTTCAAATGTTTAATTATCTAAAATATTTAATCTTCAATGTTTAATATTTTTGTTTAAGACTTTTGTTTAATGTCAGAATTACATGTTTTGTATCTTCTGTTTAATTATCTAATTAAATATTTTGTTTGTTTAATATAATTTAATTGTATTTAATGTTTCATTTCCTTTTTAAAAGTTTTATTGTATTAAATGCTTTTTTCCTTTGATTTAATTGCTTTTTTAATGTAGTTAATTTCTCTAATCTTTTTTTTCTGTCAAGATTTTAACCCCAACCTTAAAAATTAAACAAACCCGTAAATCACAATGAAAATACTTCTGTTGTCACAATCATGAGTTAGTCAATTATTCAGTTTATCAATTCAACTTTATTTGTTTAGCACCTTTCACACAGATGACAAAACTAAACAAGCAAAGAGAAAAAAAAACTATGCTAAAACTATGATTAAAACTCAAAAACATATTTAAAAAAAAAAAAAAAGATTTAACATGGTAATAAAATGTGTTGTGTCCAGGGGATGGAGGGAGTTTATTGAAGTCTTCTTGGGCTCACATGGTAAATCATTTAAAATATAAACTTGATATTCAGTCTAAGGAAACTGCAGAGTGACAGAAGAAGCAACAATATCTCCTGTTTTCTCCTTTAATGAGTCGACTCTTCTTGTGCTTTCAGACCAAAGAACTACAGACTCTTCACAACCTGCTCAAACTCTTGGTACAGGACCTCACCACACGGGTCAAGAAGGTTTCTGTCTCATTTCTACTCTGAAGCTCACCTTCTCCTGCTCAAACTGCTGACAAATGTTTCTGCTGCTCTAAAGTCTGCTCTCCAGAACTTCCTAAAAACTCTCAAAGTCTCTTCTGCTGCAGGTTGCTTTGTAGAACTGTTCCAGAAAACCTCACTAAACCACATGGAGGGGCCTCAAGATAGTCGTCCAAATGAAACCATACAAAACCAAACTAGTACAACCTAAACACTAAAGTCTCCTGCAGCCTACCAGAGAACCTCTGAGAACAGAGAATCAGGACAGGAACTCTTACCTTCTGGACAACCAACGTTGGTTCTCAAACAAGAATACAGAATGTGTCTGACCAAAAACCTCTGAAGACTCACTACAGCCAAGATAAAGACACAACTCAGCTGTACCAAATCCACTAATCACTGCACACATTAGCACCATGTGCTAACTGTGGCTAAAGAACCACATTTACCAAGACAACTATCCAGTACAAAGCCCTAAAACACACCAAGAAACACATTAAAGACGATTTTACTGCTGGAAGCTGCAAGCCAATGCCTAAAGAACAAACTAAAGCAATGGAGCCAAATCCGGTTCAGTGGTGGAGAGAAGCAGAGGAAATGTTTGTCTGCAGCTAAATAAAGCAGGAAGACACTGAGCTGCTCAGGTGTTCCTGATGACACCAAGCAGCCACCTGGACAGCCAATAGGAACACAGCCACCTGGACAGCCAATAGGAACACAGCTTCCTGGAAGTCCAGAGGGCTAGCTTAGTGAAGGAAATTTAATTTAAAGTTGAAGCAGAAAGTTTACAAAGAAAGTTGAAAACCACATTCTGATCCCTGAAATCTCTGAGTTTTCATACAAAGAACACCTGAACATGTCATGTTATTTTAGAAAACAAACCAACTTAGAGGCATTTGTTCACATGTGGCTGAATAGGAGGCCGTCCAATCAGATTGGAGGTCTTCACTCTGTAGGTTGTTTGTTGGGTGAGACTCTTGGACCTTCATCAGCTGACGTGGATGTTTGATGGTCTTCCTCTCTAGTGCCAGATGATTCATCCATGAATTCAGCAGCTACAGACTGAAATGAAGCTTATGCTGCCGTGATTGAATTCCTGTTCCAGATCAAATGTTCAGAGCTCACCTTGAATGCAGCCGTCTGCTGTCTGATAGTTTTTCTCATTGTACTCTTCAATAAAGTCTTTTTCCTCATGTCAGGATGTGGTGAGACTCTTTCTCAGTCTCTGCAGACGTCCCTCATTGTGCATCTCCAGAGAAGAAACAGAAAAACTGGTCACTGCTTCAGCATCACAAACGCTCTCCAACATTGAGAGTGTTTTAGGAATTCATTCATTGTGTTGAGAACTTTGAAGGAGCAGAAACTTTACAGCTGCCAAAGATAGAAGCTCCAATTCTGGATGTTTTAGGAAATGAAGTTCATCAAATGAACACTTGATTTTTGCTGATAACTCATTAAATTACTGAAGAAATCTAACATTAAAACCTGTAAACTCTCAGGCAGCTTTTGTTAAAGTTTGTCTATAATTCTATCATCACGTTCTGGAACCAGGACTCTGCAGAAGTTCCTTCAAACAGATATTTGTGTGTTTCTCTATTTAAGGCCTCAGGTTTGAACGTACAGCAGAGGATTAGAAAGGAGTGATTTTAATATTTAAATCAATAAATGTTTGGAGTAAAAATCATTAAATTTTTGATTTAGATTTGTGTCAAATAATAATGTAGAGTCTCACTTAAATGTCAGCTAAGGTAAAACTATCTTTTTAACTTACGCTTTCAACAGATTAAATGCATGAACCAAAAGGAAATACATATGACAATGAGCACTGTATTTCATTTTCTTGCTTTAATTTGTTTTTATATAGGCATTTCAAATCCTCTACAGTTGGGCCAGTTTTGGTTTGCTTCTCAAAAGCATGTTAAGCCTCAGGTGACACGTCTTTGTCCCATTGCAGGTCGCTGGTCGAAGCAGATCGTAGAGTCGGGATGCTTGGAGGAAAATGAGGTTCGCCGGCTTTCACATGGAGAGGCTGCTGTAGATGCTGCTGTGGAGCTGATCGATCTTCGCCTTGAAGAATTCCTTTTTTTGCGCCAAAATTCATGATGATTTTTTTTTTCAAAGAAAACCTTACTGGAGTGTTTTTCACAGCCTCCTTTATATTATTTCATCATATGGCACATTTTTACAACATGTTGAAAAATGTCATATTTAATATTAATATTCTTCTTGTTTAATTGTATTTTTCCAAATGTTTATCTAAAATATTTAATCTTCAATGTTTAATATTTTTGTTTAATGTCAGAATTACATGTTTTGTATCTTCTGTTTATCTAATTAAATATTTTGTCTGTTTAATATAATTTAATTGTATGTAATGTTTAATTTTCTTTTTAAAAGTTTTATTGTATTAAATGCATTTTTCCTTTGATTTAATTGCTTTTTAATGTAGTTAATTTCTCTAATCTTTTTTTTCTGTCAAGATTTTAACCCCAACCTTAAAAATTAAACAAACCCTTAAATCACAATGAAAATACTTCTGTTGTCACAATCATGAGTTAGTCATTTATTCAGTTTATCAAATCAACTTTATTTGTTTAGCACCTTTCACACAGATGACAAAACTAAACAAGCAAAGAGAAAAAACTACGCTAAAACTATGATTAAAACTCAAAAACATATTTAAAAAAAAAAAAAAGATTTAACATGGTAATAAAATGTGTTGTGTCCAGGGGATGGAGGGAGTTTATTGAAGTCTTCTTGGGCTCACATGGGAAATCATTTAAAATATAAACTTGATATTCAGTCTAAGGAAATTGCAGAGCGACAGAAGAAGCAACAATATCTCCTGTTTTCTCCTTTAATGAGTCGACTCTTCTTGTGCTTTCAGACTAAAGAACTACAGACTCTTCACAATCTGCTCAAACTCTTGGTACAGGACCTCACCACACGGGTCAAGAAGGTTTCCATCTCATTTCTACTCTGAAGCTCACCTTCTCCTGCTCAAACTGCTGACAAATGTTTCTGCTGCTCTAAAGTCTGGTCTCCAGAACTTCCTAAAAACTCTCAAAGTCTCTTCTGCTGCAGGTTGCTTTGTAGAACTGTTCCAGAAAACCTCACTAAACCACATGGAGGGGCCTCAAGAAAGTCGTCCAAATGAAACCGTACAAAAACCAAACTAGCACAACCCAAACACTAAAGTCTCCTGCAGCCTACCAGAGAACCTCTGAGAACAGAGAATCAGGACAGGAACTCTTATCTTCTGGACAATCAACGTTGGTTCTCAAACAAGAATACAGAATGTGTCTGACCAGAAACCTCTGAAGACTCACTACAGCCAAGATAAAGACACAACTCAGCTGCAGCAAATCCACTAATCACTGCACACATTAGCACCATGTGCTAACTGTGGCTAAAGAACCACATTTACCAAGACAACTATCCAGTACAAAGCCCTAAAATACACCAAGAAACACATTAAAGACGATTTTACTGCTGGAAGCTGCAAGCCAACACCTAAAGAACAAACTAAAGCAACGGAACCAAACCCAGTTTAGTGGTGAAGAGAAGCAGAGGAAATGTTTGTCTGCAGCTAAACAAAGCAGGAAGACACTGAGCTGCTCAGGTGTTCCTGATGGCACCAAGCAGCCACATGGACAGCCAATAGGAACACAGCTTCCTGGAAGTCCAGAGGGCTGGCTTAGTGAAGTAAATTTAGTTTAAAGTTGAAGCAGAAAGTTAAAGAAAGTTGAAAACCACCTTCTGATACCTGAAGTCTCTGAGTTTTCACCCAAAGAACACCTGAACATGTCAAACTGGTTCCATAGTAGAACCATCATTGTAAAAATGTCATAGTATGGTGTGTTGCTCAAAAAACATTAGGACCCGGCTGTCTAGGGTTGCCGAGGAGCAACACAACGGGACAAAAGCTGGTTTCCAGGGGGTTAGGCGGCTATTTATTTGAAAGAGGAAGTTTACAACAACACAACATGTGAGCAGAAAAATCACAAAGTCTGTCTTTAGTTCAACTGAAAATATTAGTTTTTGTCTTTTTTATTGACCAAACTTTTCAGGAAGTAGATGAAGAATAATTAAAACTCTCATGTAGAAGTCCAACTTATTTTGGATCCTTGTAGAGAGTTTAATCTTAGAGTTTGTAAAGCTGTTGAGTTTTTAGAGTCACATGGATTGTTTTGACATTTAATAACCGAGTCCTGAAATAAAATTACAGTTGTGGATTTCTGTCATTTAGTCTGGACTAAACAAATAAACAGCAGCATAAATCTCAAACATCATTATGAGGATTCTGGATTGAGGTTCACTTGATAATGATCAAAACATGAAATTTAGGTTGGTTTAAAGTAATATTCCACCTTAAATCTTTGAATGTTGACCTAAAAGGTTGGTTTCAGGAAGTATTCCATCTACAAGGTCCTCACACATCCACCTTAAAGGAACATTCCACCAAAAATCCTTAGACATGCACCTAAAATGTTGCTTTAACCGAGTATTCCATCCAAAATCCTCAGAGACCTGAGGGGCTGGTTAAAAGGAATATTCCACCTAAAACCTCAAATATAGATCCCAAAGGGTGGTTTAGAAAAAATCCTTCAATGTAGACCAAAAAAGTTAGTATGGAGGAATATTACACCTGAAATGTAGACCTGAGAAGTTGGTTTGGAAGAATATACCATCCTAAACATCCTTAAATGTAGACTAAAAGATGGTTTGGAAGAAAATTCCACCTAAAATCCTCCAATGTAGACCTAAAAGGTGAGTTTAATGGTATATTCCACCTAAAATTCACTACTGTAGACCTTGGAGGTTGGTCTGATGGTATATTCCACCCAACATCCTTGAATATAAACTTAAAAAGTTTGTTCAAAGGAATATTCCACCTAAAATCCTTCAATATAGACCAAAAAATCTTGGTGTAAAGGAGTATTCCACCTTAAATGTAGACCTAAAGGATGGTTTGGAGTAATATTCTACTCTAAAATCTTCCAATGTAGACCTAAAAGGTTGATCTGATGGTATATTCTACCCAACATCCTGGAACATTTACCTAAAAGGTTGGTTTAATGGTATATTCCCAGAAGAACCCTTGAACATTGGGCTTAATGGTATATTCCACCCAAAATACTTGTACATATACCAAGAAGTCAGTGTAAAGGAAATGTAGACCTAAAAGGATTGTTCAAAGGAATATTTAAACGATTATTTTCATTATTTAATAATCTGTTATCAGTCAGAACCCTGGCAAACTTATTTTCTTCAGTTTTTTTAGTGGAAGTCACAAATAAAGGAGCTCTTGGTTTTTCCCAGCGTTACTGAGTCCAAAGCTGCTGTTTCAACACAGAGATGTTCACATGCTTCCACAAACCTCTCAGCACTCAAACACCCACAGACAGGAGGCTGCACCGAGGCTTGGCGGCATCCTCAGACCCACGAGTCGGGGAGTTGCTGAACTTGTTGGTCCGGTTTGAAGGCCTCCGTGTGGTCCAGTAGAAGTCCATGTAGTCAGTGTTGGCTTTGAACCACAGCGACTGGCTGCCATCAGGTGGACCGGCTCGTCCTCAAAGGGCTCCTCCTGTAGCCTTGAGGGGACCACAGGAACATTCAGTAACTGTTGGAGAAAAAACTGTACACAATAAAGTAAACCTCTTCTGCACTGCACACATACTACAATTTTGTATAACTCTGGATGTCAGAGTAAAGGCAGACAGATCCACTGATCTGCCACAACATTCTGACCACTGACAGCTGAAGAGAACAGCATCCATCATCTTGTTCTAATGCAACGTTCTGCTGGGAAACCTTGACGTTCATGTGGATGTTTGACATGTACCACCACCTAAACACTGCAGGACAAATAACCCCTAGTCTCCATGGCAACAGCAGTCCTTGATGCCAGCTGCCTCCCTCAGCAGGACAAATTAAAACTTCTCAGGAGTGGTCCAAGGAACACGACAGAGCTCAGCTGTTCACCTGGGTTCCACACTCCCCACATCCACATCTGATGGAGCATCTGTGGGATGGTCCAGGATCAGCCTGGTCTAGGTAGGATCCACCCTGCAACCCACAGGATCCACAGGATCCCCAGAGGTTCCGATGAACCACTGGGTCAGAGGAGTTTTAGCAGCATAAAGGGACCAACACAGTATTAGTCAGGTGGTCAGAATGTTCTACTGTTATATTGTCATGCTGATTATATGATCAGTAAATGTTACCATCAATTATAACGTCCACATTGATCAGGAAAAAAACAACTATCAGTTCATTCAGAAACTGTGGGGTTAAACCTAAAAACACAGACCTCAACAGCAGTTTGTTTCAAAGCACAACACCAACTGGTTTTCACTAAAGAAGCTTTCAGAGCAACAATTAAATGACAGTTTTGTTCTCATTAAGTTCACAGAGTCAGTCAAAATAATGTAAACACACATCAGGAAAAGAAAAACTTTTACAAATATTTCATTTGTATAAGTACTTCTATACATATAGATTCCTCTTTCTAAGTTTGATCAAATCACAATAACTCTGTGTCCTGTTGTACGATGTTTTCTCAACAGATGGCGCTACCCTCATGAATGGAGCATCAACAAGTGACGTCTACAACACAACAGAAATGTCTGGAAGCCAGTGGCCTCCACTTTGAGCACCTCTTGTAATTGTAGAGGCCAAAGATAACTTTTATTAATCTGGTGATGTCTGAATACATTTGGTACTGAAATATTTATGCAAGTTTTTCTTTTCCTGATGTGTGTAAACATTATTTTGGCTGACTCTGTATAATGGGTTTCTGACAGGTCACCAGGCAACATCTTTTTATAATAATGACAAACATACCTGCATTCTACAGGAGTGATTTTCCTCATGTGCAGGTAAAGATGTGTGAGGAGCTTAGAGATGACAGGAGCAGGAGTCATCCTCACTAATTCAGCTTCCACCTAGAAACAGAAAGACCACAAACAAACACACTGATAGACTCTCAAACGTTCAACCTCACAGCCTCAAAATATCTGTTTAGGAAGTGTTGTGTTTCTAAATTCTGCTGAAAGCATTGACAGACATTCTCTTACAAGGTTGTGTAAAAAGCAGCCTGTCCTCTGAGCTACTGAGAAATTTTCCTGAACAAAGTTTCTACGTGTAAATCGGCTCAACAAAAACAAAAGCCTCAGTCAGAGATAACAGGTATCGCAAATTCTAAACAACGTTCTTTGTTAACTAGACTTTCTGCTTCAACCTCACATAAAAAGGGGAGTTTAACTCGTCAGGTGACTGAAAATGAACAGCTTGTGCAGTTCTAGATCCAAAAGTAGGATGTTTCATCTCATGTTTAACTATAAATACATGCAGTAATAAATAAATACAATGAATGGTTGGTTGTTAGTTTATTCACTATTAATGTCACTTTATATACTGGATTGAACTTGAGCAGTGGAAGAGAGAAGGAATTTAATGAAATTATGGAGATTCAGAGAGGTAATGTCGTACAACGTTAAGCTCGGTTTAATTCAAACCAGCTGGACGTTAAACTTCAGTGCAGCTGAATGGGTTTCAGTAAACCTTAAAGTAAAACAACTTTTTTAAAAGCTAAAATACACAGCAGAGAAATACAGGTTGAGAAGGTCATTCTAATAATGAGGACAGCTGCAGCAGCAACTAACACAGGTGTTCAGCGGTAAGTTAGCCACCTGTGTTAATTAGCCTGCTAGCTAACTTAGCCGCTAAGCTAGCTAACGCGTCCGGACCAACTGCTCAAACACGACAAAACACAACTCTTCACAAGTCGCTGACTTAACGTACAACAAAACAACACAACTGGTTAGAAGTATTTATCTTCTTACCGTGTTTTACTCCAAAAACAGGGTCAACAGCAGCCAGAGATGCTACCAGACGTTCTAACCATAGATACATACATACCAGACTAGATCCGCTAGCGCGCTGTCTTCTATATTGTCTATGGTCTGACAAATCACTGCTCTCTGGCTCGCAGTCAGTCTGACCAATCACTGCTCTCTGGCTCCGCCCTCTGAGAATCTTGTTGTCGTTTGGCTCTACACTTGCTGATGACCACTTCCGGTCTCAGAAAATGAAAAACGGACCTTTTCTCGTTTCTGACTCTTACTGATTTTATTTTTTTGTTATTCTAAATATAAAATGAAAATCAAAGCATTTTTAAAATTTCGTATATCCCTTTTTGATCATGAAAAGGAAAAATGCCTTGTATTTCAATTTTATTTTTTGTATTTTAAAGCGAAAAACAAATAACCACTCGTTTTTTGTTTTTCAATACGCGTTTCAGAACGGAAAATACAATTGCAAAAATATACACAGACCATTAGAAAACCCTTGTGCAACTATGTTAGCACATGAATAAAAGTGAGTTTTCATGGAAAACATGAAATTGTCTGGGGTGACCCCAAACTTTTGAACAGTAGTGTATATGTGCGTTGTTTGCAGGTCAGTTTGATTTGTGGCTAAAAATAACCCAAAAAACGAAGCGTTTCCAACTCTGCTGCAAGCTTCAAGCTACCAGCTTTTGTCTTGTAAAAAAAAAAAAAAAGTTGTGAGGAGGTTTTACAATAAGAAACTTGCCGAGAGGAGACACTTTTATTAAAAGAATAATGGAAATAAACAATAAAAAAGTTGAAGGAGCTACTTTGGGCAGCTGTCACATTCATTTTTATGAAACACTGACTTTTGAGTCAAGTTTTGGTGTCAGTTAACGCTGTACAGGTCGCGCTTTAGGTAAGTCGAAGGCAGAATAAAGAGCACAATGACATTAGGAAAGCATGAGATTTGAAAATCTGCCGCTCACAAGGATGCCAGACAATAAATACACCCTACTGCAGGGATTTATTTGCAATTTTTAATACTTTTTCTTTCATGATTACACAGATCCTTGAGTCGAGTAACAGAAAGCAGAAGATCCAACTCCAACAACCTTGACAATGTTCAAAAACAGGTAAAGAGATTTTTGTTCAGAAAACCTTTAATCGTTAATAGAATTAGTAGTATGACATATTTCAATAAATATTTAGATATATACAGATACAGCAGAAACAGTACATTCTTTTTTTTCTCTTCAAATTGCTTAACATTTTTTGTACAAGCCAAAATATCTGCCATTGTATTTATATTCATGCAAAATATTGTTTCTCAGATTAATGAAAAATAAAAAGGATTTGCTGAACTTTTCTTGTCGTATTTTTTTTCATCCTGCTTTGATGTGCACTCTCAGATTATAAGCATCGCAATGAGCATCGCAAGTTCTGCAAATTAAACAGGTGCACTTTGTGCCAATACACAATAGAAGCAAGTAAAAGCAAAATTAAGGCCATTCCAACTTGTGCAAAGAAAATAAATAAATCAAGAATCATAATAATAATAATAATAATAATAATAATAATAATAATAATAATAATAATAATAATAATAAATAACAATGTTTCCTTTAGTTCACAGCAATTCAGGAGTCACTGTATTTTTCCTTCTCCCTCAGGGCGTCGGATTGTACAATACATACAATAAAATACAAGGGAATCAAACAAACCCCCCCCGAAAAACCAAGAGAATCATTAATCATCGACAAATCAAACCATGCTACTTTAAAATCCAGTTCAGAACCTAAGGATTTAGAAACTTCCAAAAACGCATACCTCTTGTTCGGTGTTCAGTCCGTTTGCATCGCACTGTAATGCAATATAAACCCAGTATCTATCTCATGTTATGAAGCCCTCCCTTCCCCAGACCCATAGAGTATAACAATGATTAATACAATGATGCGAGGCCGATGACGGAGCTCTAACACGGCTATGATACACACAACACCCACGCCTGAGGACAGGGGTCATGAATCATGGAAAATGGTGGTTGAATAAATGCATGATATGCTTGTAGGTCCTCGTTTTCTTAGTTGCATACTCAACCCCCATATGGCACGAGAAGATATGTATGTACGCTTGAGGAAACGGACGACTGCTGTTGGCAAATAGGCTCATTGGACAGTTGCGGAAGTTTATGGCACGCGAGGTAAAAAAAAAAAACTGAGTCATCC
Source organism: Amphiprion ocellaris (assembly GCF_022539595.1). NCBI lineage: Eukaryota > Metazoa > Chordata > Actinopteri > Pomacentridae > Amphiprion > Amphiprion ocellaris. Next base: position 3,776,970 of record NC_072778.1, on the reverse strand, counting down.
TAATTAGACTGAGCCTGTTGAGGAGGTTTCCTCACTCGGGTTTAGGCCGTGATCAGAGAGGAGGCAAATGGAGACAGTCAGAGCTGGTTTACATCATTTATGTCACTCTGATGTCCCACAGGATCTCTACATGGCACTGTTTGTCATTTGCAATTCCACGGTTAACTCAATATTCACTCATTATTTAGACAGGAGCTATTTTAATCAGGCATTTGCAATGAAATTGACAGAGACTGCTTCACAAGCTGCCCTTTGGTACAAAAAGGTTGGGTTTCACGATGCTCTCAAACCCTAAGAGGTACTTTTCTTTGAACAACACTCTATAAGAATCACAAGTCCTTCAGTCATTTAGTTTTTTCCCCTAATGCCATTGTTCTTTTGTTAATAAGTGACTAATTTACCACAAACATCCTTCTTTTCTCTAATGAGCTGAGTCGTAACATCAACGCTCCAGTTTGTCCTCTTTGAAGAATGAATGAAATGTCCCCACTTTGAAGGATTTCATGCTAGCTTTCTACTATTTGGCCACAGGATCTCTAGATGGCACTGTTTATCATTTGCAATTCCACAGTTAACTCAATATCCACTCATTATTTAGTCAGGAACCACTTTAATCAGGCGTTTGCAGTGAAATTGACAGAGACTGCTTCACAAGCTGCCCTTTGGTACTAAAAGGTTGGGTTTCACGATGCTCTCAACCCTAAGAGGTACATTTTTTTGAACTAAGACTGTATAAGAAGCTTCAATGTGGGGTTGATATGTTATATACAGTAAATAGAAAGGCCTGATCTTTAGCAAAGCATGGAAAGAATTTAGACTGAAAGTATTAAAGCATAACCTCTGAGCTGGTTTTTGGGACAACTGAAGATCAGGAGGAGTTGTATCAAAGAAAGAGTGTAGTTTGATTCAACAAAGAAATGCCAAATGGAAGCAAAATTACCATCATCCAATCATCTTCTTAAACCACATGGTCTAATTATGGTGGCAAGAGGGACAGCAGAGTTGCTCAGACATCCTTCCAGCTTGTTTCCTGGGAAAACCCCCGGGGCCAACTGGAAGATATCATCTCTACAACGAGTCCTGAGCAGACTTCTTTCCAGAGAGGACACCCGATTAGGAGCCTCGTGCAGATCATGCAGATGCAGATGGACCAGTAAAGAGAGATTTGCCTCACGGCTACACTGGCAGCACATTCCCATCCAATCCAGCTTCTGTCAGGCAAGCTAAACATCACGTCTGCTTGTTTCCAGCTAAGCACGATGCCCGATTTACTCACAGTTTGCTACATTGCTGCTACTTATGTGATCAAAACAGTCAACATTACTACTACTAAGCTCATTTTAGTGATACCTTTCTGTAAAAACAAAGGGATTTCTGGCTCAGCTAAATAGCATTTTGCTACCTTCTGCGCTGATTTCTCTCATGTTTTGCTACAATGAAGTGTAAGAGTTGAGTTCTGGGAAGAGTCACTTGAAAAATGAAACATCTTACTTTGCTAGTTTTTGCTTTGTCCTTGTTTCAGATTCTAAATTCCACCTGCAAACTTCAGCCGTCCTTAAAAGACAGGAAAAAAAGCATCCTAGGTGATCATGGCCTTGAAAAGTTTCACGTCGCTGTATTTGGGGATGATTCGCTGAATGAAATGCATAGTTTTTGGGGCAAAATTGTATTTTTATGGCACTTCCACTTGTCCAAACATGCTGGAATGTGAACAGAAGAACATGTGTGTGTGGCATAGCCCTTCGGATCAGTCTTACACACTCCGAAACAAAGTAAAGTCACGAAAGGTAGTTTTAAGTTCACGATGGATGGAATAAAACAATATACGCACATGTTGACACACACAAAGAATGATCATCTTCTCAACCAAACAAAAAAAGTCCCAGTGTTTCAAAAACACACAAGGACTAAATGTGTTTTTCCAGTAAATATCCTGTAGGTAGAAGGGGTTGAGGAATACAAGGATGTGGAGGGAAAATGCACAAGTTTTTCAATGCAAAAATATTTCGTACATATTATAACATTTCAAAAATGAATCTGACAAAACCAAAACCGCATCTGGCAGGTTCCTGAACACAAGTGAATGTGATGATACATCCTCAGCAGCAAAAGGCAACCACGTCAAACATGACAAAAACATAAAAACATCTTTGATTTTGCTTCAAAACCAAGTTAGGAATATTAAGTGAAATGTTTTTTTTTCATGGTTTGAATTTAACATACACTGAACCATGTTTCTCCTCTTTGTTTTTGCTCAAAATAAAATGATGGCTCATCGATCACTCTATATTAAAAGAAATTATAATCATAATTTGGGAAACTTGTGTTCTTTCTGAGAGTTAGAGAGCCAAAATCAGAAGGTCATTAGCTTAGCTTAGCATAAAGACACGTTCCAACCCAAAACTCAACCATTAGCACTAGTTTTCACACTATTTCCCCCTTGTTTAGTCAGTGCTCAAACTAAAATACACATATTCACACTATTCATGGCCAGTAATACTAAGCTAGGCTAGTCACCTCCCAATTCTAGCTCTGTGATGCTAATCTTTTCAAATTTCTTTCAGGAAGAATTAACTACAATATTGAACTCTGTGATGCTGTAAACTTTTTGAATGAACAGGGGCACCTACAACAACAACACGAGAAATCTTAAAGTATATTTTTTCTTCGCTACACGTTGTAACCTCTCTGTAAATTCCTATCAACTGTGAAATAAAGAAGCACTTTGGGATTTTCTGAGTTAGCAGATGAGGAGATGACGGAGGAAAAACATGAAACAACCATAAAAAGAAAAACACTTTCGTCCGGCTGGAGTTGCTTTCTTCCTCTCCACCTTCAGTCTGGCTCAGTTTGGCTCAATCTGCGTCCTGCAGATTCCTACTAACATACTCTTTTTTTTTTTTTTTTCTCATACATGCAGTGGGCAAAAAGCCTGGACAGATTTATCATCTCTGCTCTTACAGATAAGCATGAAAAAGTGGCCTGTTTGAGATGGAGGAGCAAAGAAAAACTCATAATTGCATATACTGCTCGTTGCATAGAGAAGCCTGGCGTACAAAAAACATAAGATCTGCTCAATTAGGAGTCAACTACCGAATGATCAACATGGATACGACCAAATGAACCCTGCTGCTCTGCGGGCGGCGATGAAGCTCCGTGAAGTTCACAGCTACGACAAGTGAGTGAGATGGAGATACAGTTAATTAAGGTACAGCAGGTGTTTTGATCATTTACAACATTTGTCCTCTCAGCTGGAGCTTTGTTTTGGGGAACGGGTGGGCTGCTGGGTGTCACATTAAGGCGGGGCCAAAGCAAGGAAACACAATAAGATGTAAACATGTTGATGTTTCGGTCTCAGTCCAACACAACAAGGGGAAAGCAACAAACGAGGATCTGCGTATCACTCTGTCCGGCTCTTTCTCCAGTTGATAAATAAAAAAACAAACAAACAAAAAAGCAGAAGAAGCACGTGAGGAGACGCCGTTTACTGACATCAAACCGCCCCCCTCCATTCCTCCGGACAAAAAGCTCGGAGCTGCAGAGCGCCGCACGGCCACCAGCGACGTGTTCGGTTGGCACATAAGTCGATCGAAACAAGAAAACAACAAATGCCACATGAAATAAATCGAGGACAGGTAGAGGAGCACAGATAAATGAGATATTTTGTCTCATGATCTTCAGCACTGTTTGTCCAGTGTTGTTGTTGTTTTGTGTTTTTTTTTTTAACTCATTTTTTTTTGTTTTCTTTTTTTTGTCCAGTTGAGTGATTGACAGCAACAGGTGTCTCTGCAGTTCAAGGTTTCGTGGTGTCGGCAGCGGGAGGGAGGGAAAGCTTTGACGAGTGCTTGCAATACACATTTGAAGCAAATCTAGATATATAGAATGCGTGATCCTTGCATCGCTTTATTTCATGGAAGCACCGATCCACCTTCCTTCCTTCCTTTCTTATTTTTTGGTGAAAAAAATCCCTCATTTCCAGATGCCCACCTTTGGAAAGTTCACATCCCCCCCCAATTATGATAGATATATGAGTATATTACACAGCTGTATGCCTCTTGCATGTCCCCCACCCCGTCCCCACATCACTTTTTCATATAGAATTATATATCTGTCTCCACACAAAAAACTAAAATCAAACACAAGATCTTTTACAAGACTCTCTTGTCGTCTCCTGTTGCTCCAGTCCATCCACTCCCACAACAGTTTGTCAGGCGCGCCTGCAGAAAGTCTGTTTTACTTTTTCATTTATCATCTTTTCTTTAATATATTGCCACATTCATATATCATGCATTTTACTGCATTGCTATTGCACTGGTCCGGATTATTCAGGAGGTGTGAAGAGGCGGGAAGAGGGCGCGGGATTCGGGGCGGGAGAGAAGAATAAAGGGAAAACAAAGCGATGAATATCTTAAATAATATCTAGTAGGGCTCAGGTTGACCGCCACGGAAAGCGACTTGTCCTCGACCGAAAGAGGAAGAGGGTGAAGAAAGAAGACGAGGGCAGGAGGTGTGGTGGACAAAAAGGGCCAATGGTATCTCCCCTTGAAGTCATCTCTCTCTGTTTTCTTTCTCTGCGTTCTCCTCTTCACACCGTTCTCACCCTCCTCCTCCTCCTCCTCCTCCTCCATCTCTACTGCTTGTGGATGTCCTCGCTCCGGATGATCTTGTACGTGATCCAGTAGAAAATGTTAAAAATGAGGAAGACGAGCGGGAAGGCCACGCGGGACACCGTGTCGATGCGCTTGGCCCGACTGATGAACAGCTTCTTCATCTCCTCGATGCTCTTCTCGGGCGCGGCCGAAGCCGGAGCGTTGTTGTTGTTGCCCTTGATGGCCATGCCGTCCTTGGCCTGCAGGCAGGTGGGGCCCATGCCGTAGCCGGGGAAGCTGAAACGCCCCTCACCCGTCTCATCCTCCTGCAACACAGGCCAAGACTCAGGCTGTTAGGAACCAGAGAAAGACGTTACTGTTGGAGGTGTGTGCATGTTTGCAGATGTCTGTGTGTGTGTGTGTGTGTGTGTGTGTGTGTGTGTGTGTGTGTGTGTGTATGTGTGTGTGTGTGTGTGTGTGTGTGTATGTGTGAGGTCAGTACAGATTCAATTCAGACAGATTTAGACATTAAAAACAAACAACACAGATGATATGAAGTGAAAATGACAATTCAGTTACTATACTTAAGTACAACTTTGAGGCACTTGTGGTTTACTTGAGTTTACAATGTCCTTCAACATGCAGCTATACTGACGTCAAGACCTTTACTGTTGCTGTTTAGGCAGAAAGCATCGTTTTCCAGTGGTCATTTGTTGTTAATCGATTGTTTTTCAGATGAATGTCAATTCATGGCAGTAGTAAATGACAGCTCTGCTTTGTTTTGATTTCCCGTCCTCTCTTCATCTACCTGCAGTTCAACAGATGGACAGAAATACGTTCCCTAAAGTCCCTATCTGACCTTGCAGAGGTTGTTTTGCGGAGGAGCGCCGTGCAGATATGAGGAGAACATGCAAATTCCTCACAATAGATGCTGGATTCATAAATTATGAGCTCATTATCGATTGCACTGCATTCAGCGCCGAGGCCTGAGCCGATATCTCCCCTTTGTTAAAAGTTGTCAATACAAACCGAGGCTGGACACCAGCTGGGTTTATCTCACCCGTCAAGGGGAGCGAGGGGGTGAGTCGGGGCTGCCTGAATGGATTGGACTGATTGACATGCGCTGTGCTCAAGGTTATGGCGTGTGCGTGGTGTTTTCACCCGGGCACGGTGAGATATTGAAAATCCTATCTGCGGCGTCACCCTGCCTTTTCATTACAGGAGACACAATGACTTCCTTATCTGGTTCAGAGACTCCAACACAAACATTGACAAGGGCCGAGAGACACTGAGGGTGTGTGTGTGTGTGTTTGTGTGTGTGTGTGTGTAAACTAAACTAGGAAAATAACAAAGTGTCCTTCAAAGTTAAAACAACACCTGTGAAATCAAAAATTGAGCAGACAAAAAAAGCCCCGTGATGATTAGGAGTCCTCTTTGTTTGGATTGGGAACATTTTGATGAAAAAGGCGCAGTTGAAAATCCACGCATGAGTTGTATTCCCTCTGGGGCCACTGTGGGAGGCTGTGTGGCAGCCAATCAGCAGGGAATCTTTCCAGTGCATTTCAGTTGAAGAAGAAGAAGAAAAAAAAAAGAGCATTTTGTGATCAGAAAACAAGCAGCCTAACTCAGGAGAAACTGTTGGCAGCAGGGGAACTTTAGTGACGCAAAACCTCTGCAGCGACAACAAATCAACCCGCCTGTAAAAAAGAAAGAAAAAAAAAGAGCCAGTCCAAGTCTTCTGTTGGACCTGTGTCTAGTTCCCAGCAGTGGGCGAAAATAAATAGCCAGTGAGCCAAGACTTGCAAATATCCATCAATAAAATAGCAGAAAAGATGATAAAGATGCCCTTAAAAACCAGATCAGATGAAGCATGAGCAGCCACACGGGGGACACTTCTGACCTATGTGTGTTTGTGTGTGTGTATGCTAGCATGTGTAGCATTCGAATGCATGTGTGTGTGCATGTATACCAATGTGTGTATGTATAGATTTGTGCATATAGATGTGTGTGTGTGTGTGTGTGTGTGTGTTGGACCACCGGGTAGCGATCCATTTTTAGCGCCTCATGTCCCCGTTCTGTCCTTGCATCCACACCAAGCCATCTATTACTGTTAATACACAAACACACACACACACACACACACACACACACACACACACACACACACACACACACACACACACACACACACACACATCCCGGGTGTCTACACATTAGCTGCGATGCTAGCCGACCTCTGCCCGTCCTTCAGTGACGCCGCTAAACTATTACAGATGCTCTGCTTTATTCTCCCTGCCATGTGATTAATGTGGAGGGCGGAGAGACGTGAGGAGGAGGCGCAATGAGGAGAGCGGCGGAGGGAGGAAGAGGAGGAGGCGTGAGGAGGAAGAGAAAGGAAGAAAGGGAGGAGGAGAACAATGAGGGAGCCCTGCAGACTGCAGATAGGGCAAAAACAGAAGTGTTTTAATGTCAGAAGACCCCCTGATGGAAGCTATGCCCGAAGATGGCCCAGGTGATTCATTACTGTTACAGCTAATTACAAAATTCCCCTCCATTAACACAGGAAGGATCGGGCCTCGGATGCATGTATGGATGGATGTAAAGATGGAGAGAAGGGCGGAGGAGATAAACTGTTGAAAGAATGAAGCTTTGCCCTTTGGGTTCGACAAGGGAGGGAATTTATAGCCCCGCTTTGGGATACAGCTCACCTTCCCGTCTTTTCTTTTGACGCTGCCGCTTTTACACACTTTCTCCTTGAAGGCCGTCAAATAAAAACACACGAACCTTATCAACACATAAACACGCGTCCTTATACTATTTTAATCAAATATCAAAGACGAAATGGATAATCTTCTAATAAACCACTTGTGCGAAATAACTAAAATTACCCACAAATGTCTGAATATTAACGGAAAATCTCTCCTGTTGTGTACAAAATGAAATAAATGTACAATTATTGCAGGAAAACGGACTAAAGACAGACAAACACTGATGGACTACACAGAATTCTTGCCTCAGGGGGAATAGTTTACTGTAGATGAAGGAAGTAGATGTAAAACTGTACAAATAAAGATCCTACAGAGATAGAAGGTTTATGGGGAAAATAATAGCAAATGGATAATAAAGAGTCAGAAATAGAAAAATAGCAAATGCTAATTGTGTCTTTTTAAAGCCAGAACAGTAAACAGGTCCCATCTTGGACTATAAAACATGTTTTTAGATGGTTTTAATCAAACGATTGAGCAGTATAAGGCCTACAAGATTAAGACAGGTGGATTTTTACTTGAACACTTTACAAGTTTTCGTACGAACAAGTTTTCTTTCTTTTTTAATCATATTAATCTTTTTAATCCCATCAAAAATATTTTAATAAGATCTTTTCAGAACAATATTCAGTTTATTTTTGTCATGTTTTGTCTTCCTAGCAACCCTTATCTATGGTGCTACTGGCTTTTTAGACCATGCAACCTGCTGAGAGCCATGGAACTATAATTACACTGAGTTTTAAACCACTGTCAGGTGAAGTAAATAACACTGATCTTCTTACAGCAGTGGGATATTCTGCTGGGAAATCTTGGGTCCTGCATTCATGTGGATGTCTCTTTGATGCAACCCTTCATGGAGACTGATGGCAGCATTCTCTCCCAGCAACACAACAAACCCAATAACTGAACATAAGTAGTTTATCCTCACTTTTTTAATGGTGTGCTGTAGACAGACTCAAAAAAACATTCACAGTATGTAGGTAGAATTTAACACGGCTTCCTGAAATATACTGAAGTTATCTCACAATAGAAGTCAGCTGATTATGAAGAGGTAGAATGGAAGGATTTGTTAGAAATGACCCCTTTTGTGTCTTCAAAGAGTGTTTTTCTTTCACATATTACTATCATACTGCCAAATGTTTTTTTGTCCAATAACTTCATCCTACATGCTGAAACGACCCTTGAAAACTTAACCAATTTATCTCTGGCGACTTATTAGAAAACAGACAACCCATCCAGGGTACCAGTGCCGGCTTCTATGACTCTGTCACATACATTAACCTGGTACAGTTTTGCTATTGAAACTATGGTATATCCCATGAAACTGAGGCTCAAAATTGGATGTAGAAATGAGATTTTGGCACCTGGTGTGGATGTAAAAAAAATAATTCCACTGGAGGCTGCGATATTTCATAGAATAACCCTTTAAAGTGACAAAACTTATTGTTTAATGTTGTGGCTGTAGACAGACTCTGAGGGCAGGTAACAAAAAATATTCATAGTACAAAGGTAGAATTTAACATGGTTTCCTGAAATATACTGAAGTTATTGCACAATAAAAGTCAGCGCATTATGAGGAACTAGAATGGAACGATTTGTTTGATTTGATATGAAATTAGATTTTTTTGTGTGTCCTCAAAGAGTGTTTTTCTTTCACATATTACTATCATACTACCATTAATCACTTGTGTTAAATGTTTTTTGTCTAATAACTTCATCCTACATGCTGATACGACCCGGGAAAACTTGACAACGATGCTTTTTGAACAGTTTTCTCTAGCGCCTCATCAGAAAACAGATCAGCTTCTATGACTCTATGTTACACACATTAACTTGATGCCGTTTTGCTATTGAAACCATGATATATTCCATGAAACTGAGCCTCAAAGTTGGATTTCGAAGCAAGATTTTGGCACCTGGTGTGTATGTAAAAAAAGAACTCTACTTGCGGCTGCGATATTTCACGGAATAACCCTTTCAAGCGACAACTGTAACCCATTTCTAGCCTCTCTGTTTCAGTCGTGACTCTATCTGTATAATGCAAATATCAGCATCATATAACAAGAAGAAAATGGATCAGAGAGAAGGAAAATGGAAGGAAAGGGAGACAGGAAAGAAAGATCTAGCAAGCAACGAAGAGAAACAATCACAAATCAATAAAAAAAGAGACAGAAAATGTAGAGGTTGAAGTAACAGAGGAAGAAACTGGATGGAGGAAAGAGAAGAGAGTGAAAAAGGAATGGAGAAAGAGAGCAAGAGGACCTCTTAGCTCGCTCATCCATCATGCTTTCATCTCACGATTGAAGCATTTATATCTCTGGCTCTGCTGATGTGATTAATCGAGCAGATTAGCAGGAAGCAGAGAGCAGACTACGTCAGGCCCGCTCGTCTCCGCCATCTCCTCTGCAAATATTACCCTTGGATACTTGTTTTAGAGACCTGCATTTACATAAAACACGATTCGGAAAGGTGTCAGCCCCAACTAACGCTGGCATCAGTCTCTCCTGAAAGAGGCTGGAGGAGGAATTCCTTGGCTTGCGTTCCGCTTTATGATTTCCCCCCAGAAGCAATTCCAGTCGAGCGGTGGAGAAGGAAATATATTATAAATTTGCCTTTGCCGATCCATTTTCTGGTGGATTCATCTCAAACCGTTCTCCACCCTGCTCTCCCCGTCTCCCCTCTGCCTCTCGCCTCGATTAAGGCCATTTGAAGCTTTTTAGGATGTTTCAGTATCAATATGTTAGCGGTGAGTGGATTCTGCGGCGCTGGGGGGAATGTCTAAGTAATGCGAGGTTTTCTTGGGCCTAGAGTTTTACCTATGCAGATGTTTGAAGGTGATATTTGGGTGTTTGTTTTGAGAGATATCCAGTTGCAGTGGGCTTCACTACTGAGAATGTGTCTGGGATCCACTGACCATTTTTAAATCTACATCTTAGATTTGATTTTAGGTGTGTTCCAGGATTTATTACTATCGTACCAGGAAGACATTTAGTGCATCCCAATACATAGCATGTCATACAATCCAGGCCAAAAGTTTGGAAGCCAGGTCAAATATGTACAAAAAAGATCATCTTTTTATTGTTATACTTTGCAGCAAAATAAACATGATTATTATATAAAGACTCACTCATCAGAATACAGTTTTACTGTAATTATCAGGCATTTGTATCTGTACTCTTGTTTCTCTACTCAGCTGTTTCTTTCTGTGGTGGTTTATCAGAGATATGGACACAGTTGAGGTTTATTGGGATTTTTGTATGGAAACACTCAAAAGCCAAAGAGCTAAAGTGAATAATGCAATCTGTGATTTGTTTTTTTTACTTTTGCGCTGAAGTTGTGACTCTTGTAAATCTTCTCAACCCTAAAATTAAGCCCTTCTTTTCTTTTGTTAACATTTATTCAGCAATCGCCGGGTAACATCAATGCACATCTGAAGGTGAATTGAGGAAAATGGTGCAATGAAAGGAAAGTGTGACCATGCAGTAAATACATCCCAGAATCCACAGAATTCATACTGGTTTTTAAGAAAGACGTTGTGAACATAAACTTAAAGTTGCTTCTCAACTTTTGGCCTGTAGTGTATGTTGTATAGCAAAGGTATCAGGACTTCCTACTACCTCATATTGGATTTTTTTGAGTATTTTAGCACAGAATCCTGTGCAAAGGATAGGATTTCTAATAATCAATGAGCCTTTCAACACCATTAGCTAACACAATGTAGCATTAGAACACAGGAGTGATGGTTGCTGGAAATGTTCCTCTGTACCCCTATGGAGATATTCCATTAAAAATCATCTGTTTCCAGCTGCAGTAGTCATTTACCACATTAACAATGTCTAGACTGGATTTATCATTCATTTAATGTTATCTTCATTGAAAAAAACACTTTTCTTTCATAAATAAAAAAGTGTATGTCCCAATTCTATGTATACTGAATCAAACAGTACATACTTTGTGAGGGCAGCTGTAGTAAAATACATCATATCGAGTCACTTCTTGTTGTGCACAAGCTTTACAGCTTTGCATGGCAGGAGCACGTTTTCTCTTATCCACATGAAAAATACTGCAAACACATTTGAGTTTTAAATTCATGGTTGCACATGTCCCTAGCTCCCTTCAGGACAATTCATACAAACAAGCAACCTGCAATGACAAGACATTCATAAATAAAACGGAATTCATTCCCCGCTTTGACACGATCTGCTTCCCAAAACTGGTGACTCCTTCTATGTAGCTTATTCTGTGGAGTATATTTCACCTTTTAAAATGTGTCCTAATTGAACAAATCAAACTTCAGAGTCCTCATAGAGGTTTTGGGTGCATTTGTGTATCACAAGTGTTGAGGTGTGCATGAAAAACTGTCCTCTGTTTGCCTTCCTCTCTGGCGTGAAAGCCAGTTACAGTTACAGTGCAACAAAGTGAAACTCACACACAGAACACGAAAAGGAGCTCAGGCTGGATTTTAAACACTCCTGATACCCTACAGGGCTCCACTGACAAAATGCAAATGTTTCAGTCTACGTTTTCTCAGCATGGTGAGTCACTTTATGTGCAGGTTAATGTACAGGTGCACCCGGTCCAATGATTGACATCACACCCAACATATTAGGGTTATATCATTCCATAGCATTAACAAATGGATCCTTTATTGTATACACACATATGTAAATGTTAGCTGCTATACTAGAAAGACAATAAAATGCCAACACCAGAAGAGGTGATATCTAATTCCTCATTTAAACCACTAGGGTGTAGCTTATCCATGCTAGTAGAGGAATTCATACTTTAACTCCTGTTCTGTGTGTAAGTCCTGCTGTGTTGCTCAAATTAGCCCTTCAAAATGTGCCCTGAATGATCAAATTTGGAGTGTTTTTAGTGGAGATGTGTGTTTCTGTATGTATGCAATTCAAAAATCTGCAAAATTAGGCATCATACTGTTTCCTATGCACCCAATAATATATATAAATGTTAGCTGTTACACTAGAAATGAGTCATTTTAGTATAGAAAGACAATAAAACACAACCACAGTAAAGAGAGGTTATATCTAATTCCACATTTCAACCACTAGGGTGTAGCTCATCCTTGCTAGTAGAGGAGTTCACACTGGCCTAAATGATGAAATTCCCAGTGTTTTTAGTAGAGATGTGCATTTCTGCATGTGTCCAATTCAAAAATCTGAAGAAAAAAAAATGCAGCAAGTGCAAGAATGTAAATGTTTTTTTAATTCACGCTGGACTTCCCTCAGTGCAAACTGAGGCATGCAAGGTGAGTCACCAGACATGTGGGTTCCTGTACAGGTGCACCCAGGCAGCCATCCAGGGTTTGATTAGACACACATGACGCCAGCTGGCAAACAGACCAGATCCTTCCACTGCTCGGACACGTTCTCACACACTAATACTCACTGTGTACATAAAGATATCTGCTGTTGGTGTAGCAAAACAATAAAAAAGACTCACACACAACATTTAAGCCACTAGAGTGCAGCTTATTCACCCACACTGAAGTCTGTACCCCTGTTTTTCTTTCTGTCTGCAACAAGGAAGGACATCTACTCCGTCATGTTTTCCTTTGACTTCCTGCCAGGTAGCAGACATGGGAATATACCGTGTTGTGTCTGCTGAGTGCGATGCAGATACTGGATGGTTTTGTATCATAATGTACATCATTAAAGGCTGCTGGAGGTGGGTGAAAGTGAGACTTTCTTCTGCTGTTATTGGACAGTCACCCACGGATGTTTACACAGCGGCTCTAATTAGATACATTCTCCCACACGGCGCCCACATCGGCAAACTTAATCATGTTAGTAACGGTTGCCATAGCGGCGGGTCACAGCGTGTTTTATTATGTATGTATAATGACACGGAAGTTGGCCAGATGTGTGGAATGAAAGTATTTCTTCAAACAAACACAGTGCAAAGTGTATTAGTCAGTGACACGACTACAGATAGGCAAACTTTTCTAATCTATATATAATGAAGAAAACATACACTTTGTTCTTTTGGGTTAAAAGGTGAATGTGTTTTGATGAAACAGTGCATAAACATGTTAAGTTCCATTAAAAACAACAAGCTGCTGATGCAATACACAGTAAGGCAGTTGAAAGCGACTAAACAAGACAATTGTATAACCACTGACCCTTAACTTCTTAGTGTACTTTTAGTAATGTGCTTTTATTGTGACTTATTGTCCTATGTATAACTGTTATGTCTTTTTTCTGTTTTTTCTTTTTACCTCTCTAGGGACTGTGCATGTAAATTAGCATTGTTGCTATAATCCGGCATATTTACTTCCATTGCTGTTCATTAATGTGCACTGTCCCTATCAAATAAATTAATAAATAAAACAGTTTTTCAGTGTTTGAGAAATTTATACCATGCTGTCTGTATTTATTTAGCTAGGAATATCCATGAGGAGTGGAGATCAGAAAGAGGATAAACAAAAAAAAGGTGCCACACTGGGTCAGTACTATCACTTTTGCAATGCTCTGTTCTGTTCTTTTGCTTTATGCTGCCACATTTATTTGCAAAGATTTCGATTTAGGTCTTTTACTCCACTCTTTAGCAATTTTTTATTCTCATTTTATGTCCTTAATTTATTTGTCTTGTATGTTTAAGAAGATGTTTCACTGTACACTGTGTATAATGACAATAAAGCTTTCTTATCTTATCTTTACTAATTATATTGACCAGCACTGTTATTAAGAGGCAACAACTTTGGCATAAAACTATCAATTATAGGACCAATCAGCGATTAGCATCACACTCAGAACAGACAGGAGTTGGAGTTAATATTATTAAGAAGGCTGTAAGCTTTGGCATCTCACAGTTGAGGAGAAACATCTACACTATCATTCAAAAGTTTGGGGTCACCCAGACAATTTCATGTTTTCCATGAAAACTCCCACTTTTATCCATGTGCTAACATAACTGCACAAGGGTTTTCTAATCATCAATTAGCCTTTCAACACCATTAGCTAACACAATATAGCATTAGAACACAGGAGTGATGGTTGCTGGAAATGTTCCTCTTTGTAGATATTCCATTAAAAACTTCCAGCTAGAATAGTCATTTACCACATTAACAATGTCTAGACTATATTTCTGATTCATTTAATGTTATCTTCATTGAAAACAACTGCTTTTCTTTCAAAAATAAGGACATTTCTAAGTGACCCCAACCTTTTGAACGGTAGTGTAGATGTCATAGTTGTGTATAAAACTACATTAGGAAGATCAAGACTTCCCTGATCATTGATTCTTTAAATCCAAGACTTTATTGTCTCAGCTTTCAGCCATCCATCCCTGCTTTTCTTGCTCTCCTCCGGTTGTTTCCTCTGAAGTCCCTGCTCGCGTTAAAGCGTGGTGCGCTAATGTCTCTTGCTCATCAAGCCGCTGACCTGGAATGATTATCCACACGATCTGCCGCTCTGTTCTTTTCTCTCCACTCTTTTCTCCTTCCTCTTCTGCCATTTGATCTGAATGCCATTCGCAGGAAGTCACGACACCTTTAGCTTCATGCGTTAAATCTGACGTTTAATTTTTAATGCCAGCCAGGGTTCACTTGGGCTTAATGTGCGGTTAAATTTAACCTTTCAACGCCAGATGGACATCACGAAAACATGGACTTTCTGCACCACGACAGAAACACCCAAACTATGATTGTGTTTACATGTACACCAGCATCCCAGCAGCTTACATCGAAACATATTCCTGTATACATGATGATGATTACTGTTAGTGTAACTGGAACGACAGCGGAGCAGCGGATGAAGATATGCAGCTGAAGCATCTGTGCAGGTCACGATAAGACACATAGATGCAATGGTATTTTTCCAAATACTTGCATCTCTGAAACGAGGGTGAGAAATTATCCAGATTTTTGACTTTAGGATGCAATGTTTAGACGTGTAAACACAAAAACAGGACACTTTAAAAACCTCATAAGTGGGAAACTCAAGTTCATATAATCTCAAATTATGTTTCCTGTCACATTTTTTCTCACTGTGGGCTCATTTTCCAGTGCAATAAAAAAAGTCCTGCACAACCATGGATCAGAGAGAACTCAAACATGTCTATTGTTCACAATAATTAACCCTTAGATGCACAAGTGATTGGACCCTACACTCTTCCATAAGTGAGTCAAAAATGAACCGCATAAGAATCAATGTGTTTTTATGTCATTTTCTGTCAGAATAAAAATTTGTATTATTGTTTGTATTATATTTTTGTCCACAGAATAGCAATAGAAGAATGTCAACATCCATTTTGTTGCCATTTTTCCACTCTTTTCCTCCAGCTGTTGCTCCTCCAAGTTTGTGCATCACCTCTTGTATGATATTATCCATGATGAAGAGCTTGGGGTAGTAATACAAACATCACAATTTCTTTAAAATTATAAAAGCTATCTAAAAAAATTAAGTGGAATGATATCAAAAACATGTGTTTTGAGGAATAGCTGGAAAACGAAATGCTTAAAACTTTTCATTACAAAGATATTGCAAGAAAACTACCTCACCAGGTCATTTTAGACCCACTTATGCATCTAAGAGTTAAGATATAATGCCATAAATTATCAGAAAAGTTTACGTTAAATTTCTATTACTAATAAAATGATTATTCATTTTACAAAAATTGAAAAGATCCTAGAGTGAACATGTACATTTTATGTCCAAGTGCCCACAAGTGTTATCAATACTGGAAAAAAAAACATGGTGACTCTACATGCTGTAGATATTTTACAATAAGGAGAACAGCATTTTTAGCTTCATAGAGAATCTTGTTAGTGCAAAAAATTTCAATGAGACATACAGAATGAAGTGATTTTGCTAAAAAAATGATGTTTTAAAGTGTCCATTTCACTGCATTTCTCAACACTATAGCACAACAACGTCACAGATGATTAGTACAGTAACTATCAGAAAAGTAAAAATTCAATATCCGTTTTTAGAATTTCTCGCCATGATAAACAATGTAATTCTATAAAGATACAGTTGTTCAGAGGGTTAAGAGTTTCCTTTTAAAATCATAGTTTAAATTAATACTCCCTAATATTTCCATGACCTTTATCGTGCATTTTCAATGTATTGAAAATCTCAGAAATGTGGCAAGAAGCACACTAATGTCATGTATCCTCCTTATTTATGAACAAAGTTGTACTGAGTTCAGCACATTGTAATAAAATACTGCATATTAAAATGTATAATATCAGTTTGTGATGACTGCAAGCGCAGGCTGCACAAACTTAGTGCCTTAAAATTCATTTTACACGTAGAAAACAATTAAATGCAGACGTTAGCGGAATGTAACAGTGAACTGCAAACGTCTGTGTATCTGTCAGATGAAATTATATCTGCAGTGACATCTTTCAGTCTTGTTGGGTTGTTTTTTTTCATGCTCTGCAATTTGTTTCACTGCCTTGCACATTTATTTCTATCACAGAGGCTTCTGGGGTTGTTACATTTCTTTTATTTACACCGTTTAAAGTGGCTCACTTATGCAGCTTCTCATAGTGTTTATTAGTGCATGTATGGACATAATTACTAAAATCCCACAAATGCTGCTTTATCACGTCCGCATGAAGGATTTTCTTGGGTGGAAATCAGCTCAAGAAGTGCACAGATTTGATGCTCCGGTATCCTGGATGGCCTTGTGTCCAAGAGTTCAACCTTTAAGTCTTGTAAAAACATGGAAAGCCTGATGGAAATTCATGTATTCACTAATCCAGTGGCTTTAAGACTATAATAAGGGCGAGAGGTCAGAGCATTTCCTCTGCCAACTGGGAATCACATAAATATGGATATTAGCATAAAATCTGCAAGGTAATATGGTAATTAGGTTCTAGTGGAAGAAGTGTCATCAGTACAGATGTAGAATATGTGCTTAAAGACAACAACGTCCTCCACAGTGTTTGTAGTCCGTCTGTGAAGCGATTCTCTGTCCAATCAGGAGACAGTGAAAGCGTTGCTCGCTGCTCGACAGCCGACCTGTCAGTCTGGAGGTTGACTTGAGCCCGTGGAGATCGCTGATCGCTCTCACTACGCTTCTTTAGGCCTCTTAATCCCTCTGCTCTCTTATCTGCCTTTGTTCTGAAAGCTGCCGAACAGCCTGTGAGATCAAGGAGCAAACCAGCATGTAGAGCTTCCCCCCCTGCCGAAAAACGCCTAATCAGGGCTAACGAGCTGATTATAGCCAATCAATCAGGAAGTCGGTTTCCCTAATAAGGCGCTGTCATTATCAAACAGTGGGACGGCGTTTGCATGCAGTTGTGGAGAGGGTTGGGGGGGGGAGGTCACGTCCCTCAGGCCACTTCTCCAAATGTACATCTCTTTTCCCAGAAGGCTGAGCGAGCCAAAAACAGAGCCAGCTGCAGGGCAGGAAGCATCTCCACGGTCGCCCTCTCTCCTTTTCCCTCTCTCGGTATGTTGTCGAGGTGAAAGAGAAGAGGACAGTCATCAGGCTGTAGCAGCTCTCTGCCTCTAGGCTACATAAAAACATGCTTTAATGTCCTTTTTATACTGTGATCCTGGATGGTATGTGCAGCTGACAGGAGCAGCGGCACTCCAGAACGGATAATTCCTCACAAATAATTTAATTTAAATGAAAGCCTGTCTAAAAATACTAATTTGCATTCTGTGCTGTGAACTGCAGAAAAAAAAGCCACTGAAGATGGTCCTGATTGAAATGGAAGCGAGAGGCAGTAATGTTCGACTTTGATTTCTAAAGGGGCTCTCTCTTTTTCAGTCTGGAGAGCCTGTCTGTGTTAAACAAGCGAGCTGCTGCCAGGCGGGCCTATCCTTCAAGGATGAGTGGCGCTATTGATCTGATCCCCGTGTAGTTGCCCCGTTAGCCCGGCAGGGGGGGATGTCTCTCTGCCTCGACACTCGGAGGAGCCGACTCTGTCCTCCCAGGGCTGCAGTATCTGTCCATTTGATGCCCTCTCGCTCTGTCTTTCTAATGAGACAGCCTTGTGAAGCAGGTAGCCTCAGTCCGATTGCTTTTGCTCTTTCTCTCTCCGTCTCGTTCTCTCCGGACTATCAGTGTCACTAACGAATCAATAGAGCATCAGGGCAGAAACCACAGAAATCAGCACAACTGGGACTACTCCAACTGCTGCTGCTGCAGCTACCTGCACTGCAACGACAGCCTCACGTCCGGCTCTGAAATACGAGCTGAAGTGCGGCACTGATTCGCGATAAAGCAGGGATGGTGGTGCTGCAGCCTCCATTCTGAATTACACACCGGCAGCGATCACACACATTTCTACTGTTCTGTACAGTCCCCTGAAAAGCTCGACTGCTGCTTCACAGAACTAGCTGGTTATCCTCAGAGAGCACTTTTCAAGCAGCACACATGCATCACAACAGTTGCATAAAAGCCATGAAACCCTCAAGGACATTGTTCACTCAGATTGTGGAGACCTCCGACTGTACTCAGCTGCACCTCGGAGCTATTCACCACTACAGTCGCCATAATGGGAGTAAACAAATCCCTCCAGGCAAATATTGTTCTAATTCAATATGTTAGAAACACCATATCAAAACTGGAGAGGTGCGCCAACCGTGCTGGTGATCCAAATAGAACACAACTAACTACACTATCGCTCAAAAGTTTGAGGTCATCCAGACAATTTCATGTTTTCCATGAAAAGTCACACTTTTATCCATGTACTAACATAACTGCACAAGGGTTTTCTAATCATCAATTAGCCTTTCAACACCATTAGCTAACACAATGTAGCATTAGAACACAGGAGTGATGGTTGCTGGAAATGTTCCTCTGTACCTCTATGGAGATATTCCATTAAAAATCAGCTGTTTCCAGCTAGAATAGTCATTTACCACATTAACAATGTCTAGACTGTATTTCTAATTAATTTAATGTTATCTTCAGATTATCTTGGACATTTCAAAGTGACCCCATCCTTTGGAACGGTACTGTATATTAGCAAGAAAGACTACTAAAACTGCTGCATTGTTCCTCCTTTTTATATGTTCCTTCCTTGCTGAGGAAAACTTTCTCACATCGGCTGGTAATCATCTCTTAAGAAGACATAATCCCCTTAGAAGAGCAGCATTTGAAATGACAGCAAACTGCAATCAAACATAGTTTTAATGTCTTGATGGTGCGACAAAGCAACACAACATTCCGATAAGTAACTTTTAAACGTCTCAACCAAAGTCCAGATCATGACCCAAATTAAAATATACTGTATTATTAGTCTTGGTCATATTTTTCCCCTGATGCTAATGAGGTAGATTGTTATTCTCAAAGTCCGCATGAAGTTGAAATGAAAATCCACGCGGTAACTTGGATGGAAATCATTCTTCTGTGCTCATACTGTAGCTGCTAGACCAGCGATCAGCCGGTTCAGTGCTCCTGTCTGGCGCTCACACCTTTTGTGCCAAGGTTAAACACACCTGTTGCTCAGTCAGGCCCCTGCTGTCTCGTTGAAGGCGTCTAGTTTTATTAAAGATGTACGACGGACCGCTAAATCATTCAGTTTTTGTTATGCAGTCAACGTGTTGTTGACTTACTTTTATCCGTATTCTATCCTACGACCTTCATCTACTCAGTCTTTTAGTGTTAGTAGATACATTCTGTCCATAATTATGCCTTTTTATACTTTTTCTATCTGTATGTCCCCTGTGTGCTCTCCTCTTATCTTTTATTTCTGTATGTTCCATATGTTTAATATGCTGCTGATTTCTTGAATTTCCCTTGGCATCAATAAAGTACCTCCCTACATAACTGTGCTGTTGTGTGTAGTTTTGTATAGTGTGTCTTGTGCTCTTCTACTTCTTCTGTAGATGCAAATTAGCTTGAAACATGATGATATGTCTGAGCTGTGGACTGTCCATTGTCAATAAATGGAATAAAAGTAACAGACAGTTGTGGAAATGATACTGTGGCTTGTCACTAAAAGTCTAGTCTGTTCTTAGAAAGGAACTGATATTTGACAAATCATGAAAATTCTGCATAATATGTACTGGCATCTTATTTTAAAGTCCAGTGGTAACGGTTTTAAAATAACTTCTTTTGGCAGGATTGCTGCGGTTTTTGCACAACATAAAGCATTACTGGCAAGTGTTTTGGATCTAAAACTACAATAAGCTCATAAAAGAACCAGAATAACATTGTCAGAATTACTTTAAGACTATCTGGGATGGGACTATCTGGGACAAAACTGCTTTCAGAAACATATTTTCTCCCTGTTATATAAGAGTATGACACCATTGGAAAGGCTTCCAGCTTGATATGGCCACAAATTCCTCATAAGGAGGATGGAGGCAAAATGGAGACGTTGGTGACAATGATACCTTTAGACAGGAGACCGGGGTTTGTGTCTGAAACTGTTACTCTTAGATTTAACTTTCATTTTCACTTGCTGTTCAGTTGGGTTTAGAAAAATATCATGATTTAGGTTAAAATACGGCTTCCCAACATGTTTGAAGCTTCTCCCTCATCTTCAGTGTATAATACAACTGGTTAGCTGCAAGGGAGCGACAGTAAAGCATCAAAATTGATTTAAAACAGATTCATGATACGTCACCAACAAATACAACCTGGCAGAAAATACGTTTCCCTCGAAGTGAAATTGAAAATGCAGTTTAGAGGCGGTATTTTTGGGAGACAGGGCTGCAACTGCATATTGTTAGTTGTGCTTATGGCAAATATAATACATTGAGACTTAGTAAGGATCAGGTAACTGAAACTGTTAATATTAAGTACAGATCATGACCAAATCAGTGTCATAGTTGCAGTTCAACTGGAAATGTTTGGTCTTAACACAATAAAGCTGTGAGGAAATGTCTATGTACTTGGATCCAAGATGGCGTCATACTATACTGTACTTTCAGGAAAATGTTTGTGAATGGTGCTGCTGCGACTGCCTCGGTAGGCTGGTTTATACGTGCTGGAGGCCAGCGGTTTCCTCTGCAGTGAGCCGAAACCTGACTGATAGCCCTCTCAGAGCCGTAATGGAGGGCTGTGGATCACATTAGACTCACATTAGAAGGACTGGCCAGAGAGGTTAATTAAGAACGTGTGATGCCCAAGGACCGGCTCCCTCTCCCTCACAGGAAGTCGATAGGCCTTCACCGTCATCGCGTTCGTTTCATAGCGGAGCAGTTAGGATTAATGGTGATGATCGTATTGAAGGCGCTCGCATGTTTCACAATGAATCACTTTCTTCTGTTTTTATTGTGCTTGAAATAAGTAAAAAATTTTAAAAAAGACCCAAGGAGGAGCTGAATTTAAAACACTTTCTGAATGACTCCTCCATTTTCACCGAATTATGCAAACCTCTCGGCAAAATCCTGCTTCAGATGCAAATACCTCGGATTCCTTGCTGTGTTTTCCTGCTGTCCTCAGAAGCCCTTTTAGCTTTACCAAGGTTAGACGGAAAAGTAGAAAAGCTTCTTAAGGTTTGCAGGTTTTTGTGGCGAGAAGAGTTAGCTTGTGCACGAGTGGTGGAAAGTCAGCACAGTTTGGAGAAACTTGCAGGTTTGAGATACATGCTTTGCTTGAGTTCCTCCATTTTCTGCTGCTTTAATACTTCTAATCTGCTACTTTTCCTGAGGGAGACACTGCACTTAACTTTTCTGCCAGAAATGTTGATCTTTCAAAAAGTTCTACTCTCCTTAAACCACTGGGAGAAAGAAATAATAATATGCGGCTTATAAGTATGCACAGATAAGGATGAAAAAAACATCTGAATTATTGAATTGTTTAAATCATATTTCTGACTGGAGGGATACATTCTGAACATTTGATTTAGTTTAATCCATTATTCTGCAACATTGTTTCTTCACTGGGTGTAAATCGTATCACAACCTTGTTTTTGAGTAGTTTTTTTGAATATTGCTGTATAATTATTTTCCTTTATTAAAGCCTAGTGGCTAGGCTAGTTTATTTAGATTAATTAACTGCCAAGAAAAACACTATATGTAGATTTTTCTGAAGCACTTGACTTAATACATAGAGACAATATGCAACAAATTCTTTTAGCATATGGTATACCAGAAGAAACCTTTAATGCTATTATGATTCTACACAAAAACACTCATGCGATGATCTGCTCACCTGATGGAGACACTGAATTTTTTTATATGCTCATCTTACAAGGAGACACCCTGGCTACAAGCCTTTTCATTCTTTGTCTCGATTATGTACTAAGCACTTCAGTCAATCCTGTTAACAACCTCAGCCTCACTTTACAAAATCAAGAAGCAAAAGACACCCAGAAATCACAGTAACTGATGCAGCGTTTGCCGATGACATTGCACTAATGTCTGACAACATTTCTGGAGCAACAACCTTCTGCCTAAGTTAGAAAATGCCGCCGGTCACATTGGTCTCCATGTCAATGCAGAAAAAACTGAATTTATGTCGATCAATACTAGAGGAAAACCTAAATTCACTGTCTGGTTCAAATATCAAATTTCAAATAGCTCGGCAGTAACGTATCACCGACAAAAACTGACGTAAAAACAAAAATTGCAAAAGCCACAATGGAGGTTCACTACCTGCCATGTGTCCCGTTCCTGTCAGCGTTCCTGTTGAGCTTCATCAGTTTTTATTAAATTTCTATCCAATAAGAGGTGATGCTTCCTCTGCATCTAATGTTTCTGTCATCTGCTTGATGCTTTTGTCAAAACTGCCTGACGGTGCATTTATTTTTTTTAAGTGGCTCCTTTGTGAAAAGGCAGAAGTAACGGGTTAAGTGCACTTACACTCTAAAAAGTACTATTTTCACCACTTCATTAAATGCATTTTTGCAAAAATAATCGCATTTGCTGATTCAGACAAACTATTTAAGTTGCAAACATTATTTTGATGGGTGGTTTTGATATAATAATGTTGCATCTGCTCCATATTATCTGTAATTTAAATTTTGTTGGCTGATTTAAAACTAAATTCAATAATGGAAATAGCTTGATAACATTTTTCATTACCTCCAGGGTAGGATTTTAAGTCACCTTGCTTATCTTAGCATGCCTGGACAATTTCAGATGGTGCAAAATGGTAACTAAGAATAAAAAGCTCATCGATGGAACTGAAACTGATAGATGAATTTAGATATAAGGGTTATTCCAGCACTGGAGGACATTTTACGCCCCATGCATCAAATTTCAAATAATCCATGTACAAAATATTAAAACATGTAGTTGCTGTGTAAATTTACTTGTCCTGAGACCAAATCTAAAAAAACTAAGAGAAAAGAATGTTTTTAAAATATCTTTTAAAATACCAAATAAGACTGGAGTTCCTCCTAAAATGACATTTTTCTCTTGTCCCACCGCCCTGATGACCAAATTGAACCTCAAATAAAACAGTTAAAATTAAATTTAAATCTGATTTTTTTGGTATTATGATTTTTTCATTGATGTCTCTTGCAATTGTGAAATTTGAATCATCATAATATTTTAAATAATAATTATTATGCATGGAACGTGTGTCACACAACAACCCTGTTAGCATAACCTTTTTAGCTGGCAGAAGAAGAAAACAGTGAATCACATGATACACTGGAATTATCATCATCAAATAGTTTTCCAAAAGAATGAGTAGAGCAAAGCTATGTCCTCTCTTGTATTTTTCACATTTTCATAACATTGTCAGCCTTCATTGAATGTCTCACTCTACCTCAGGCAACCCTGTTATGCATATTATCAGGATAGGACAAATTCTTTTTACTTTTTTATTTACATTTTTCCATCAGTCAGTTTGTCCTCTTGGTCAGCAGTAACAGCAGCTAAATATCTAGCTTCTACTCCAGAGAAAAAGATCACATTAGCATGGATTAGCAACACTGTTACTGAGATTAGAGTAGGGTTAGCAAACAACAAATAAAACATGGACTATAAATGGTACCATTGATGTGTAAGCTCAACCAATCAAGTCTTTGATACTTTATTGCCTATTATTGATGAATATGTAGCAGAAAATTGTAAAAGAGAAGGTTTATTTTTCAAAAATTTTGAAGCCCAAATGTCCCCCAATTCTAGAATGAACCATAAATAGTTATATGGATAGAACAGAAAATCTCTAATGACTGCACGGTCTCCTGAATTCACCCGGAAAATATTCACCTCCTTTTACACAACATGCCAGCTGAGACCCTGAATTCACCTATTTTGTAACTGGAGCTTAAATAAAAAACCCATAAAGTTAAGGATTCCTCAATAACAAAAATGCTGTCAGCTGGAAAGTCAGTAAGACGTTGAGTGCAGCCGAACAGACGAATCAAATTGCGTAACCAGCCGACGGCCTAAATTCACCTCCCACTTTCATCATACGAGCAGAAATAAACTGTGCGATTGAAAAAAAAATATGCAAAAGGTTTTGGTGCACCAGATGTGGGTCAATCCTGACCCTGCGGTCCTCTTTCACTCTGCCTCTCCTGCTGCTCTCGGGGTGAGCAGGGGTCGAGACACATAGTGAGGTAACAGACTGAGCTTGTGAGCGAGCAGGTTTTAGTGTGATTTCCCTGAAAGTGCAGCGGCAGCCGGACTGCTAATCTACCTCTTCACCTAGCATCACAGCTCAGGGGATTGGGGATTACAACAATGGGATTTAGGATTTATAGTTTTTTACTTTTAGATATTTTTAACCCCCCTTGACCCAATCCCCCAATGCCTCACTGCGCTGTTATTGACAGATCCTGGAAGGAGGCCATTGGTTTGGTTCATTTAAACGAGTGAAACAAAAGCTCAAGTTCATTCTTGAACTTAAAAAAAGAGCACTTTAGTTCTGATCATCCTCAGTGAATGTTCAGTGGTGTGAAGTTTGCATATGTTCCCCTTTGAGCTTTTACAATTTATACTGATCAGCCAAAAAACATTAAAATCACCGGCATAACATTGGCGTAGATGTTTTTCATGCAACCAAAGCAGTTCTGACATGTCGGGGCAAAGATACAGGATCTCTGGTGGCATCCAGTGAAAGCGAGCAGATCTTTTGTGTCCTGTGGGTTGCAGGGTTTAGCTTTGGCTTCGATGGATTGGACTTGTTTCCCAAAGCATCCCATTGATGATCCACTGGATTGAGATTTAGGGAGTTTGGAGGCTGTGTTGGTGCCTTGAGCTCTTGGTTGTGTTCCTTAAGCTGTTCGTGTTGCAGTTCTTGAGGTGTAGTGGGGCACATTGTCATACTGGGGGACTGTTTTTACCCAAAAAGGAGTGTTCTTGGTCTGGAGCAATGTGTAGGTAGTTGGTGCATGTCAAAATAACTTCCTGATGAATGCCAGGACCCAAGGTTTCCTAGCAAAACATTGGATTATTGCGAGAAAATCAATGTTGTACACCTCAGCTGTTGATGGTTTTAAAGTTGTGGGTTTTATCCAAAGCGATGTACATCTGAGAGTAGATGCAACACAAGCAAGGATCTAGTCAGGAGAAAACAACCCGGATAAGAGCCATAAAACAAGTTCAAGTGTGATAACAAGACTGTGGTGCCTACAGGCAATACGGGAAGTAATAGGATTTTTTTTTTTGCAGCCTGTCAAGTGCAAAGGTGTTCAGTGAAGAGCTGGGTCTTTTGTCTTTTCTTAAAGACTGAGAGAAACTCTGCAGATCGAACAGTTTGGTTACTGGTTCCACCACCGGGAAACCACAAAGGAGAAGAGTGTAGCTACTGATCGGCCCAATTGTGGTGGTTCTATCAGGCGCGTTTTGTTGGCCAAGTGTAGAGACCGGGACAGAGTGTAGAGTTCTCATTGTACTTTTGAATGCAAGTGTCAGGTTTGAATTGTATGAAGTGACTCGAACAGTGAGATGACATGAGTTGTTTTTGGCTGGTTGAAAATCAGACGTGCCGCTGTGTTCTTTTTAATCCATGCCGAGATATCTGCAGGGCACGATGAGATCCGGGCAGAATCGATGTGGCCGTCCGGAGGGAACAACAGAAAGAGTTGGGTATCATCAGCATAGCGATGGTATGAGATTTTACAAAGCAGCTTTTTTGTTGTTGTTGGCAGGTCTCACATGCCATTAAAAATGCAACCTGTGATGAGTCACAGTTGCATGGATATGAGCCGAATGCATCAGAGTGGATTTTAAAATTTTAATGATTACACTGAAATATGCTCAGGGTTTAACCCCTGCTTACATCTCTGATATTCTATACCCTCAGGAGCCTGAATGCAGCCCTTGTTAGTGGTCAAGGACACACTGTTACCTCAACTCGTTTTACTGAGTCAGTTCATCTAAAATGTTGGATGTGCTACAAATACTAAGCTTTACTCTCTCTACTAACTAGTTCAGACAGAAGCATTCAGACAACATAGATTTCTTCATTCACTCAACTATTTATGAGTAGCGCCTGCAAAAATGCATAAAAAAACAGGATTTCAGTTGTTTTCTTGTCTGGACTTTAAGAGTCGATACTAGTGATGTTATTGATCAAACGTTTATGTCAATAATTTAGCTAATTAAACATTTATTAACCAATAAGGCAGTTCAAATTTGGGAATTTAAAAATTAAAAAGTGGAGTGTAGTGTGTTGAAGGGAGGAGTTTGTTGTTTGTATATGTGTTTTGTTCTTGTTTTTTTCTAATGTATGTATATGTTTTAAAAAATATATTAAAACATTTCTAATGTTGAAAAATTTTTGAAATTGAAAAGATAAGATGATTTAATATGATGCATAATTCAACCAACTTTTATTGTTTTAATTTAGTTTTTGTTTACAAATTAAGATACCAGTAGTAGTTTGTTGGTTTTAGTCGTTTTATGTTGTCTCAGCTCATATGTAGGTTTGTACCACTGGAAATTTCTTATTGTTATCCCTAAAATCATGTTGATTAAA
This sequence comes from Amphiprion ocellaris, assembly GCF_022539595.1. Taxonomy (NCBI): domain Eukaryota; kingdom Metazoa; phylum Chordata; class Actinopteri; family Pomacentridae; genus Amphiprion; species Amphiprion ocellaris. The sequence goes on along the minus strand of NC_072778.1, from coordinate 3,749,807 downwards.
CAAAAGTGGGAATATGTTGTCAGGTTAAGCTTCGCCACCCCAACTAATGATTCTTAATTTAAGCAAACACATATGCCTAACTCAAGAGTTTTTATCAAGCCACAATAAAAATTACTTGAAGTTTAACACACGTAATTCAATTTTAACATTTAAGCGTGTTAAAACTCTCTTTTTCAGACTTGAATTATTTAAGTCTAACTCTTATTATGTTTTAACCTCACTTGTTATTGTGTCTGTCTCACAGATGACTCACAACCCGCTTTTTAGTGAAAAAACGTTTTGCTTCACACTCTAACCAATCAAAAAACAACTTCATTTACATCATTGGGATGCAGAATCCCAATGAAAGCAAAACTAAAACACCAAAAAGTTGTTCTAGTTTCACCCAATATTCCAAAATCACTAAAATTACTGTTTGCAAAGCAACAAAACAACATTCCTCTGTGTGAAAACCTTCAGTAATGATTCTAAATCTGATGATAGAGACACATAAACGGGTCACTACACACTGCTGATTTGTCCTTAAAAGTGCTGCATGTGGCATTTTATCATCAATAAATCAATCAATTAGTAATACATATGCTAAAAAAGAAGAGCCGACGGATGAATTCGACAGAGAATAAATTGTGTATCAAGCAGCTAAAATGCCAAACATTCACCGCTTCCAGCTCATCAAATATGAAAATTTGCTGCTTTAATCTATTTTGAATCATTCAAATGTAACATCTCTGGGTTTGATTAGTCACTCATGTGGAAAAAAACATGTAAAAGATTCATTTAAATCAAAACCAGCTGGGTCCAAAAACGTCGCTCCGTCCAAACTCCGACTGTGTCACACGGCGTCCCCCGGTGGCGCCGCCTTTCTCACCTCGACGGCCTCGCGAGGACTGGAGGTCCTCATAAATACGTCAACACACGATCAAGCTCACACACACTGAGACATGTCAGACTCAATCAAGCAGCTGGAGTCACGGCAGGCACGAACACATGCCCTACAACACCGAAATGCACAACAGCACTCGCGGATGCACTCATGCATGCTCGCCGGCTGTACAGATACAATCTCACCGCCTCGCTCTCGTCGACACACTCGGACAGACTCGCAAATCCAGCACTGTATGGATTGTTTACTGCGGGCACATCGTTGAGTTTCTTGTGGGCGTTTGCGTTTTCCTGCCCTTCGCACACACAAACCAGCAAGCTTTTACAATCAGTCGGCGCTTCCATATTCTCCGCAGGCCTGACAGCTTTACTCTTTATTCAATACAGCAGCCTGGGACTGATAAATCCGAGCGGACAGATAGAATTGATTGATTAAATGCTTCAAAAGACAAAACCAACCAAAAGAAAGTAGAAGAAAAAAGCCCAGATACATCTCAAGTCTCCTCCAGCGAAAAATTGACATTGTGCTTTGTCATTTTAACTAAATATATCCAAAGCAGTTTTGGAGAAAATTAAATAAAGTGTCACATTTTCAGCTTCCTGCTTCATGTTTATTTCATCGGCGGTAATCTTCACAGGCAGTTAGACAGCTGATAAAAAATTTAAGGCGGTTTTGAGATGTATTTGTTTTCGACTTCACAGCGATGTCAGGATAGAATCTGTTGATGTGATCCTCCTGTTAAAATGCTGCACAGAAACACACGTACGATTCACACAAAACACCCATTTGTTTGTTAAAAATATCTGATACACTGGTCAGTTTTTCTACTCAAAATAATCGTGTATTGCAGCCTTTTGTTTCCCTCCAACAATGTAAAAAATAAGTGTGTTTGAGCCGTAGCGGAAACAAAGTACTGTTTTTGGTCTTTCTGCTTGTTTGAAGGTTGTTTGTGGACTTGATCAACTTGAAATTATACTTTGTCCACTTTGTATTCTGTGAAAATGAGGTTTGCTGCTCCTTCTGCATTGATTTGAACTGCTGTTTGTCACCATATCAATCAGTTGTCATATTTGACAGAAATCAAAGCGTTTACTCGTTGCTGTTGACCCAACAAAACTGTCGTTACGAGTAAACGAAACCCCAATTAATAAAGTATTTCCAATTCTTAGAATTCTTGTGCTGCAGATGTTTCTTTGGCTCTGGCTGCAAAATCTTTGGGAACATTTGGTGAAGCAAAACAGCAAAACAAGCCTGAAATTTTGCTAAATTTCACATCCTTGGCACATATAACAACAATCTACTCGATAGACCCCAATTCATGCCAGATCCTTGTGATTTGGTCAGTCAAAACAGCAAAAAACTGGAAACGTGGCTTGCCATATGTACAATGATGTTAGATGCCTAATATATACATACATATATACAGTTCAAAAGTTTGGGGTCACTTAGAAATGTCCTTGTTTTTGAATTTTCAATGAAGATAACTTTAAATGAATGATAAATCCAGTCTAGACATTGTTAATGTGGTAAATGACTATTCTAGCTGGAAACAGCTGATTTTTAATGGAATATCTCCATAGAGGTACAGAGGAACATTTCCAGCAACCATCACTCCTGTGTTCTAATGCTACATTGTGTTAGCTAATGGTGTTGAAAGGCTCATTGATGATTAGAAAACCCTTGTACAGTTATGTTAGCACATGAATAAAAGTGTTAGTTTTCATGGAAAACGTGAAATTGTCTGAGTGACCCCAAACTTTTGAACAATAGTATATGTACAATATAAGGAACTTCATAGGCCCCCAATACCAACTTTGTTTAAAAAAAAAAAAAAGTATGCATTTTCTTCTGATTTCAAAGGTCAGTAATTAAAATTTTGTCCTCTGCTGCCTTTTAACCATTTGGATATGCTGGAAATAATTTTGTCTGTGTCCTCACTAAATGTCATGGCTGTGAGATTTATATTTCTGGAGACATTAAATGCTTAAAACAGCTTTTTCGAGAGTGAAAATGTCAAAATTCTCAGGTCTGAACACATGCAAATCTCACAATCTAGTCAAAATATGACACAGACTGATCCTACTGTGAATTTATTGACTGAGATTATTTTTAGTGACGGATTAATACATGAGTCAGAATAAACCACAGTGTGTTTTGTTTTCTTTGTGGCTTATGTTCTTAATAATATCCAAAAAAAAGAAGAAGAAGAAGCAAAACAGAGCAGCGAAATTTGCAACCCTGTCTCCCAAAAGCTGACCTTCCTCTCCAAACAAATGTTGTGGAAGAATTTCTCAATCAATGGAAATACTTAGACAAAGAGGACCTTGGGCTTGTGTCCATTAAGTCCTGTGTTCACCCACTTACTTTCATTGTGATTCTGTTTAAAAGAACTCTTTAGTTAGGTTTTAAAAAATGGTATGCTTTGGCCGACACCTTCACAACAACAACTACTTGTTAGAAATTTGGTTAAGCTACATGTTTCAGGAGTTCAAGATATAAATGTCTCATTTTTTTACTTGGCAAGTTCTACAGCAAGATGTTTAATTCAAAATACTGCTATGAAAAGAACAAGACCAAGGAAGTAAAACCCACACTGATGTGATTTCCAGCACTTTACAGGAGCTAAAAACAGTCCTACATATTCTCAATGGGAAGCACAGCTGCAAATACTCATCCCACCTCTAACACCTGCAGCACCCGTCACCGTTCCTTGTGCATTTCCACAAACTAACGCTTCCTACCTTGATTTTGTTTGTGTTTTATGGCTCTTCTACATCGTAAAGCCATTACGAGCCTTGTCTGTGTTTGCTCTGTTGCTCGGCGCCATGAAACATTCATGCCTCGTGTTTCTGCCCGGCGATGACGAGGTGCACACGAAGTTAATATCAAACGCCGAGCGAATCTTTCAGAGGGCCTGAAGATAGACGAGAGCTGAGATTCTACAGTTCCGGCGTTACCAGAGCCAGAAACGACTCAGGGACCAGCTCACAACTTCAACTGTTTATTCTGTTGGAAGCACGAAGCTGTTTTCCACAATAGCCATCCTACTACAAATTCACCGCTGCAGACTTATCGAGACTTATCCGTAAATCGTACAACCACTGAGCAGCCTTGGTGGAGTACTTTGCTCTGTGAGTGCTTTTCTTGTTGAACTATTTGACCATTGGAAAACCCTTTACTGCCTTATAGCTCCTTTGTCCTTATAAACTTTATCCAGTGTAGAAGGTAGATCTGGAGTCCTGAGAATCTGGAAAACTAAACTGATTGGTATTCATCTTTGTTAGACCTTTATGTACAAAATGATGCTGTTGATTTAGCATTTTCTTATTCAGAATCACCTTGAATGCTGATGAACAAATGACAGACTCGGTGGAAAGATTAAAAACAACAAATGTAAATGTGGATGTAAATGCTTGATTGTATCGCAGATGTTGTGAGAGTGTTCACCTTCATGTGTCGTCGCCTCCGTCTGAAACGCAGCAGCTCCTTGTGTTGGCGGGCGATGAAGTTGACGGCAGCGTACTCCAGCAGAGCCGAGAACACGAACAGCAGGCATACGGCCATCCAGATATCGATGGCTTTTACGTAGGACACCTGTAGGTGGGTGAGAAGACCAACAAGAACTGTCACGATAAGGAGCATTTCACTTCTTTTGCTCAAATCCTGGTCTTCAATGACCAATTTTTATACATTTCATACCCAAAATTGCCCATGTTCCAATCTGAGACAGAAACAAAACCAAAAAACAACCAAGAGACAACCTATTCTCAGTAAGAAATAAACGTATGAGTGTGTGTGTGTGTCTGTTCTTCAAATGCCTCGACATCTGTTCATCTGATCTACTTTAAACTTGGTTTCTGTATTGCTGGGAAAACAAGGAAGCGCTGTGTAGAGTTTGGAGTAGATCGGATGAATTGTGGCCATTTTGGGGTCTTTTTTGGATACACGGTGGCATTTTTCTGTCTGTGGGTGCGGCCTGAGTCATCCCTGTTGCATTTTAAATTAAAGGTCACAAATTAATAATGTGAAGCAATAAATAAAGTCATATATGAGAATATGTGGCTAAATTATGAAGTGAAACAGGTGCATAAATTACAAAAATGATTTATAATATGAGGGAACAAATATATCATTTAAAAGAATGACTGATCAACACTTCCCCATCGGACACCTGTATAGTTTTCAATATCAACAGGGCTACAGTGAAATGGGACGTTTGTAATATAATAATACATTTAAGGTTCAAGCTTTTCCACACATTTGAATTTCAGAGGTTCAGTTTCAGCATAGAGTTAGCTCATAGGTTTATGAAGCTCTACATTTATAAATGGATTGAGATGGATAGAAATCCACAACTTAAGACACAAACCAGACCAAATACGAGCAGCTTTTATATTAAACGAGTGCGGTACGGAGCAAGATGGACATGGTGAGGACTGTCCGGATAATCAGGGCTAAATGAAGTCTGGTTGGATCATTGTCTGATTGCTATCTGCCTGCCAAGTACCATTATTCAAGTGTATTCACCCTGGCCTGTCATTACAACTCTCCATCTCTGCACGCAATTACACCGTGCAGCCTGAGAGGGGAGAGCCCTGTTCTGTCGCAGAGAGAGAAAACCCACAATCAGCCGTTTAAAATCCAATTAAACTATGACTTTGGATCACTTTACACAAACACGCAGCGCTTATCATCATCGCTTGGCCTTGTTGTGATTCGCGCTCAGTTCGCTGCTGCTTATGAAAACATTTATCTTGGAATGCCCGAGTGACTTCCAACCCCCCGCCCCCCGCCAGAGCTGCAGAGAACCGCTGAGGCCTGAATGGTCAACCGGTTCACTCGGTTTCATGGTCATCCAGGCAGAGAGAGAGGGGCAGGAAGATTCCAGAGACGGCGTTTAAAAGCAACTCGTTTTATGTGTGAATAAGCAGCCTCGAAAGTTAAGTTGTTTGGCACACAGAAAAGCATCCACAACCACCATCTAACACACCATTTTCATCTGAAAGCCAATTTACACACTTGGTGTGTGGTTTGAGAGGTCTTTCACTGAATAATACTGAGCTCTGGACGCTATCTGTGATGCTTTATGATGCTATTTTGGATTTGTTCGGATGGAGTCACGATATTCGCATGAGATGCTGACAGAAAATGAGACGCAATGAAAGAAAAGTCAAGAACTCTGCACTGCCATTATGCAATATGAAATATGCGCAACAACCTCCTTAATGGCTTTTTGTTGCCTAGAAACTGGCACAAAATACACCCTTCTCTGGGATGACTCTGGGAAAGCAGATCATTAAGTGAGCTAAATGAAGCAGATGGCGACAGAGTGGGTACACCAAATTGCTGGACTTGGTGTCTCTAAACTGTTTATTTCCTGGCATTCATTTTGTTTTGTTGACAGTTTGTAGCCGCATAACCTCCTCTAGCAAGGTCTAGCAAAATTGTACTTTACGTTGGTGGAAAATACTTTTTAGATTAGCCTCCAAAAACTCCTAAGAAATGTTACAATATTTACTGTGGCATCGATTGCACCAGTAAAAGTCACCCAGTTACATGTTTCTGTTTCATCCAACTCTGCGGTCACCGTTGTGTTTATGCTCGATTAAAAAGCATATAAGAAAGACCTCCTAGTTACGAAAGTCCTGGGAAAGCAGTTTAATAAAATACTTTTTGGATTGACTAAATAAATAGAGTAATGCATTACTTTTTGAAAAAGTAATTAGTAATGCATTACATATAACAACCTCACAGAATTTTTTTTAACATGTAAGCCATAAAAAACAACTGCCATGTTGACATAAAAATCTGTATTTTTATACTCTTTATTGTGTATTTAAATCAGCAAAAATGTAGTTAATTTTAAAAAAAGCTCTTATTTAAAAGAAAAGTTATCTGTATTATGTTTTAAAAATAGTAATTTTTAAATTTTTTTTTTGTTTTTAACAGATTTATGAAATGACAGATAATATCTTCTAAAAATCACAGAAAACTACTGCCTTACTGTATTTCAACCAACTAAAAGTGTCACTATTTTACAGATATTGGCCCATATTTTGTAATTTAAATGGTTATCACAGTTGTTTATCTATCTATCTATCTATCATCTATCTATCTATCTATCTATCTATCTATCTATCTATCTATCTATCTATCTATCTATCTATCTATCTATCTATCTATCTATCTATCTATCTATCTATCTATCTATCTATCTATCTATCTATCTATCTATCTATCTATCTATCTATCTATCTATCTATCTATCCTGTGAGAACACTGAGGCAGCCTTTAGCTAGCAGCCGGACTAAAGTAAACTAATGTCCAGTAGGTCGTCCAGTCGCCGAGTGAAGCTGAAAGTTTCTGACAGACAAACTGACAGTGAGGCCTGCTGAGCTGCAGCTTAGGTGCCGTTACTGGACTCATGCTTCGCAGGACAATGTTCCAGTGTTCAGAGAAGAAATAGAGGAGAGCTACAGCCCTGATCATTCCTCCAACCATCGATCAGCTAAATGACCGACCGGCTGAGAGAGTCACTGAAATACTTTAACCCTTAGATGCATAAGTGGGTCAAAAATGACCCGCTGAGGCCGTTTTCTTCCAATATCCTTATAATGACAAGTTTGTATCAGTTCATAGTCCAGATATTTGTCAAAAACATGTTTTCAAGATGATTCCTTTTAAAATTTTAAGTTACCTTTTACACTTTTAAAGAAATTGTAATATTTATATTACTAGCCCAAGCTATGAGTGATTATATCATAGAAAGAGTGGGATAATGTCAAGAAAATGGATGGTGACATCCTTCTATTGCTGTCCTGTGTATTATTCTTCTTTTTCAATTATCAAAATGTTCAAAATCTGTTATAAAGTGTAAAAAATAAACATATTACAAACATGAAATCATTCTTGTGTGCACAAGAATAGAATACAAACAACTGTGTATCTTTCTGGACGTCTTATGCAGCCAGTGGTGTTTTCTTTTATTTCTAACTTCCTGCTGTTTCTTGCTGTCGCACAGTTAAAGGAAAACTCTTGGACGAGACATCAAATGTCTTCAAGAACTAGAAAGAAGTCCAGTTCCCTTGAGCTTCAAAAAACCTTTAAAAAATAACTCATCTGTGGGTTAGATACCTTTAGCCTGCTTAAGGATTACTGGCTCCGATTGGTGTGTTAGAAAAAAAAATGAGAGGTGCTAGTCTGTTTTTGGGGGTTTTCTGTTCTCTGTTAATAATTCGTAAGGTCTGTACTTCACTATGTTAAGCACTGTGAGATGACATATAAATAAGACTGAACAGAACTGAATTGAAATTGAATTCATAGCCTATTGGTCTGTTTATAGAGGCATCTAATTTTAGCTTTAACAGCTGTCAAGGATTATTTTTACTTATTGATTTGGCTAAAACATTTATAAAGTTTTAAAAATGCACCTTAAGTAATTACCAGAGCTCTGTGAGCTAACATTAGACAACTCAACACTTATTGTCTGTTTAGTGATGATCATGGTTGCCTTGTGACTTTTTACCACATACTGGATTCCGACCAATCACAGCTTGCAGTCTGTCACAACCTGCAGAAGCTGTGAAGGAGATTGAACAGGAGGATCCAGAGCCAACAGCTGTGGCATCCAAAGTGTTACTGAGCACTGACGCCGTCAAACCTGGTAGAGAGAGCAAACTACTTCCTCCATGTACTAGTTTTGTCCTCTAAGCTGCGTAAGGTTATGTTTCTTTCTGACGTAAAGACAGTTTTTGTTTTCCGTTCTTGCCTCTATGTTTGCTTGTATTTTCCACCCAAAAAAACCCATCAAAGCATCCTTTGAAAGCCGGCAAGTGCTGCTTGTTAAAACCGAAACTTATGCACCAACCTGCACTATGTAGGGCAGATATTTTGTTGTTTATAGTATTGTGAGTATTTCTGTTATTTTTCCTGAGGTGATAGGAAACAGCAGGGGCCCAAAAGTGTGAGACACAGCGGTGGATGATAGGAAAAAAAAGGTCCTACTTACTGCTGTTAGCAGCAGTAACAGAAAGGTGGATGAAGGAGGACCAACGGGAGGGAGACTGTTGGATCCCTGAAGAACAATCATACTGTGGATATTTACTGTATATGAGTCATTCCAGAATTGGAGAACATTTGGACTTCAAAATATTTGAAAAATAAACCTTCTCTTTTATGGTTTTCTGCTACATATTCATCAATAATAGGAAATAAACTATCAAAAGCTTGACTTGGTCAGCTTACACATCAATAGTACCATTATTATTCAATGTTTTATTTGTTGTTTGCTAACTCTACTCTAATCACAGTAACAGGGTTGCTAATCCATGCTAATGCTGGCTTTTTCTCAGGTGTGGAAGCTTAGATATTTAGGCAGCTGTTACTGCTGACCAAGAGGACAAACTTACTGATATAATAAAATAAAGAAAAAAGTAAAAAGAATTAGTCTGATCCTGATGATATGAGGTAGAGTGAGACATTCAATCAAGGCTGACAGTGTGATGAAAATATGAAAAATAGAAGAGAGGACAGCTTTGCTCTACTCATTCTTCTGGAAAACTGTTTGATGATTTAATTCCAGCGTATCATGTGATTCATTGTTTTCTTCTTCTTCTACCAGCTACAACGGTTCTGCTAACAGGCTTGTTGTGGGACACACATTCCATGGATAATAGTTCTTTAAAATGTGACATTGATTAAAGAAAAAAAAATCCCACAATTACCAGAGACATCAATGAAAAAAATAACCCCAAAAAGGGAGATTTCATTTCATTTTACCTCTTTTATTTGAAATTCAATTTGGTCATCAGGGGGGTGAGAGAAAAATGGCATTTTAGGGGGAATTTCAGACTTATTTGGTATTTCAAAAAATATTTTCAAACATTTTTTTCTCCTAGTTTTTTAATATTTGGTCTCAGGACAAGCAAATTTATACAACTGCATGTTTTTGTATTTTGTACATGAATTATTTGAAACAGTTCTGGAATGACCCATATCAGAAGCTAACGCTAGCAGCACAGCATCTTTCCTCTCCTTCCTCCATCTTGCTTCGTCTGACGTGGCACAGCAGTCGCTCATGAAAAGAGCCATATGTGTAGGTGTGTGTGTCTGTTATCAATCACACACATGCACACAGAGCTGTGTGTGTGTGTGTGTGTGTGTGTGTGTGTGTTTGTGTGTGTGTGTGTGTGTGTGTGTGTGTGTGTGTGTGTGTGTGAGCAGCATGCCCACCTAAGCTCAGCTGTGCTGTGTGATCATTATTGTGACAGATGAACTGCGGAGGAATCACGGTTCACTTGTTCAATTTTTAGAGCGCATGAAGCACCTAATGTCAACAAACACAGTGTGTGTGTGAGAGAGAGAATGTGTGTGTGTGTGTGTGTGTGTGTGTGTGTGTGTGTGTGTGTGTTGAGGATTACAGCTTCCCTGGACATAATTATACAACCATACTAGCTCACGCAAACTCTGACCGTTATTTTTATTTTCTCTAATCTGAAAATCCCACATAAAAAAAAAGATTTTAAAAAAGGAATTCCTCTTGTTTTTTTCGTCTTTGTCACTTTAACTGAAATTTCTCTCCTCTTTCACCATTTCTCCTCCTTACCCATCCATCTGTCTGCCTCTCGTCTCGCCTCAACTCTAATTTGTCAATGAAAAGGACATTTTCTATGCCTCTATTTCTTTTCTTCCTCTTTCCCTTGATCCCCCCTTCCTCTCGTTTTCTATTAATTCCTCTCAGTGCCGACAGTTTCTTCCTCATTGCCTCTCTCCTTGTTTTAAACATTAATTATTCATTCCAAAACTGTAGCTCACTGACTGAAGTGAACAAAGAAATGGAAAAACATCAGTCATCATCAAGCCTCATGCCAATAATATTTCTTTTTGTTCCTGTGTTACTGCTGCCCTTTTCTCTTTACTTTAATATTTTTTGACATTTGGATGGAAACAAAATGAAATAGCTTCTCAAAACTCAGTGAAGCTGTTCATGAAATGAATGGAAGTAAAATCAGGATTTAAAATGAGCGTTGCAAAAGTCAGCATCCTGATAAATTATTATCTAAAGTCCTCATAGTTTGCACACTTTTGCATTTGTTTCTTTTATCTCCTTGGTTTGATACATGTTATAGAAAGATGGTTTGCTGAGAAATAGTCATTTTCTTGCAGTTTGAAGTGCAGATCGATAACCACTCTAAGTGCTGAGCTTAAGCCAGAAGAAGCTTAGGGTAGCTTAGCATTGATGCTGGAAACAACTAGCCTAGCTCTGTCTGAAGGAAAAATAATTTATCCACTAACACCTCTAAAGCTCAGTATTAAACACATGTATCTTGTTTGAATTGGAGAATTCATTCAAATGGATAAACTGTTGCTTTTAAGAATGCATGAAACTTCCTCGACAATCACGGATTGCAATTTTCTTTTCTGTTTTTCCATTTTGATCAAGTGAAATGTGATTGAAAAGTTCAGTCTGTCTCTGTTGCACATGAGTGTATCACAGTCATGCAGCTAGTGTAAGCAGTAGCTCATTATATATGATTCTTATAACTTTTCAGAATCATCATCTGACCTGTTACATATATTTCTGTGATCATTTGGCTTGGTGGTTAGCACTTCAGCCTCACAGCCAGAAGATCCCATGTTACAGCCTGGGATCTTTCTGTGAGGAGCTTGCATGTTCTCACCACATTCTCCAGCTTCCTCCCACAGTCCAGAAACATACTAGGTTAACTGGTGATTCTAAATTTTCTGTCGGTGTAAATACAAGTATGCTTGTTTGTCTCTGTGTAGCCCTGCGATAGACTGGCAACCTGTCCAGGTGAACCCTGTTTTACTTCTAAACCAGCTGGGATAGACTCCAGCCCCCTGCAACCCTATAGAGGACTAAGTGGTGTACACAGAGGGATGGATGCATTTGCAATTTCATAATAGGCCAGCAGAGGCAGCACCATATTAAATTCTGCTCAGATCCCAGAATAAGCCAACATTCCTGTTGAGGATCATCACTGGAGGCGGATCTACAGCTATGATCTAGAGACACAACACTGAAGAAGATGCACAAGGTCAGGAGATAGTTGGTTTGTGCGACAATTGCCTATTTGTACACCGTGAATTTGACCTTCAGACCTAGTACTAAGATGTCTAAGCAATGAAACTGTTCGCACTTAACCCCTTGACGCCTGAATTTATTTCTGATTAAATTAAAAAATATATATATATTGTATGTTTTTGCTTTCTAGCTGATGCTAAAATAAGTGGAGATTGCTGATTTGTCTATTACACATAGAACAGATATATAATAATAATAATAATAATAATAATAATAATAATAATAATAATAATAATAATAATAATAATAATAATAATAATAATAATAATAACAGATATGTAATAATTAGGTCTCACTCCAACCAGTCCTATGAGAAACCAGTGTTTGCAAAAGGTTCTGAGGTATGTATTGAATATACACAAACCAGCATTGGGGGAATGGATACGCTATCTTGGCTGCAGTCTGAATGAAAGTGGTATGATGCGAATTTACGACAATAGGTGTCAAGGGGTTAAATAGCATCTTTAACCCTCAGCTGTATTCTACAATGTTCATCGTCATATGCCAACAGTGGAAGAGCTGCCATCCAAGATGCTCACCTACCATCTTGCCCAAGTACACGTCTACATGTGGGGTAGGGGCCAGGGATTACAATCTCCAAACCTTTTGATTAGTGGACAGCCCACCCTACCACCTGAGCCACCACCACCCGAATATTCAGTAAAACAACGACACAATCGTCACTCCCAACCAACCCTACTGGCCAGATTTGCCTCCCTACGACTTCTTCTTCCTTCCCCAAATCAAATTCAGGTTGCTGTTTGAGCCCATTGCAGATGGTGCTTGACAAACAGGACTGGCAGGATTTGGCAGCCAAATGTAAGTAAAATGTAGTTTTTATTTCTTATAGGCGCAGATCTTTTTGATCGCACTTTATAAAACATAACTTTCTTCAACTTTTTCCAGAAAGTCGATGATTTATTGCTTTGTTCCTTCCACAGCTGGTACTGACAGGTGTTTCTGATTTGTCCTCACCTTGGGAAGGGAGGCTCTGGAACCGGAGCTCTGTGTGGTCATAGTCAGCACGGTGGTGATGCCCAGACCCACTCGGGCAGGCGCAGCGTCCATGTTGATCCAGAAGGAAACCCAGGACAGGATGACGATGAGCAGCGAGGGGATGTACATCTGGATCAGGTAGTAACCCATCTGACGCTCCAGGTGGAAACGAGCCTCGATACAGGTGAATTTACCTGAGGGGTGGGGAGGAGAAAGAGTTCTATCAGAAGGAGTTTCTTGATGAGGTTTGTGGTGGAAGAGAGGATGTAAGACAGATAGAAAGAGAGAATAGCATCTGATGGTGAGTCACCTGGAAGGATGAGTGAATGGTGGAAGACAAATATCGAGACAGATGAGCAACACAGCAAGACTCTACCACTCACTGGCAAAGTGTTTCGGCAGCAGGTTTCTGGTTTAAAGCTGAAAGATGAGGGTCTGTCTGGACACAGAAGTGCTATTTTTCTCCGTTACCCATTTTTTGGACATTTGGTGTCTTTGAGGTTGAAAAAACAAACAGCCAATGTGCATTTTAAAGAAAAACATAGGAGGTTCTGAATTGTATTTTTGGGGTCTACTATAATATGCTTACATGCTGTTATATTTACACTTTCTGTCTGAAACATTCAGTTTTAGCTCCTGTTTCTTCAAGGCTCCTATCCTGATAAGACCAGTTTGTTCTTATTGGTTAACTGGTCCAACAAAGCCAGGTAATGTTGGTTCTGTACCATAACCCAACAGTCCTGACAAAAGCAGCCTTAGTGTGCAAATAACGGCAGACTTGAACAGTAAGAGCAGCTATATAACTGAAGAAACACTGAGGAGAAGGGAAAACCCAAAAAGCAGATTATTCTTTAAAAACATCATCAGACTAATGTAAAAGTTTGACCTACCTATTGCTAATAGTGGGATTTTTGTATAAAGATAATTCCAGCAATTCTTTAGTACCGTGTGCACATTGTAGAATTTAGTAATTAGGACACAGCTGGTAGTTTCTTTTACTCTGAGGGTGAAACGCGCAAATCCGTTTAACAACCTGTAGAACTAGTTGTTGCAATGCTACAATTCCTCACTGGCTTCCCACCAACAACCAGTTGTGCTCACTGAGAATTAAAGCACATTTGAAAGTTCAACCGAAGTGTTGTACAATCAAGCAAAACACAACATAACACAACTGCAGCTTTATAAGGTTCCGATTGCATGGCAGGAAGTCTTCAATGCTAACATGCTAACTGTTGTTTTCTGAATAAATAAAGATCCTCAAAGGTGGAACATGTCGCTTTATATCAATTATGTGATGTGAAGTCTATTTAATGACAATGACATGATTTTCCAAGCAGTTTTAAGCATAAATCGGGTTCAAATATGTGTGGAATCCCTTTGAGTAAGTCTGTTTTAGAGAAGTCAGAGATGTCTGTTCGATTAAATACACCTTAAAAATGCCAAAAAAATTGACAGAGAAGCTCTTGTCCTAAATTCTGGGCCTAAAAGTTTTATGCAAAAATGATCACAAGTTAACAAAGTAGTTTTCACTGACAGTTTCTTCTCCATTTTACCTAAACATATTCCAATGATCAGCATTTTAAAAAGAATGGATATGGCTGCACCCTCGGAAAAGGTTATTATTTCTCAACGAGATGACTCACGACACTCACAGCTTCAAAGGTTTTCTCTACTCAGTTTTATATTCATGGAGTCGATCATTTTGTTTCAGTAGGTGTCCTGTTTTTCAGCATTAATACCTCATTTGGAAACGATTGAATTTGCACTGCATCATGAGGTTGATTCCAGGAAAAATAAATAATAGCACCGGTCGATGTTTAAACTTCACTTAAAAGCAAAATGTTCTTTCAGCGGTTTTCCCCGAGGCAGCACAGTTTTATTAGCAGCCACGAGAGTTTTCTGAAATCCCTATTATCTTCATCTGAAAGGGCACATTATCTACACGCTGGTACCAACGTGTCTCCTGGAAAAACAAGTGGAAAGGACGAGACCGAGGGGTGAATTAAAGGAACGATCTGGAGGGACGAGGAGAGAGACGGAGCAACGGGAGGAAGTGGGAATGAGGGATGAGAGAAGGGAGGAGTTGTTGGACTGGCAGTGAAAAGGAGGATGAGCCATGGAGGGGGAAAATACAGGGGTGGAAGACGACGTCGACAGCTTCAAGACAAACTGTCATCTTCCTGCGGCGTTCACACTAAGCCAAAGTGTAAATCAGAGGCAGAAAATCACAGAGACACACTCAGGCTCGCCGGAGATCAAATGAAGCCAAAACATGTTGAATATTAGACAACAAACACAGGAGGAGGCTCTGGATTTGGACTGCTTGTTACTTGTTGTAGTAGCAGCCTGTTGGAGCGTTACAGCAGTGGTTTAGAGTAGAAAAAACAGAAGTCACGGCCTCTTCCTTTCCCATGAAACGACAAATACGTCTGTTAACAAACTACACTGTGCATCTTTACAAATACAAGTGCCAGGTGCTTTTAACAACCTGTAGAACTTGCTATTGCAATGTTACGATCCCTCATTATCTTCACACCTGTAAGCAGTTGTGCTCTTGGGGAATTAAATCACATTTTAAAAGTTCAACCCCAAGTCCTGTACAATGTAAGTAGCAAACCACACAATATAGCACAATAATTAAATGGACATCAGCATTTTACAACTTCGTACGATTGCATGGCAGGAAGTCTTCAATGCTAACCCATCAAAAGCCAGTGAGCTTAGGTGAGTCAAATCTGGAATAGATTGTCATACAAAAGGCTAAAGACTCTATAAAACACAATGTTGATACGGAAAACCATTATTTTCTGTGTTAGGATGTAAAACATGGAGATTTTAGGGCATTTTTTTGTCTGTTCCATGATGAAACCTTTCCATCCTGATGGTCTCTTCCAGGAGTCACTGACTGGTTTGTTTTCAACCTAACTGAACACACATGGGAACGTATTAGATAGTGCTCTACATCTCCATCATTAAAAAACACCAAACTAGGGAATGCTAACTTGAATTTGCAAACAGTTACTACTTAAGCAAACGCAAAACAGGTTACCACTTTGCTAAAACCTGAAGCTTGTCTCCAACAGTAAGTCTTGATATAACCAAAGTGAGTCAATCTGCGTCATTCCAGATAATGTTGGACACTCAAAATAGAGAATTTGAGAATTTTCTTTCTTCAAATGAATTAATTCCATTGAGAAAACAATTTTGCATTGCTTTTTTTGTGTGTTTTCTTGTATTTTTAATTCAGCATTGACGTCCTGTTCGATCTGTTCGATCATGCCAAGATGTGTTTGGTTTCATTCACGAGGCTTAAAGATTCCACTGAAGAATGGATTGTTAGTTCCTTCCAACAAGATCTCTCCTATAACTTATTTGTTGTGTCTTTCTAGAAAAGTCAGCTTTTTTGTGTGTTTCTGTCGGAAATATGACCCTGAGTTAGATAACTTTGTCCCTCCTTACGCCCTTCCTTTGGGCACTTTAACTTGACTTTGTTGAAATCTTTCGCCAGGATTCTACACACCATGAATTGTTGCAGATGGAAGCCTTGTGATGTGATGTCTCCCCGTTGTAGTCTGCCAGAAGCACCGTTAGTCCTTGTGAAGCTGTGAAGGGAAACTAACTGTGGATGTTTACGCTCGCAGCATGTTGTCGTTAAAGACGAGCGCAGAGATTCGGAGGAATTTTCACCTCCTTGTCCTAATCCCTCGTCTCTCGCTTCACTATCGCTTGCCTCAGAAACCACTTCACAGAGAGATAAAGGTTTAGGCACTTTTATATTGATACTGATATTCCAAATTCATTCTACAGGAGGATAATGACCTCCAGCATCTAGACAGAGACATAGAGAACCATCCTCAGCTACGAGGAGAACAAGGAGTCCTGCAAGATTTGTTCTGACCCCTAGAGCCCCGATCTCTAGATCACGGAATCAGTCTGGATTTCATGACGAGACAGAAGAACAACCTGCCTGCCAGGTTCAATAAATACAAGAGTATAAGTTAGAACATGCTTTAAAGGAACTGATTTTAATTATGTATTCTGCATGAACTGATAAAAACAGTCTTTTTCATTGCATCCTTACTTTACTTTTAATGCCTAAAACTTTGCACTGTCCTTTAAGTATATATAGACACCAATCAACCACAACATTAAAACCACTGACAGGTAAGAGTGAATGAACCAGACTCTGGAACAGAGATTGAAGATGATTTAACCTACAGTTTCTGATTTGTAAAACTGTTATTCTATTTGCGAAAATGCCAAAAAATATATTAATAATATTTTTCCCCCATCCGGACCACATTGAACCAGGTCCAGATCAAAAACCAGTGAATTTAGGTGGGTCAGATCTTGATTAGACTGTCGTACAAAGGTTAAATAATCTTTAAAACATAATTTTTGATATGGAAAACTGTTATTTTTTGTGTTAGAATGTAAAAACATAGAGATTTTAGTACATTTTTTGCATCTACACCACTTTAGACCAGGTCCAGATCAAAAGCCAGTGACATTAAGGTGGATCAAATCTAGAATAGATTGTCGTACAGAGGCTAAAGACTCTTCAAACACAATTTTTTAAGATGGAAAATCATTGTGTTATGTGTAAAAATGTATAAACATGGTGATTTTAATGCATTTTTTAAAAAAATGTGAACCACTTTAGACCAGGTACAGATTAAAAAAAAAAGTGAGTTTGGGTGGGTCAAATCTTCAATATGTTGTCGTACAAAAGCTAAAAATTCTATAAAATGCGATTTTTGACATGGAAAACCATTATTTTTTTGTGTTAGAATGTAAAAACATGGAGATTTTAGTGCCTTTTTTCCATCTGGACCACCTTAGACCAGGTCCAGATCAAAAGCCAGTGAGCTTAGGTGGGTCAAATCTTGAATGGATTGTTGTACAAAGGCCAAAGACTCTAATTTTTGATATGGAAAACCATTATTTTCTGCGTTAAAATGTAAAAACATGAAGATTTTAGTGCATTTTTTGTCTATTCCATGATGAAACATTTCCATCCTGATGGTCTCTTCCAGGAGTCACTGACTGGTTTGTTTTCAACCCCGCTGAACACATTGAGAACATATTAGGGCTCGACATCTCCATCATGAAAACACCAAATTAGGGGAATATGTTTGGGAAAAATGGTGCTCACCCTTTCAGTGGAGCTTAAGAATCACTGCAGATGTGCATTCAAGCTGTTCTGGCAGCATATGGTGGCCTAACACCTTACTGAAAACACTTTATGGTGGTTTTTCCTTTTATTTGTTAGCATCAAATATAGAACTCATTTCTTGTAGCCTGACTTTGTATAAGAGGTGCTCTTTTAATATTCTTTACTGATAATAGACATTTATTTTTGGATCAGAATCAACTGTTAAACACATCTGAAAAACCTGTTTCTATAAATGTTAGAGAATATACTGTGTACTCTCATACTACTAAAAGTGGAAGTTCCTCCCCGCAAACAGTGTGTTTCCAAAAAATCTGCAACGATGATAATTAAATTAACACACACTGCAGTGGGCTTATTTACATTGCAGTGCTGTAGCAACAGTAACAAATGTCCCTCCTTCTCTCCCTGTAATGTAATGAGCACACTGGGTCTCATAATAAACCACAAGAGAGCCAGAGAGCAAGATGGCCGACGATCCATTTAATCAAAGACGATCAATGGAAGGCAGCCTCATCAATTAGAGTTAACCCTAAAAGACTGGAGACGAGAGGAGGAGGAGGAGGAGGACGACAGGAGGGAGAATGTGAAGCAGCAGAAAGTCCAGGAGATGTGAGGAGAGAGGGAAGATGTGAGAGGACGGGGAGGAAGGAGGGGAGAAGAAAATGACAGCAACAGCAGCAGGAGAAGGATGAGGAAGAGGAGGAGGATGAGGAGGAGAGTCGATGAGGTTGGACTTGATTTATAGCTGTGATACACTTCAGAGCTTTTAAGTGCTGTCCATATTTTCCATCTGATAAGAAGATTGAAATTATTCAGCCGGGCCCATATCTCAGTGTGGGGGCTGAGAGTGTGTGTGTGTGTGTGTGTGTGTGTGTGTGTGTGTGTGTGTGTGTGTGTGAGTGCGTCTGCTGTACTTAACGCTGCTGTGTGTGTTGCGTGTTCTGTATTTAACACTGCACATATTTGAGTCCGCCTCTGCTGGCACCCAATTAGGAGGAAGATGAGCAGCCGTGTACGTGTGTGCACGCGTTCAAATCCACACTTCCGATTACACTTACAGGAAATTACAAAATGTGCACATCCGTGTGTTTTATCTATGTGGGGATCGTCTGGAGGTACAGGCCTCGAAAATGAGACGTTTTTACAGGTGTTCAGAGGACATTTTGGGTTCCTAAAGTGCCTCTCCGTTTGTCGGTTTAACCTCTAAAAACAGGAAGTGTCACATCTGAATCAACGCTATAAAACTAGATGATGCTATGTGAAGGTTAGGCTTGATATTGGAATAATTCAGCCTCGCATATTCAACTGAAAACTGAAAAAGCATAAAGATCAAAAAAAGTCGCACCCTGCAAGCCAACAGGATTGGTTCCTTATGTTTGTTACTGGAATGAGTGAAAATGGATAATAATTAGTGGTGGGACGTGATTTACAAAAATAAATCACATTGAATTAATCACATTTTTATCAAATTACAATATTTGACACAATAAGCCAAGTTTTTCAATATATCTTAGTGGAGTCATATACGTAAACTTAAACAACAAAAATGTCTAATTTTATCTGTCTGTCTACTTGATTCACAGATTAGTGCAGAGTCAAGGAATTAATTGTAATTATAGCTATTATTGTCAACATTTTAAGACTTCTTTTGAACTCAAGCACTTTCAGTGTCTTGAAAATATATTATTTAAAGTAACTTTCAAGCAACCTTGACCACAACAAATGTAAAAAAAAAACATCTTTGGCAAAATAAGCTTACCAACAGATTAACAAAAAGTGCCATTTCTACCATCGAAAATGTAAACAACAAAATAGAAACAGTTCAAATACAGTGTTTCAAACCAACAAACCCATTGGCCTCACAATACCTCGAAGAATATTTCTTCTCTTTAAGCCAGTTACTAGCCTGCTTTCAGAGCTCAAGGCTGCTTTACAGTGCATTTTTTTCCCCATCCGGACCACTTTAGACCAGGTCCAGATCAAAAACCTGGGTCAAATCTTAAATAGATTGTCATACAAACGCTAAAGACTCTATAAATTATAATTTTGGATATGGAAAGCCATTATTTTATTTGCTAGAATGTAAAACTATGGAGATTTTTGTGCATTTTAATTTTTTTATTTATTTTTTTTGCATCGGGATCATTTTAGACTAGATCCAGATCAAAAACCAGTGAGCTTTGGTTGGTCAGATCTTGAATAGATTGTCTAAAAAGCCTAAAGACTCTAAAAAACAAAGACTCTAAAAAACTGAATTTGCGATTTGGGAAACCACTATTTTCAGTGTAGAAATGTAAAAACATGGAGATTTTAGTGTATTTTTTCCCCATCTAGACCTCTTTAGGCCAGGTCCATATCAAAAACCAGTGAACTTAGGTGGGTCAGATCTTGAATAGATTGTCATACAAAGGATAAAGACATATAAATATAATTTTTGATATGGAAAACTATTATATTCTGTGTAGAAATGTAAAAACGTGGAGATTTTAGTGTATTTTTTGCATCTGGACCACTTTAGACCAGGTCCAGATCAAAAACCTCTGTGCTTAGATGGGTTAAATCTGGAGTAGATCATATTTTTGGACCAACACAGTTTTTACTGGTACAAGTCTGATCCATGAAGGCCCCATCCAGCAGCCCAGTGGACCTAAAGGAGCAGTTTTAGCCTCAGGTGCAGGTGGTTTTAATGTTGTGGCTCATCGGTGTATATTTTAGATCTTACATACTCCAAACATATCGTCCGCCAGGAAACAAAAGCACGCTGCAATGCAGTAGAAAGCGTAATTAGTATTTCAAACAGGGCTTTTTCTTCGTGTGTGTGTGTGTGTGTGTGTATGTGTTGGAATGGATGAGGGGGATGGATGGAAATAAAAAAAGAAAAAAGAGTCGGGAGAGCGACGGAGAGGGAGATAGAGGGAAAAGCTCCCTCTCTCTTGGAGTCACAATAGACTGCAGCTAATAAATCTGAGGAAAAACGACACCTTAATTCCCTCTTAATGCTTGATTGAGAAGCAGCGAGGCGAGTGCACGCTCAGCATGCACACGTACACACACACACACACACACACACACACACACACACACACACACACACACACACACACACACACACACACACACACACACACACAGAGGAGCAGCCTGGCTGGAGAGTAATAGACCGGAGATGAGATGAGAAAGAGGCAGAAAAAGAAGGAAAAAAGTATCTAAGGAGGGAGGAGAGCTGCCCTTGAAGAACTCCTGTCTGAGCAGGACATGCAGGGTTAGTCGCTGCTGGAGGGGGGCTTAAGTACTGATACACACTTCTGTGGAGTGTTTTGGGTTCTTTTAGCTTGATGTTTTGGTTCTGCAGGACATTTATTGTACCTCAAACTCATCCAACCTGCAACATGTGAAACTAAACGCTAAGGACCTCTGACCTCTGCGCTGTTTGCACTTTATCAACTCCACGTTCCCATTAAAGCCATAATCAGCCCTTCAGTGACGATTAATTTGTCTTTTTGTGACGAGTTGATTGAATACAGCTTCATTAGGACTAGCATCATGTGAGGACTTTAAATAATGAAGGTCGTTCGGGGTTTGAGAATGCAAATATTTAGTGACGATTTGTGATGATTTAAGGAGACGGTGCTCTGGTACAACTAAACTACATTCTCAGTTGCTTTCTGTTTGTGATTGATCATTTCAAATCAATACATGTTATTATACCTCATAGCACAGTTTTTACATACATGCTTATTTATCTGCATTGTTTATATTGCTTGTAATTTCTCATATTTATTACTTTGACTTCCAACTGGAACCCCAGCACTAATTTCATGCCAGCTCATGTGAATACGTGTGTTAGCATGACAATAAAGAACCTTGAATCCTTGAATTACTGCTTTACTGTCGCTCCTTTTAAGTCAACCAGACATAAATTAGATAAAGTGAGACTGGAAAATGAAGGTGAAGCGTCCAACATGCGGTGAAAATGTCGTATTTGAACCAAAACTGTGCTATTTTCCTAAACCTAACCTGTTAACAAGGAGTTTTCACTGTTAGAGTCAACCAAAGTATGATTTTTTTTCCTAAAGCTAACCAAACAGTTAGAGAAAATGAAAGTTTAGTCTAAGAATAGCATGCTTCCCTCAAACTGGGAGCCTTTCTAGTACATCATAATCTTACCTTAAGGGCAGAAAAAACACATTTATTTCAAAATGGAATTGAGAACGTAGTTAGTAAAAGAATGTAAATAATTGGCTTTCAGATAATGTCAGGAACACAGACTGAGGACTAAATCTGCATCATCTAGCTGAGTCTGGTGCAGGAGTATTGTTGCCCTTGCTTTAATGGCAATAAAAATTAATTATCGATTCATTTTTCAGAAGAAAAGATCATCCAGAGCCTCCAGCGCCACTACAGTCACAAATTTATTTCTGACGAGGAAACTTCAGTGGAGGAACCAGCAGATGATCTCATGTTGGAAAAGACCTCAGATACTGTGAAGAATTTTATATTTGTGCTGCTCTCTGTGTTGTCCAACATTTGCAGGGAAGTTTGCCAACACAAACTTTAAATTTAAAACAGACTTCATTAATTTTTCTTCCTCCTGTTTAAATTGGTTGAAGCAGCTTTAATCTTGTAATCAATTCACTTATGTTTAGCATGAAACATTTCTTAGCATCCTTTCTTTTTACAAAATGGTAAGAAGTGTCCAGTAAGCTGTTTAAATCTGTTTAAACAAACAATCATGACTCAGGTTTGCACAGTTTCAATTGTTCCAACAGAAAAACACCATAAACAGGAATTAAACCTGTTGTTAGTTTGACTCAGAGACTGAACAGACTTACATGTATTTATACAGCAAAGCTGCTGTGGATTATCACGCCATTGTCTGTGAGTGTGTGTGTGTGTGTGTGTGTAGATGTGGATTTATGGGTGTGTGTGCGGTACTGAGTCGTGTCAAGGCTTTTCGTCTGGAAGTGGATCATTCATCTCCTCAGTGGCGACAGCAGACGTCAACCTCTGTGTGAGTGATGCCTCTGAATCTGAACTAATCAGAGCCTGCCGTGCACACACACACACACACACACACACACACACACACACACACACACGCACGCACACACGCACGCACGCACACACACACACAGACACACACACACACAGACACGCACGCACGCACGCACGCACGCACGCACGCACGCACACACACAGACACACACACACACACACACACACACACACACACACACAGGCACACACACACACACACACACGCACACACACACGCACAGACACACACACACACACAGACACACACACACACACGCACAGACACACACACACACACACACACACACACACACACACACACACACACACACACACACACACACACACAGACTTCGACCAGTGGCGTTTTTAGAAATGGATTTTCTTCAGACCTGTCACTTTTGTATTTTCGTTGAAATGTGTTTCCCTCACATTTTGATTTGCTTTTGTGCTGTATTATTTTCTTTTGATAAGAAAACTAATCCAGGGCTTCTACAGATGAATAAGAATAGAGAGAAGAAAAGTCTTTTCGGCTATGTTGTTCTGTTGACCTTCTGTGCAAAGTCACAAAGACGACTTTTCTTCCTAATCCAACAACAAGGCGGCAGTGAGCACGAGGGCCATGATTTAATGAATTTTCAGTTTTTCAAAGTGTTTGAGGAATAAAGCTCTATCCAGAACATTATTCAATTATAATTTAATAAAATACAGTGATAATTTTAAGAAATACAACTGAAAAATTAAATAAAGGTGACATTAAAGCTAAGAGTTGCCTAAATAAACCTAAAATTACATAAAAATCAACCTCTGCAGCTCTGTGTGTGTGTGTGTGTTCTGTCTTTTGTGGGCAGTCGGCTACACATTGTGACTTTTAAATACATATTTGTGTTTTCTGTGGGCTGGCTTGGTGGACTGGACAGATGGTTTTCAGCCACACTTGGAGGACCTGGAGGGAGAACCAGATCGAGGCGGCCGCCTCCGTCCTCCACCGTCCGTCCGCGGCCAGATTCTCCTCGTTTCTGTGATTTCTGCTGCTCTCGCTTGTTTCTGCTTCTTTTCCACGTGGCATGATGCAGATATTTTACTCCTGCCGTCTTTATTCTCAACTATTTCCACCCTTCTTTCTCTTTTTATCCCCCTCTAATTCTATTTAGTTTGCTTTTTCTCCTTTATTTCCCAATTTCTACCCCTTTACTTTCACTGTTTTCTGTAAGTTCACATTTTTATGAATATTAAACCACATCTATATGTTAAATCGTAAAGGTTATTAAGTTAACCTCATCCCTGAAATAAAGTTTGCACCCTGCAGTGTTTTTTCTTTTTTCACTGAAAGTTTTATGACACTGGAAGGAAAAGAAATAAAAAGAGGAAATATGTACTTCTATTTCAGTACAGTTATTTCCATATTTCATATGAAATTCTCTCTCTGACTCTGACTCAGTCTCTAGGCAAACATTTTTACCGCCTCCCTCCCAGTATGGCTGGAAATAGATAATATTCTCCGTCAGGAAATTTTGAGTTACATCTCCCTTACGCCTGTTTGCCTCTAGGTTTTCTTTTCTTTATCTTTTAAAGCTAATATATCTATTTTCAGAGAGAGGGAATAAGCAGGAGAGAGAAATGAAAATGACGGAGCGGTGCAGAAACATTAAACGGAAATGAAAAAGAGACACGGCAGCAGAGGTGGGTTTGGGATTAGAAACTAAACATATCCACTGTGAGGAAGTGTCATTTTTCTTCTGTGCACAACGTGTCTGAGCGATCTTGTAGGTTTCACTTCAGTCAAAGAGTCAACTTGATTGAAGAAAGTCATCACCATCGCTCAGATCAGCATTTGCTTGTGATGAGGTCAAATATTACAGTTCGTACTGCAAAAAAGTCCAACCTACTACACCATTTTTGCCTTTTATTGTCACCTAAAAGTCATTTTTTGGTGAATATTTAATGCCTTTTGTTGCAGCTTTATTCAGAACGTGCATCAATTCTGATAAGCTAATCAATATTTCTTATTAATTGAGGGATTTTTGGATTACCTTTCTATATATATTTGTAGGTATTAACGTGAAGTTTTAAATTAATTCTGTAAACAGGTGTAATAAATCATTTTGTTGGATAGTGGCCGCCTTACCCATACCTGGTTCTGACTGAGGTTTTTTTTTGTTGTTCCTTTCCATGGTCGCTCATAAGGAATCCAAAGGCAACGTTAGATTGTTGGGTTTTCTGTTCTCTGTTTATAATCGATGAAGTCTGTATCTTACTATGATAAGCGCTGTGAGATGCCAGATGTTGTGAATCTGCGCTCTATAAATAAAACTGGATTGAATTGAATCAGGAATGTTTGCTGTGAATGTTGGTTGTGAGTGGACTACGTTAAGGAAAGAACATGTTTTTTTAAAAGGTACAGACTGCTGAATTTAGGAAAATTTGAAACAACAGCAGACAGGTGGCCTTTCATTGTGGAGTATGGAGAAAATTGAAGACTTTAAACCAGATGCCTCCAAGAAGAACCGCTGTCACAGACGAGGAAGTGGAGATAGAAACGAGAACAACTCAACATGTTATAAAACAATTTGAAAAGGAATACAGAAAACGATTGTTTGAAAAATATAATAATGTGGAAACATAAATGTGTTCTAGAGATTCTAAAGAGATATAAAAGTAAAAAGCTTGATGCAAACAGGAAACAGGAAGAGTTGAGATGCAAGGCTTTAGTGGGTAGGAGGTAATAACTTCATCTACTCATTTTAGGATTCGGATTCGGCTTGTTGTTTTTGTATTCTGTGTTTAATTTTCTGTGTTGCCTTTATGATACTGTGGCATGTCTGAAACAAAGCAAATTTTCTCATATGCTTGCATATTTCTTGCGTTTTTTTGAGATTTTATAAATGAAAAATTCTTTGCTCCCAAGTTTCTATCTATTTTTGTAATTTTTTTATGATTTTACGAAGATGGAAAATTCTTTGTTTATATGTTTCCATATTTTTTTTTCAATTTTTCGTGATTTTATGAAGATGAGAAATTCTTCGCTCATATGTTTCCTTTTTTTTGTGATTTTCTGAAGAGGAGAAATTCTTCTTCAAAAATAATCCAACTTAATTAAATGAAACTTGATAAAAAATTAAAAAATACATAACAAAATGCAGGGTCTTAGCTCTAATACTGTAATTGTTCAGGTCAATTTGGATGTTATATAGTACTGTGGAGTCTTAATCTTAATATTTAAACTTGCTGGGTGAATTTGTAATGTTACTGTGACGTGTTCATGAACATCGGTTGACTTGATTGCAGTTGTTTCCTCATATAGAATGTATTAATTGGAGCAGGAGCATGCTAATACACTTCAATATATTTGCAAAAAATGTATAAAACAAAGAGAATTAACTGGGATTTCAATGCAGCTAGATGAGGATAATCCCTTTACTACTTATAATCCCATTACTATGTAAAATCAAATAACTGTGACAGCTGATAAAGGAAATTCTTAAAACACATCTGTTTCCCACGTCTGTTAAGAAGCTTTTATGAATTCTACTTGTCCATCATTTGGTGCTGGTTCCACTCACCTGTGTTGTAGTGTTTGGTGCAGTAGCGCAGGTCCTTCTCCTCTTTAAGGATGAACTGAGGTAGCGTCAGGCCGTCAGCCACCTGCACGGCTCCCTTCTCATCCCACTCGAATATGAGGTCGTTCATGGTGTAGCCGACTGCAGGAGAGAGCAGCGAGGAGGACGTTAGACCGCTTTCACAGCTCTGCAGGTTTTTTATTTTAGTCTTCTTCCTCTGAGGAGGAAGATGATCTTTCTGTACCTGGCTGAGGCAAAGTCACCCAGTGAGGAGTTCATCCACCTGCAGGGCCACTTCCATGCACTATATCACCGTATATACTATAATATGTAGCTGCTGACCATTGTATGATGTGTTCATGATGCTAGAGGGAATGTCTGCATCTCTACCGAGGAGTGTGTCTTCTATCAGCAGAATCCAAAAAATTAGCACTTTGTAAACATCTGACATCTCTAGTTTGAAGGTTTCACATAAAGTGAAAAAGTACAGGAAGAGAAAAGGTAGAAAAACAAGGAGGAGTAAGAAAACATCTGTTAAAAAAAAAAAAAAACACATGGTAGAAAGCAATGAAACAAGTAGAGGACGAAGGAAATGAAAAAAATAAGGAAAAGATCAGAAGAAAAAACAAACAAGAAGTGGGATGAAAGGGAAGCAATAAGACAGAAATGAATTAAGAAGGAAGGATGGGTTAGGGTTAGTGTTCTTTTCAGAAATATTTATTGCTGAACTGTTTTGGTTTACTGGACTGAAGCTAAAGTGGCTGTCATGTGACCATCTAGTGGCCTGTTAGTTTACGCCCACCAACCGGGTGATATTCAGATGCGGCGTGTTTCCATGCGAGAAAAAACAGCCCTGAGGACACATAGCTTTAATGTCTGGTATGAAGGTAAGTTCCCACAGGATCCATCAATATCTCCCATCCTATTCATTGTCTATGTGAAACGCACCACATTGCGGCGTGTTTTGAGCTATGATGTGGTGCGTCACCCCAAAGCTACCCACAGCTCATGAAGCACACTCAACTTCTACTTTATGCAAATCCAGTGCGGGGACAGGAGGTCTGACGAATCGCAAAACTTTCGTAAAACGTCTAAACTAGCTGTCGCTGAATTAAAACGAGGACAGATTCAGCAGCTAATTTCTTGCCTCAAATGCTTTCAGAAATACTTTTTGCTGAACTGATAAAGTTTGCGACCGAGCCCCCTGTTGGTCCGACGCTTCTACTGGACTGAAGGTCTTACAGGCTGTCATGTGACCAGCTAGTGGCCCCCTAGTGACACGCCCACCAAGCAGTGATATTCAGATGCACCATGTCTCCATCTGAGACAAAAACGGCCCTGTGGACACGTAGCCTGAGTGTCTGGTATGAGAGTGGAAAGCTCTGTACGCCCACCCTACATCCCAACCACCTCTGCCATCTTCACTCCACTAAAACATCCCCTCTTTTTCTAGGAGACACGTTTGTTTCCGTTAAAACGCATCTCGTCGGTGATGCCGAGATTAAACACGATGTACTTGATTAGACGTCTATCGCTTCTTTTTGATGGCAAATAAACAGAGCTGAAATCAAACCCAAGTATGACACCAGTGAGCACTGTATCGTTCCGTCTGTGATTTATGACGGCCGACCCTTTGTTGAAGCACCAGAGCTCTTTGAAATTCAGCTCCGGTCTCTCAGATTCCTCTCACGTCTGCTCACAGAATGAAAAGGCCACAGAGAAATCTATACCATATCTCTGGCCCTGCCGGCTGCTGTGACTGATCGACTGATGCGCCGCCGCTCGCTGTGTGTGTGTGTGTGTGTGTGTGTGTGTGTTTAATTACTCACAGCTCTCCAGCTGCATGATGCACGTCTGGACGTCCATCGGGAAGTTCTTCAGATCCATGGGACAGGCCAGGACCAGTGTTATTCTGCAAACACACACACACACACACACACACACACACACACACACACACACACACACACACACACACACACACACACACACACACACACACACACACACACACACACACACACACACACACACACACACACACACACACACACATAGCATCACTTAGACTAAGAGGATTACCCTGAGCTCTATCAGAGTGACTCATAAAGACCACCAAACACTGAGCACCAACAGTTAAGATCATTGGGAAGAGATTAAACTTAAAAGTCTCCAAATTTGTGCATTTCGGGGACATATTTTAATTATTTCACTCAAGTCTATTATCCAGTGAAACAATAGAGGAAATGAATTAATTAGCAAACACTCGGTTTTAATGCTCGACTTAAAAAAAAGCAGCACAGATAACAAAGGAGCTTTGCTCATAAGAGAGAAAAGAAAAAAAAGATTTGATGGTTAAGTCAAATCAATTAAATGATAAAAACCAGCACAGATGAAAGTATAAATGAAATAACAGATATCGGCCTTCATGAAGCAATGCGATTAACTCCAATTTAAAGGGGATTATTGCCGGAACAAGTAGAAAATTAAATTGATTACAACGGCGACAGTTTTGATTTGATGATTTAAATCATTTATTACACATGAATGAGGAAGACTATCTGGTTAAAATGCATCTCAAGTGAAGATTTTTTGTTTTTATCTCTGCGATAAGATGCTTGATTAAATAAACGTCGATCTGAGACGCTTTCATTTGGATTTTGGGCAAAACAAACGAGTGTCGTTTTGATTTTCAGCTATTTCTGGACGTTTATACTTGATGCATCTTGGTCCTCTGATTCAGTGATTTATGGTGCATTTTATTTTCCATTATAGGACACGTCCATATAATGCTGGACAGGTGAAATTGGTTTAACTTGAATTCCAGCAACCAGTTTGAAGCTGGAAACTGGAAAAAGTGGGAAAATGTTGATTTTTCTTGGATCCGGGGCTGACAATACTCCCCAATAGATGCACTTTTTGCTTCTGTTTGAGTAATTATTGTGAAAAATTACTCTTTCCACAGAAAAAGAACACCTATTTATTTACTCTGAACCTGTGTTTAAAGATTTATGATTCAGTAAGAAGGACTGTGTATATAATATTGAAAAATTGACCAATGCATTTTTACTTTTCTGTCTTTCCTGTGGAATTATTGTGAATAATAAAAGCCTGAAACGTTGTACTCCTGCGGTACTAATGGTAACACTGGGCAGACCCGCAGAAAATACCAACAGGAACGTCACATCGGAGGTCACAGTTTCACTCCAAACTCCAAATCTTCTTCTGTGCTGGAGGACTGACGTGATAAAACCTTGCAGCTGAGCACGCGTGGAGCGACGGGGGAATGAATCTTGTTTTGATGTGAGGCTGAGCAGTGAAACTCTGAAAATTAAAATGTTGGGGGACGTGGTGACACATTAGGAGTCCCAGGCACCCAAATTAATTACTGCTGTCACATGGCGAGAATGTATCTCCGCAAAAGTCAACTTTTTTCCTGGAAATTAATGGAAAAATCCTGTTTACAACCGAGAAGATGCATCACTGAAATTAACAGCTCTATTCCACTCATTAGATCTCAATATTAGCTGATATAAAACTGGTTTTGGGAGCTGTTTATTTAAAAATGTAATTCCAGATATAACAGAACCCATTAGAGATAAAACCACTGATTTATTTTTAAATATATAAATCAATCTACTTTTTACTTTCCATTTACTGCACAGTCTGTAAATTGTCAGAAATGACAAGAAAATGTGGCTCCAGCAGATATTATAATGCTCAGTCAGAACTATTCAGTTATCAATAATTAGCAATTTAGCAATGTGATACTAATGCATGCAAAAAAACAACGTTTTCCAATACAAAATCTCCAAGTTTGAGAAAAACTCTCACCATATGGTCCATTTACAAGCTGTCAGTCATATTACATGATGTTAAAATATCCCACTTATTGTTAGAATAACTTTAAACCTAAGCTAACATGAAGGAAGTTCTTGAATGAATCCTGAAAAGATGCCAAGTTTTCGTTTTTTTTCATTTAATTTCTGTTTGTAAGACCAAAAATGAACCATGAACCTGCATTTGCATGGTGTTAAAATATTCTAGTTAACTTTAAATTTAAGCTTCATGAAGAAAGTTCTTGAATGAATCCTAAAAAGATGCCTAATGGTTGTTTTTCACTTAATTTCAGTTTGTAAGGCCAAAAATGAACCATGAATGTGCATATTACATGATGTTTAAATATCCTAGTAAACTTTAAAATTAAGCTACCATGAACGAAGTTCTCGAATGAATCCTAAAAAGATCCCTAATGGTTGTTTTTTCACTTAACTGTTAGTTGTAAGGCCAAAAATGAACTATAAGCCTTCAAATCCTCAAATATTATTATTGATTGTACATCCTAGATACATGTGCAAATAATGCTCTACTATGTTACATGTAATTATCATACAGTAGAGGTTAACAAATGTCATCATAATAGCATTTCTGCTATGTACAAGTGTGCTGGTTTTGCTCATAAAACCTAAAAAACTGCCTCTCCAGCTCCAGTTTTGTGAATCTGCAGCATGTGAGCTGTCAGCAGGTTGTCGCGGCTTGCAGAAGGTGATTTCTCCGAACACACTCGGTCCTTCTGTTCCGCTCTAACAGGACGGCTGCTGCTACAACACACACACGTCCGGTCGGCCTGATGTACCAGATAAACTCTGCTGCGTCTGCACATTGCTACAAATCCTTGACAGGATGCTGAATATGTATTACACACATGGCGGAGCCTCAGCAGATGTCCCACTTTCCCAGAAAAGAGGTTTCGGCTCTGTGGTTTTCTGTCTGCTGCATCGTGACGCCTAAACGCCAAACGCTGACGTAGGTAGCGGCGGTCCTCGTTGTCCTGGAGCGTGACAGCCACTTGGACCTCCAACCCTGTTTATGCTTTTGTGCTTTTGCTTAACAACAAGTCAGGTTATAAGGGAAATCCATTTTTTTAGCCTTACTAATGATTAAAAACCAGAATTTTGTTCTGAGTACAAGTCTGGATACTCCTTTAACTCAACAATCTGTGTGGAAACCTTTATCTTAAATGCAATTTTTAAATCTTATACAAGGAGAATCAAGGCTTAGTCAAATCGAGTTACCTGAAATCAAATGTCAGAGTCTAAAATGTGTCGGATTGTGTGATAATGTTATAGAAGAACATCTAAATTTATATTTTCTTTACTTTAAAATTACCACATTATTGCTGTCAACTTGGTGCTGCACTTCCTGTCCTTTTCTATATTTTACATACTCTTTTTTTTTATCAAACTATCTGATTATTTTTTGCGTTTTATTATGTTAATTGTATATAATATAACGTATTATGTCACTTGCACATTCTGTCACTCTTGTATATTCTGTTGATTTTTTTTCTATATTATATTGTCTATATTTTTTAACCTCATTTCAATTTATTTTACCTTCACTTTATACCCTAATAAGCTGCGTTGTCTCATGGTTTACCCTTTTATTGAATATCCGTGCTGCTGTAACAATTAAATTTCCCTCCAGGGATTAAAAAAGTCATCTGAATCTAAGTATAATATCACATTTAGGTCTGTGTGCATGCTGTGTAGAGTGTATATGAGAGACAGAAGAGATTAAATGTGCTCATTTACATTCAAATGTATTAATTTGGTGGAAAGTTTGTCCAAAACAAGGGACAGAGTTCTATACTACGAGAGATTAGATGGATAGTGTATGCTGAGAAGGGCAGGTGAGATTTTTGTGGTACCTCAGTGGAAAGAAAGTCATGTGTGGATTCGTCCTCTTGACGTTTAACTCAGAATGAATGTTATGTAAAGGTAGGTATCAGATATATCTTGGATGGGGTGGACAAGTGAATTTTAAATCAAAGTAACCTGATAAGTCCAGCAGGGTCAGAACTGAGGACTGGACACTCCTTCTCAGAGAGTTTCAACTCTCCTGAAATTCAACTTTTCATGATTTATGGTACTACAACTGTGTCAATCTGCACAAAATACATGTTTGAGTTGTTTCTACTTCTAGCCATTTTCATAGAGGTGCAGGATTTCATATTATCATGAAATATGAGCCCACAGTAAGTAACAATGTGAGAGGAGTGAATAAAAACACAGAGAAACTGCTTGGGCTTCATTAAATGGACATGTTAGGAATCAAGGCCAGTGTATCTTAGTTAATTTAAACACAAGACACTTGAGCTCCAAACAAGAAAGATGCACACTCAGTGAAAGACCTAGGATTCCTGACCCATCACTATACACACCAATGAGCAGTGATTTCCAACACATCTCTGGGGGTCATCAGTGGAAACCTCCCTTCAATGTCCTCCAGGAGGCTAGGCGGTGAACTCTGGCATCCCAGATTTCACCCCCTCTAGTGCCAGTTCACACGGCCTTACACAATCCAAACAGCACTGCCACGTTCAACTGGCCCAGGCCCGTATAGGAGACGCTCCAGGTAGTGACCAGTGCCGATGCTAGCAGTTAGCGAGGGCAAGATGCTGAATACCTTGTGCCAACTGCTAAAAAGTGATAAAGAAACCATACATATAGACTCTCCAAACCTACTAATGCTAACTCTAAATGCTAATGCTAACTGCAAGACTACTACAATATCCAAAGCAAACTTGCCACTGACAAAGAAACTATACAAGCCAACTTACCAAACTTGCTAGTGCTACATGCTAATGCTAACTGCTAAAATACTGCTCACCACAGACAGAGACTATACAAGCAGATTTCATCTAAGACGCAAGTACCAACTGCTAACTGCTAATTGCCGAACGGTTGCACAAAACTATGTGCAACACTAACAATGACCAAACATGTCAATAAACTACTTGGTTCTTACTTGTAATAGCTTCAACATTTAACATAATTACAAGAAATTTGTTGTAATTATAGTTTTTATGAACTTGAAATCTTCTTTTTCAAAACCCTGTTTCAGAAAGGTAACAGTGAAAAAGAGCATGTATGTTTTCAGACCGAGGTGCATTCAACTTGGCTGGATTAAAAACTGTGGGGAAAGATCAGGAAGTGAAACGCCCTTACAGGACAAGATGCATTGTAAATTGGATCCTAATAGTTGTTAAAGAAGGATGCTAAGTCATCAGCTGATAGGGAGGCTCCAAAAGGTGGAAAATAATTTTCCTAGTGCTGATATTGTCATGGAAAAATGCCATTTTTGCAGAAGTTAAGCTGGAGGCAAATGGTAGATAGAAGAGTCAATGAGGTCTGGAAGATCTCCAGACTTATGCTATTTTCTCCCAGCGTCTCTGAGATTGGGTCGCAGCTTGCATAGATAGCAATGGCTGGGATGGAGCAGCCCGAGCAGGTCTAATGGAGAGACGGCTTAGAGTGGAACAGAGTGGATCTGTGGCATCATTTATGCTGAGAGAGGAGACTGTGCTGTGGGGTGGAAAGGTGGAAATGATTGCATCAAACAGATCTCATGTGTGTGAACTTTAGGAAGTTCAGTGAGGGACTCGGTGCATGCTCTTTGGGCTGGTTTCCACCAACTTTGCTGTCACCTTTGTGTTTATGATTGACTAAAAAGCATAAAAGAAAGAGCTCATATTTATTAAGATAATGATTTGTGCTTATATACAGGTATCTGAAAGATTTAACTTCATAATGTTATTGGGCTATATGTGACCACGCATCTTTGGTGATGTTGTGCAGTAAAAACAAAAGCAACACGCAATTCAATAAATGACTTTTTGAAGGGACTAAATAGATAAAGTATCCTAATGCACTACATCCTGAAAAACTAATTAGTAATGTGTAAAGCATTACATATAACGCTGTCAGTGACCACTTATTGAGCTCACAAAATGTATTCATATACATTACTATAAAGTAAAAGTTTGGGGTCACTTAGAAATGTCCCTTTTTTTGAAAGAAAAGCATTTTTTTTATTCAATGAAGATAACATTGAATGAATCAGAAACAGTCTAGACATTGTGAATGCGGTAAATGACTATTCTAGCTGGAAACATCAGATTTTGTGTTCACCTGATAAAAAGGACACGTCACCAAACGTCAGATGATGCTGTGAGGAAGACTGCAGATGTAGTCGAAACATGTCAGCAAAGTAAAAAACTCATCCTTACTGACTTTGTCCGAAAAAAAGAACTGCTAATCTAATATAAGATAATAAAAGACAAAATGAACAGAATCAATCTACGACGTGGGCTCTATAGGATTAAACCGGCTAAAAGTATCATTATTTGCCCGTATTTTAAATGGTTTTCATAGTTCTATCTATCTATCTATCTATCTATCTATCTATCTATCTATCTATCTATCTATCTATCTATCTATCTATCTATCTATCTATCTATCTATCTATCTATCTATCTATCTATCTATCTATCTATCTATCTATCTATCGGGTCCATTGTTTTCTACTTGTCTGCATCCACATCATAGCTTGAGAATTTGTTTCACTTCACATATATAAAAAAAAAAAAAACGCCACAAATTCAGGTTTCTAGAGGTGTGGAGGACACCTAAACACACTCCTGTTTGGTCGATTGTGTTGTGTCAGTGTTGTTTACTTTTGTTTATGCTGCGAAAATACTTGGTTAATTTTATACACCGAGACTAACTGGTTGGGTTTAGGGAACGGGTTGAAAGACATCTGGAGAAAAAAAAGAAACATAGGCATCTTACAAAGTTACAGCTTCTTTTGTCACAATAATACTGTTTGTGCTGTGGACAAATGTACCTCCAACACTGGGCTGCATAGTGTCACACCGCTGCCTCCTTTACACTTTGTAGCTTAATGATTGTTTCGTGCAACTTCTAATGATTCATATGATCTTCATGTTTTTGTGAACTTTCGACATTTGAATAAAATATCAAGCACGCTAACATAAGATATGCATTTTTGATTCCCTTTTATTGACAAAACGTCGAATAAACTTTTTGGTCTTTCTTAAAAAGTGCACGATCCATTTTCAAACCGAATTCTTGAAATGAAATAATCATAAGTTTTCCCTTTGATACAGCACCCCGCATGCACAAATGAGACAACACATCAAGCAGCGGGAGATTGGACTACATCTAAATCTGGTCATCCAATCTCCAAAAGTTCCCTTTGGTCTCGGAGCAGAAGCGACTGTCGGTCATGACTTCTCCTGGCGCTGCTCTACTGCTGAGCGATAAACATCAAAAAAGAGAGTAAACAACATTTACAACACCCACTTTCTCCCTCTTCCCCCGGGACGGTTTAATATCCTGAGCCCACTCGTCGCCTCTGAGATCAAGCTGATCAACAGAGGGTTCATTCTGATGTTGTCAAGTTAAAAAATGAAAGTAGCAGCAGAGAAGTGCAAGGGTTCATCCCTGCTCTGACGGTATTTATAAAGGACCAATCTCACTCCTCCTCCTGCTGGACATGAAGGTGAAAACTGAGGTTGATAACGGATCAGACTCACTGCTGGAATACTAACAGGCTGAGTAGATTACCATGGCTGCTGCTGCTGCTAGGTTTTTCATGTGCCCCTGAGCAGACGCAATAAAAGCAAGGAGGAGGAGGAGGCACTGGCAGGCTAAAAGGTTTGTCGGCTGAAGGAGGCTATAACTCTGAGAGCCTTGAATAGAATGTCTTGGAGATCCAAAGGAAAAAAAAAAGAAGAAGCAAAGAAGTAGAGACTGATAGGAAATGAAAACCTCCAACTTTGATGCAATAAGAGAACTCTAAAGCAAGGGATGAAGGTCTCTGAAAGTCACTTTTTATCTTTTAACACGGTTTTATAACTGATCATTTCTGTGCACCTTCCAAACCATAAACCCTCACCTTAATTCTTGAAATTTTTTCCTTGCTACACTTTTTCTTTGTCACTCTTCAAATGTGTTCCAGTGTAGGAAACAAGTGCTTTGTAGCAGAGCTTGTAGTTTTAGTCATTTAAAGACACGTTCATTTTATTTTAGAAGAAACATAGAATATTAAACACACTAGCATTCAAAAGTTTGGGGTCACCCAGACAAGTTTATGTTTTCCATGAAAACTCCCACTTTTATCCATGTGCTAACATAACTGCACAAGGGTTTTCTAATCATCAATGAGCCTTTCAACATCATTAGCTAACACAATGTAGCATTAGAACACAGGAGTGATGGTTGCTGGAAATGTTCCTCTGTACCTCTATGGAGATATTCCATTAAGAATCTGCTGTTTCCAGCTAGAATAGTCATTTACTACATTAACAATGTCTAGACTGTATTTCTGATTCATTTAATGCTATCTTCACTGAAAAAAAAAGCTTTTCATTCAAAAATAAGGACATTTCTCAGCAATGCCCAACTTTTGAATGGTAGTGTACATTTCAAACACTTTGATCTGATCTGAGTCGTTTAATACTGAGAATCTGCCTATATTGACTCCTGATCCAATGTCATTTTAAGAACACCTCAACGACAATAAAGTTATTAAAATCAATTCAATGTATGTGCTTGACACCTCAATAGCTTTGTAGTTCATTAAGAAACATGTTGTTCTGCATTGAGGCTGCTCCTTCATGTTGTTTTTACTTAACAAAATAACAAACGAGCTTAGTACAGTTTCACTTTATGCACAATTTTAAGCAAAATAATCAAGTAAGCAAACTAAAGTATGTCTTCATAAACAGCCCTTACCACAGTTCAATTTAGTTCGATTTCACAACAACTCAAATGATGACTTTAAAGATCATATTGGGCATCAATAGTTTAAACCGCTTCATTTTCACATTTTGGGTGATTTTTGGAAACTTTCACCAGATGTGTTGCCATGTTTTGTTCCCAAGTTGTAGTAAAAATTTCATGAAAATGTCATGAATTTGCTATGGCTCTGTTTAGCAGGTCTGGCTAGCTTCTTCTTTATAGCAACACTGGCTGAAGCTCATGGATACCATCGTATTTTAAGGTATTCATCATATCAAACATGTGGGAAAATGGATGACTTACAGAAAAAAAAACATGGACCAACCTGCAGAAACTCACAAACATAAAAGTGTTGTTTCTGTGGCATCAATATGGTGTTCAGACTTGAATTTTTGAAAACATCCTGTGCAAAGTTTGCTTGTCCTCATCAAAAACAACCAAATGGAAGCTTTAAGGTGCGTGCGTGCTGCAGTAATCAGTTTAACAACCAGGCGCTCTCACAGTTGGAACATAAAACAGCAGACTTCCTCCACTCACCGTATGCTGTAGAGCACATTGCCGTTTTTAGAGATGCGCAGCAGCTTGTTGTCGGTGGTGACCTCGTGGAAGTTGGCCCCCTTCTCGTTGGCGAAGAACAAGTCAGGTTTCCAGATGGAGTCCAACATGGAGGGGTCGAGGTCCAGCGAGTCGTCGGGGTACTCGCTGTAGGCCAGCCGAGGGTCGTTCCACTGCTGTCTCAAGAAGATGTTCACTCTGTAGTCCTGCAAGGAGACACAGTACCGAGGACG
Source organism: Amphiprion ocellaris (assembly GCF_022539595.1). Classification (NCBI taxonomy): domain Eukaryota; kingdom Metazoa; phylum Chordata; class Actinopteri; family Pomacentridae; genus Amphiprion; species Amphiprion ocellaris. The sequence goes on along the minus strand of NC_072778.1, from coordinate 3,711,656 downwards.
TAGACTGAGGTTAGACTGAGGTTTGTATTTATTCCAGTATAATGTCCATAGGAAAATGCAGAGACAACATAGACTTATTGTCTTTACTGTGCAAGACAACCCATGTACGCCTTAAATCCAACCATCTCTAATGGCTTCTGTTGATGTATTTTAGAAGCATAAAAGTTGACGTTTAAAATTCAGTCTAGGGCTGATGAAACATTTCAACAATGAACACTTTTGGTTAAGTTTTGAGCATTACGACATTTTGCTAAATTCTAAAACAAAGATCTGCAGCTGGACTGAGGTGGGCTGTTGGAAGAAAGCTACATCCTTGAATCAAGTTTGGTGAAGTATGAAGTACGTTAAATCAAGTGTTCAGGAAGTAATTTGTCATTGTATTCCCACATGAGCTTGCTAAGGTTTAGGTAACATACAGTCATTATGACAGATTGATGATGGGGGTGCCAGTGCAGTGGACTTAAAAATTAAAGCCAGGTCATTTTCCAAAACAGCAATTTGACATCCTTCAGTGAGGCACTATGGTGGTTCCTTAAATATAAGGTTGGGACGAATAACAAAAATTATTAGCTGACTAGTTGTGTACCAACGACCATCAACGAGTCGATGACTAACTTTGACAGTTTAAGTTTAAATCTAAGCAACAAATTGTCAAACTGAGTGTATTTAAGGAACAAAACTACTAACCTACAAGTCAAAAATATGGCATTAACAACTTGAACTATATGAAGACAACGTTCATGTACAGCTGGATATCATTCAAAGGTTTTCGTACAGAGTGCTGGTTGCTTTTGGGTGTTTTGGATTGTGCTGGTTCCAGTTTGATGTCTGCAGGGGCTCTCTGTCTACCATACACATACTTTGTCAGTTATTTACCCTTGAATTGATGTACAATCATACCATCTGAATTTCTGCCTCGTCAACTGAAAGAAAAATAGTCAGGAAATCATAGCCAATAATTAGAACTAGTCATGCCAACACTAGCTTAAAAATGTGAGTGCATGTTCCTGCTAGATCATTGGTTTTAGCTGTACAATTACTTCAGCAGAGTTGTAGAATTTTGTCTCATGCTATCATAAACCAATGTGGTGCAGCCCCTTGTATTTTGTTTCAGATGAAGGCCAGTTTTTAGTCTAAACACCAACTAAGTTTGCACATTTACTGGTTTCTAATGCAGGCCAAGCCAGCATTGCACCTTGCCTGTTTCTATTTGTATGATGTATCAGACGAATGATATGGACATCAACTGACAAGAAACAAAAAAAAAAAAAATAAAAAATCAGTCTTTTCAGTTCTGTTCTCATAGAAATAAGAAAATAAAGAAACATCTTTTAACACAACTAATTTGAGAACATTGAGAACTGAGAGTCCAGCCCTCAAAATCATAAGAGCTCATAGGATTCCCTTGGAAATTCAACAATTACACAAAAATATATTATTTATACACCCTCATATTATCCTATTACTACTGCTCTGTACACCTACAACTACCACGGCGTCGTTCTCTGGAGTCTCTCCGAAGCAGACGAGGCGGGTTGGAGGAAAATTGTTTTGGCAGAGAAATTAAATTACAGCAAAAGCAACAAAAGTTATAAAGCATAAATCCCTGAAACCCCACGAACAGAAGGATGTAAAACGTATCCGCGGGGAGATGTTCCCTTTAAAGCAGAAGGAAAGATGTGGAGGAAGGAGGAAAAAAGGCTCGTCAAGGGTCATTGCACTGCTGACTCGAGATGCTGTAACTCCACACGGAGGAACGGATCGACAGATACCGGCAGATGTAGCGATGGAGTGATGGACAGGATTTCGCGGTTGAATGAGCAGGTGGTTATGGGTCTTCATCCATATGTCATTTTCTCCTTTATGTGAATGTAAGAGAATTTACTGATCATGGCGAGTTGTAGCCTCGAGGTATATCAGAGATCTATTTCCCGTCTGTGAAGCAGCGCAGCGCCTCAGATCCACCTCGGCCTTGACGACTACAGCTTTTTATTTCTTTACTCTTCATCCCTATTTGTCTGCTCCTTCTTGAGGTCTTTTGCGTTGCTTGATTGATAAAACGAAGGTTTGAAAAGTGTTGCAGACATTTGGCAGTTCCACAAAACTGAAGGAGAACCGTGAAACTACACACAATAAGGAAGTTGCCAGAAATAGAGGCACGCAGAGCGCAGACAGGCAGATGGATGTGGAGAGTTGTCCTGGCAGCTGAAGGTCATGGATCTGCTGCTCCCTCTTTAGTCTTACACCGGGAGATTTAGCGATACAATGGGAGGACATGCAGAAGGATAGATGAACAAAGGATAGAGGGGTGTAGAGAGTATGTTTCAAAGACAGGCCTTGTGTCGCTGGATGTATACATTTCAAACTCGCAGGCTTCAAGCTGAAGCTCATAACCAGTGTTTCTGTTTGGTTGTCTAAAAAAAAAAAAAAAAAAAAAAAGACAATTAGGCCTAGTCTGAACATTCTTTGGTACTTTTTAAAACAGACGTTTCTCCTCCTTTGTTGTCCAAAAAATAATCTATGCGAAAACGCAATACAATCACTTCTGAGAACATGCAGGGAAATAACCCTAATCCTAAAGCTGTGCTGGCCACTCAGACACCTGAAAAAAGCTATTACCAGTTCCGTTATGGTACATTGTGGAAAGAGGGGAATCATATGTGTGGACTGACAGCAAAGAGGAGAAATTCCTCTCTTTGAATCATGAATGAACACATAAAAAGTCCTGTTAACAAGATTAAAACGGCATTCATCATAACACAAAATCACCTCATATAGACACAGAATGGTGCACAGTCTGTCATCACAAGCTAGAAACTCTATTTCTACAAATAAACAGAATTTTTATCAGTTTTCAGTGGTCTAAAAAAACATTTGCTTGTAGATAAATAGCCAAAATGCACAGCAAAAGCTCCATTCTGAAAAATACCCATGTATGCCTAGACAAGAGTGTGGTTCGTTGTTCGAAAATAAACATTTGATTTGATTTGACAGGCAATTTGTTAGACATCACATAAATGAGGGGAGCCAGAACAATCTTTACAGGAAGACTAGTGTGGCGAAAATGTGCCAAAGTTCAGGGCAATCCATAGCTTGAAATCTTTATTTAATTGAACAGCACAAATAAGACTGCAGTGAAATGTTTGGCTCTGTCTTAAACTGCTGATCTTTGCTATAGTGATGCAAATAAAAGATTCAGTTTGGGTCTAAAAAGGTTTCATCCAGCTGGAGTTTGGAGGTTAAAGCCAGACTGCAACACAAGTCAGCTTCAGGCTCCTAATGTAAGACGGGATTGAAGAGATATAAGATGTAAAACCTTTCTGTCCTCATACATGAAGACAAAATATGTTAATTATGAGTTTAGCTCACTTCAGTCTTGATTACGATCCCATCTGAGCTGTTTGTTTGCAGTGAGAACGCCAGACAGATGGAGGAAATATTGACAATAATGCAACACACTTTGGTTTTGGCACACAAATAACTTGGCTAGGGTTACAGAAAGGATTTAGGTAAGATTAGAGGACTTTTATTACTCCACCAAGGAATGCGGCAGAGTTATATGACAATTGGCGTACGTTTGTCTGTCTGTTCACAACATTACTAAAAACGGAATAAAGGATTTGGATGAAATTTTCATGGAAGGCCAGAAATGACACGAGGACCAAGTGAATAGATTCTGGCAGTGATGTGGCTTATAGTCTGAATTCACAGATTTGTTAAGGATTTCTGTACACAGCGTCACTGTAACTATGACAACAAGTGAACGTTATGTCAGCTGCCTGCTGATGATCACATGATTGCGATCCTACTACAAATCCATCGCTGCAGACTTATCGGGACTTATCCATCAGTAATGATGCAAGGAATAGTGAATTAAATTGTGGGGGTGTTTCCGAGATCCATCAATTCTTGCCACCTGCTACATATTTAGGTCACGCGATTCGGTATTTGTACAAAACATACACATGCATAACACACGTCTGTGCTCAGCACAAGGTCATTTTGTTTGTGGGTACATCTATTTTAAATGGCCACATTCTATCATGTTGTGATTTCTGATCATCAATAACTAATAAAAAATGCTGCTTTTCTACAAAACTGTGCTGCATTTCTGACAATGCCATATGGGGGAATGAACAGTCTTGGCGGAGTACTGCCCTTTCTGAGTGCTTTTCTTGTCATTGTTACAAATAATAGTTTATTTGAACTGTAAATAGACTTAAGCTGACTATGAAACCAACAGCAATCTTAAATGTTAACATTTCATCTTTCTTGGCTCCCTATTATTACTCCAACTGCTGGAGGTCTCCGCTGCTCGAAAACAGTTGTGTATGTTTTATGGCATGCATAATGTATGCTATGATTATGTTATTTTTTTCATGAGTGGATGATCCTCCATAATTGCAGTCTGGATTTCTGGAATTCCTGTCTGCACTTAAGTTAGACAACATGAACAGTGTTTGTTTAAGCTGATATAAGATCAGACATCTTCTGTTTGGAGGGTTAGAACTCTATAATGTCTCCACATACAGAATCTGTCTTTCTCACAATGATATTTCCATCAGCTTCAGTCAACTGTTCACTGAATTTGCATAAATGTTTTCAAATGCATGCTTCCTCTATGTGCCTCCCTTCCACACAGCTGTGCAAATGCTCTGTATGTGCAGCCCGATCGATCCAGGTAGAAGATATTAGCCGCCGCTCCCTCAGAGCTTTATTGTGCAACCCGTCAGCCACCCATTCTCCGTTCCCGAGTCTCTTTATTCAGCGTGGGGTGGCATTTAGCTTGCCCCTCCATCTCCCTAATTGTCAATTATTTTCAGAATACGGAGCTCGGCTGCTTCGGCCAGGCTGGAGCCATCATTAAGCTGCGTGGCATAGCAGAAATGCATCGCGGGGACAAGGTGCCACCATGCCAGCAGCCCAAGCGGGTGGCATTTGCAGGAGCAATCAGCTGCATGTGTGTGTGTGTGTGTGTGTGTGTGTGTGTGTGGAATCCAGTCACATGGCAATCAGCCTGACACCCGTCCCCGTTTATCACTGTTTATTACACCGAATATCTCACACGAAACAAATGAGCTTGACCTTTCGTGAATGAGTCGCCTTTTTCTTCTGCCCGAGAATATGATGAACAACCTGAAATGGCGCAGAGACGAGGAGAGTCTGTTGACGCAGAGAGGGGAACGAGGGAGTACGGAGGAGAGCTCGTGCCAGGATCATCAGTCACCAACACACCCAGGCAGTTTGATATGAGCTTGGAAAGGGCAAAAGTTGCAGAAATGGACTTGATGGAGTTGCTCCAAACAATTATGTATTCAGACGTCACACGCATCCCAGAGGGGGTTTGAACTATTCAAAGTCTACAAATCACAAGTGTAACCTTTTACCAATCTGTTCATCCACCAGCTGACTAGCAGCATCCACTCACATTCACACAAGTGTCTGAGCCTTCCTTTATGAACCGTGACTTCTTGCTGTTCCTCCTCTGACTCCAGAACAGTGACGACTTCCCTCCACACCTCAATCCTGAAGCTCCAGTATTGCTCACTTGCTCACCTCCACATTAGTTTACATTCTGTGCCCTCATGTGTCGGGATTATTTCTCTGAGAGTGGAGCCTTTTCTGCTGTTTGCTATCAAATGATCAATCTGTTGAGTGTCAGACTGAAATCTATTTATGACTCATCTATGCGGCATCAGAGCCACTCATAATTCTTACTGAGCATCAGAAAAGTTGGTTAACGACATTTGATTTCCTATCTAGATAGCTGGTGAGCTGTTTCTGTGGAATTATCAGTTACTAAAGCTGCAAGTTAATTCAGTTGAAGTATTTTTTTGTGGTGCAGCTCAACCCATCTCCACAGCCTGTCATCAGTGCTGAACAATGGTCTGACTGCACTTCATTTTCAAATTTGTTTGTGTTTATTTAAACTGACAATTACCATTTTAGGCGTACGAGGCTCAAGATGCAGCAACGATGCTCCTGGAAAACAGTGACGAAATATGTGCATTAAAATTGCTAATTCACTGAAAGAACCAAACAAGTCTGTCTGATTGCACAATTCAAATCTTCATCAGAACTTGCTATCTGAAGTGTCAGGTTGTTGCTCTGAGGTTGTTCTGGGGAAAGGGAGGAGAATGCCACATCAAATGTCAAACTTTTAAAATATATAGATATTGAAGATATACGGAAGTTGAAAAATTCAGTTCAACAAACTACAAATCTAAATACTGTATAGCCCACCAAAAATGAGCACAGATGGTGATGTGCTCTAATTTTATTGAAGCCTAATGTATAAAATTTGTCATCTGTCACTTATCTTAAGTCTCAGGTTGTTGCTCTGAGGCTGTTTTTGGGAAAGGGAGAAGAATGTCACGTCAAATGTCAAACTTACACCCCAAATCTACATCTGGTGAGTCAGACTAAATAGTTTTTAACATGTTTCCTCAAAATATTTAGATAATTATATGACTATTTAGATATTTTTTCAATCTCAACAGCTCCAGCAGGCCTATTATTTTAAAGTACATAGACATGGAAGATATCTGGAAGTTAAAAAATTCTGTTTCACAACAAATTACACATCTAACTACAGTACAGCTCGGCTATAATGAGCTCAAACTTGATTGAAGCCTAATGTATAAAATTTGTCATCTGTAATTCTGTTTCACTTTCATCTTCTTGGCTTGTCAGACATGGACACGCTGCAGTTATTTCTGGTAAAAACTCTGTTATTTTGTGTAACAAACATGGCTGCATTCGACAGAAAAGCAATCAGAAAGCACAAATATTGAATTTCAGGAAATAGCTTAGAGTAATTGGCTCATTTGAGAAATTGTTTATTAAAAAATGTCATTGATACTGAGGCAGCTCCGTAATAAACACTCCCATGTGAGGACATGACAGAAGAGCATCGGACTGGTAAGTGCGACCCTCAAATTACCATCCGCCGCCACCACGCTGTTATGAAACCATTAGCAGAGGAACTGCTGTACTTACACAATACCACGCTCATTTCCGCGTGTATTAAACTCAGGCAGTAAACCACGCATGAAAGACCGCAATCGTCTTCCTCCTCTCCTTCCTCCAGCAACAACATCGACAACAACTGCAATAACTCCGAGAAACAGCGGCAGCCATATTCTAATTCCACGCCTGTCATAACATCCTGCCGGCTCCCTGGATGCTGCTCAGGTAGCAAGAGGAAGGTAGGAGGTTACGGAGGCTCACACATTATGGTAGCACATCTGCTCTGCTCAGACAACGCTGCACCAAACGGGAGGAAGATGCTGTTTTTCACTGCGCAGCCTCAAAATAAGCCACCGCCGGCAGCACAGCGGGACGTCAAGTCAATTTACAGAGGATCCGAGAAGCAAACATGTCTCTGGATCAGAAGGTGATTTTAATGAAGGACAGTTCTGACCCCCCATGCAATTAAACCTGTATTTTCTTTGTGTCTAAAAACCTCCCTCTGACTAAATCACAAGCTGGTGAATGCTGGGAATGAGCTCTACATCCAGGAAACAGATTAAAACATCATACTGGACTGTGGAATTTAAACATTGCGAGGAGTCACATGGAGCAAAATGGTTTATTGGTCAACTGGTCCAGTGATCTATGCCTCATGCCAGCTGCTTTGACTATATATGATCGGTTATATCGGTTTCCTGTGGTGCAGACGAGGAAGAATCTGGGTTGCCAATGAAATAACAACATGAGGGATAACCTCCTTAAATCATTTTTGACAGTTTGGTCAATATTTGTGCATACTTCTGTCACTGAAATAGGAGATGCTCTTTGAAGATCCATTTTTACATTGGATTTTTTGCACAAAGTTACTTTTGTAATATAGAATACAATTTTTTTTAAACATTTGTTTAACTAGTTTGATTACAAGAAATTTTTGTGTTGACATAGTTCAAAAAAATGAAATGATCATTTTGTGGACATCTGGGAAAGAAAAACAGGCACCATTCTGCAGCAATTGTATGAATAGTTTTCCATCCTGAGGCAATATTTAGATCTGCGTTGCAGCTGATACCAAGACTACAACAGTCGGAGATGATGTGTGCAGACACAGAAAATATCCTGTTACTGCTGCTCTGATTAGCCAACATTTCAATGACACAGACACTGAAAACCACTTTTTATTTTTTTTAACTGGCATGTCTTTGTTTACATGAATTTCCCGAAATACTTCAGTTCATTCGAATAAAAGTCTTTTGTCTCCAGGTATTGGTCAGCTGCAGGTACAGTGGAGGCTGCAGAGAGGTTTGGCATGAATTAATCAATAGAAATATAGTGTCAACCAAAGATTTTGGGGGTTGAAAAACATTCCAAAGTACTAAAAAGTTGACACTTGACAGAAATATTGTCTGTTTTCTTTGTTTTGTTGTAAGTTAACTGAATTTCAAACCTATTAATATTGTTTCCAATAGTATTAATGGCAGAATGGAAAGAGGATATTAAAGACAAGCATGGTTTAAACCTTTGATGCATGAGTGATTGGACCCTACACTCTTCCATAAGTGAGTTAAAAATGAGAAACGGTGTGTTTTAATGTCATTTTGGTTGAGAATAATCATTTGTATTGTTGTTTGTATTATAGTTTTTCCCACACAAGAATGATTTCATGTTTGAAATATGTTAATTTTTCACTTTACAACAGATTTTGAACATTTTAATAATTGAAAAAGAATGTCAACATCCATTTTGTTGACATTTTTCCACTCTTTTCCTCCAAGTTTGTGCACTTCATGATATCACTGATACTGTGCTTGGGGTAGCAAGACAAATATTACAATTTCTTTGAAAAGCAACTTAAAAATTGAAATGGAATGACATCAAAAGCATGTTTTTTAAGGAACAGCTGGCATATGAAATGATAAAAACTTTTCATTACAAAGATATTGGCAGAAAACTGCCTCACCGGGGCATCTAAGGGTTAACTGAATGAATTGCTTCAGAAAGTCTGGGACATTGCTGACCTCTAAATGAACACATAGACGTTTTGATCTGTTAATGTCTCTGTGTGGTTGATGCTGCGACATAAATCTACTTAGGGCAAAGTCAAGGTTGTATTTAAAAGAAGCTCGTGAATGTGAACAGTCCTCTGTATCAAAGTCACTTTGTAATCTTACAGGCCAACCTGAGCAGCAAGACAGTGTCACGCTATTTCACACCATCATTCACACATTCAAACATCTTTTCTTATTTCAGATCCTCTCTGCAGACTGTTCCTTTAAGGGACTGTACATTCAAAGCAGCATCCAATCACAGCCACAGCTATGATGCTGCTCTATAGTAGGACCGGAGGAAAACGAAGCGAGAGAGATGCAGGAGGAGAAAGTGAATATAAAAGAGGGATAAAGCTCGCAATAATACTTTAACACGGCGTGTAAAGCCCGTTGATAGAGCTTCATATGGAGAGCAAGAGAGAGAATGAATGAGGGGCTGAGATAACTGTGAATACGTGGGAGAGGGAAGGGGAGAAAGGAAATAAAGTTATTAAAGCTGGAGAGCTCGAGTATAGCACAACATTTCAAATATATTATATCCAACTGCCTCTCACTGACTGTATTTGTTATGTCTGATGGAATAATCCTCAGGTGTTCAGAGCCCTTGTGGTTCCTCTCAGAGTTTTGGGTTCAGGAGCAGATAAGCCACCTAAATCCTCATTAGGAGAAACAGCTTTATCTGTTCAGGAGATCAACATGTGGCTTCTATTGACACACGTACATGAAAATATGTCGTTTGTTACCTGCAGAGCTCAAACTAAAATCTGACTGTGAACATTTTAAACTCATAAATGATCTTGTTCATGGTGCTTTTATTGTATTATAGGTCTGTATCTTCTTGCAGAGTTCTGATTGTTTTTAGACTTAGATGACTTTATTAATCCCCGGAGGGAAATTAAGTTATTACAGCAGCACGGATACTTAATAAACAGTGAGGCAGCACATAATATTAGGGTATAAAGTGAAGGTAAAATAAAGTGACATAAGATTTAAAAAAATAAATAAAATATAATATACAAAAAATCTACAGAATATACAAGAGTGACAGTATTTTTTTTTTTTTTTTTTAAAAGGTGACCGGGTAGGCCATTCCATAAACGTGGTATTATTGATTAAAAACTATAATTATTATTTTATATTCTATTATCATATGATAATTTTTTATTTATTTATTTATATATATATATATATATATATATATATATATATATATATATATATATATATATATATATATATATATATATATATAGTTTATGTTTGTTTAATTTTATGTTTAATTTTATTTTTTGTTTCTCTATTTTGCCTCCATGCTTGTCTCCTGTTGGCTCTGTGTAAACACTGCCTGCAGTTCAGCCGGATGCTCCCTGAATTTGTATCAATTTTTACTGATAGTCACAGCTCAATGAATCATGGCTTATCAGTAGAGGTGCACAGAATTGTTCTTTTAAATTTTTTTTTGTAGGATCTGGTACTAATACTTTATATTTTTCTCTCAAAATTTTGAATGCGGCTTGTAGAATTCAATCATTTTAATGAAATATCACAGAAAAACGGCAAAAGTGAACAAGACTGGTATATGTGAAAAGAAAAGAAGTGTGTGTGTGTGTGTGTGTGTGTGTGTGTGTGTGTGTGTGTGTGTGTGTGTGTGTGTGTGTGTGTGTGTGTGTGTGTGAGAAGAGAGAGAGGGAAAGAGTGAGCGAGCAAGCGAGCGGGGAGAGCGCTGAAACAGGAATAAAGCCGTGTACCGCCGGGACTTGGACAAGCACTGTGCTATTCTACCGACTCCATCTATCACTGTGCTCCGGCCCAGCAGCACCGTGGACGTGTGTGTGTGTGTGTGTGTGTGTGTGTGTGTGTGCAGCCAAATCTATCTCTGTGAGGACCAGCCGGAGTTTAACACTTTTGTGGTGAAAACATTTGTGGGAAATAAGGAGATTTAGGATGGTGTTCACTTTGGGATGTGTGAGGGTTTTGTTTGTGATGCATTCCTCACAAATACAGCAGTGTGTGTTTGTGTGTTTGTTGATAGTGGAGTGATGTTGTGGACGTAGCTGAAAGCCGGAGCCACACACTGCAACCAACACTATCCCTGCATGGAGACCTCGACCACAGCTTCCTGCTCATTCTGTGTTTCGCCTCTCGAGCTTTAAAATGGATTTTCTGCTTTGATAAAACCTGATAAATCCAATTATTTCAGGCCTTTGTTTTGCCTCTAATCCACCCTTTGAGAGATTAAAGCAGCAGCACTGACTGTGGTCTTCAGAGGGTGGATGGAGTCTCCAAAAGTTACACAACGCTCGCCACTTGTTTGACACGCTGCAGTGTTTGGCTAGTTTTCTGTACAGCATACAACAAACCAAAATCTCAGATAAAGAGAGTGGAAATCAGGACACAATGGGAATAACATCAGCTTCTTTTAGGATGGGCTGATGTGTGATTCTTGCAGCATCTTTTTCGGATGTGATGTTCCCATTAAAAAGCCGCTATCCACTGTTAGATACCAGTGGTAGAGACCTCCTCCACCCTCTAGCAGGCTCAGTAGTCACCAAATTTAATGGTACTGCTGCAGCAGATGACTTTCATTATTAGGTTTTTTTTAGATTTAGTTTTGACTTAAGTTTTGCTTTTGTTTTTCACTTGCTGTTTGGTTTCTACAATTCTACAATTTCATTGTAAAATATACAGACGAACAATGCTGCAAAATAATAGTACCATTCCTGTCAGCTAAGAACAGGAAACTGAGGCTACAATTTGTACAGGCTCATCAAACTTGGACAATAGAAGATTGGAAAAATGTTGCTTGGTCTGATGAGTCTCCATTTCAGCTGCGACATTCAGATGGTCAGAATTTGGCGTAAACAACATGAAAGCATGGATCCATCCTGCCTTGTATCAATGGTTCAGGCTGCTGCTGGTGATGTAATGGTGTGGGGGATATTTTCTTGGCACACTTTTGCCTACTTCCAGCAGGATAATGCACCATGTCATGAGTTCACTGCATTCCAGTCACCTCCACAGTCACCAGACCTCAATCCAATAGAACCACTGGGACGTGGTGGAACGGGAGATTGGCATCATGGATGTTCAGCCGATAAATCTGCAGCAACTATGTGATGCTATCATGTCAATATGGACCAAAATCTCTGAGGATTGTTTCCACCAACTTGTTGAAAGTATGCCATGAAGAATTAGGGTAGTTCTGAAAGCAAAAGGGGGTCCAACCTTTTACTAGCAAGGTGTACCTAATAAAGTGACCAGTGATATACTACCGTTCAAACATTTGGGGTCACCCAGACAATTTAATGTTGTCCATGAAAATTCCCACTTTTATCCATGTGCTAACATAACTGCACAAGGGTTTTCTAACCATCAATTAGCCTTTCAACACCATTAGCTAACACAATGTAGTATTAGAACACAGGAGTGATGGTTGCTGGAAATGTTCCTCTGTACCTCTATGGAGATATTCCATTAAAAATCAGCTGTTTCCAGCTACAATAGTCATTTACCACATTAACTATGTCTAGACTGTATTTCTTCAATAAAAAAATACTTTTCTGTCAAAACTAAGTACATTTCTAAGTGACCCCAAACTTTTGAACGGTAGCGTATATACAGTTTTGGAAAGTTTTTTTTGTACACCCTTAAAATTTTACACAATCTCAAATATTGTCATGAAATATTTAAGGAAAAATCTTTTTTCTGTTTCAAAAGGTGTGGCTGCATTAGACAGACACAAATTAATACAAATGTTTTTTTGTTTTTTTTTTAATTTTGGTAATGTTTACAACAAAAACGAACAAAATTAAATTCTACCAAATTCACCCAATACTCAAAATTTCTCATGTATTTTTATGGAACCAATTAATTTTAAGTTATTAATGGCTTTTTTAGGATTTGCTTAATATTTTGGTTGTGACTGTACAAAAAGAAATTTCACTTGAAGACCTAAGAGCGATTGTTCATGCAATAATCCACAAATGCATGGGGTGTCCGGAAACTTTTTTCCACCACTGTAGCCCTGTGAGAGACTTTATATGGCTATAGTTGCAAGAAAAGTTCCTAAAACTGCTAAAAGCAAAGCATGACACCTTGATATATCTTAGTATAACCATGAAATTTCTGTTGCTCTGTATCTCCTCACATATTTTCACATTTTTCTGTTTGTCTCTTCCCTTAAATCTCTCCCTCAGTGCTGTGACGAGGATCGACTCGGCTTCTGCAGGAAAAATCTGGAATTTGCTCTGCATGACGAGGATCTGTAGAGGCCAGCACTTCCAATGCAGCAGGGTGTGTGTGTGTGTGTGTCTGTGTGTGTGTGTGTGTGTGTGTGTGTGTGTGTGTGTGTGTGTGTGTGAGTGTGTGTGTGTGTGTGTGTGTGTTAGTGTGTACTACAGGAGGTTCACACTGGGATACTGGGCTATCCCAATGGGATATCTAGTCCCATCTCTTTTCCTGCATTTGTGCCTCACCACATTCTCTCCTATTTCTGTCTCTTCTTCCTCTCTCCCTTCTGTCATTTCTCACTTTCTCTTTCTTCTACTGTCTGTGACTCTAACATGCGAGCTCACTGTTTCATACTGAAGGTGCAAGTCTATAAAAAGCACAGCACGGTTATACATTTTCAAGTATAGATTTCCTGAAACAGCTGTGCATTGTAGATTTTAGCTTAATCTTTAGGTTAATCCACATTTACTGAGTATTTCCTGCAGCAGGATGATGTGTGTGGAGTCAGAATAATCTACAATGTGTGTGTGTTCATGTTAATGAAGGGACGTGTCACTCAGTTTGGCTCAGTACATGTAATTTTAATAGGTTTTTGGGCAAATTAAACTCCGTGGCACAGTGGTAGAAGATATCTCAGGCTTTGGATTTGCAGAGCTGGATGCTATCATCGCTTGCTTTTACCGTATTGTTGGGTACTGAGAGGAATACAGAACATAAAATGCCCTGTTTTAACTTCAACCTTTTAAAGGCCTTGAAAACCAATTTTCTTTATCAGCTTCTTACCATACTGCAAGCCTTGGGGCGCTATGAAAAGACTATTATTTAAAGAGGGGTAATTTCACATGAGACATTTCTAGATTTGCATTTTGCATGTGTTTGGCCAAACCTCTGTCCCTAAAAAAAAAAAGACTGATGTCAGCAATTCACATCAGATTTTACAGAAGCAAGGAATTTAATGTCAACAGGACACTGTCAGTCAAATCTGATTAAACCACTCAAAAAGCTTCCCATTACCAGGGATATAACTGCTAAAAGTGCTAAATTCTCTCATATTTGGGAACTTTTAAAGATATTTAGTCTGAAGATATACTGTAATTGAATAATACTGTGTATTTTTGCAATGTAAACTCCAGTTGAGGACGTGGCCTCGGGCCCAGCAGAAGGTTTATGTAGCTGACAAGCTCAGTGCTTTTGCTGGATGAAGGAATGATTCATGTATTTTTTGGAGGTCACAGGGGTGAGCGTGTCCCGGTTTTTCAGCCACATCCAGAGGGCTGTGGACACTGAGATCACCTCTGTTGTCACATGCACCGAGGTTTCGCCGTCGCCACATCTGCTCTGAGCCTTGCTGCTGTGTGAAGGTTGACAGTTCGCTTATATCACCGCTAATGGATTTTCTGTGTAATGAACGAGCGTAAATTTCCCCTCCATCGCTTGCAAGCAGGCACGACAGCATCGCAGCCGCCACGCCGTTACGCAAATGGCCGCCATCGTGATGCGCTCTTTCAAATGAAGTGTTGCGAATGTGAGACAGGCTCAATGAGGCGACAGAGTTTCTAAACACTCACAAGGCAGGAGGCCTTTAATTTTTTAAAAGGGAAATAAAAATGAAACTTTTTGGTTACGCTGAATATTGCCGCAGCCGTCGTTTGAATTAAAAGCATTTTTTCCAAAATTACTTGAGCCACGGCGGTTTTCATCAGCCGCCTAACCGTCCGAATCCACACATAAAGTGATGAATAAGTGACATCAGAATATTCACTTTGTCTACTGGGTGATATTGAGATAAAGCTTACCATTGTTGTTTCAGCGATGGACCCAAAACTGTTGATAAAAATGTTGCAGGTTACGTTTACAGGCGGACCTACGGAGAGAGGACAGAGAGGAGACAGAGAGGTTAGAGCGAACACGAAACAGCTTTAAATTATTTACAGCAATTAAACATTTCAGTAAACTGAAAACAGCAGTGAGATGCTACAAGAACAGCAAAGTTTTCATCAACATTAGAAGACACATTAAACTGCTTCTTAGAGGTAACTTCATAATTAATAAAATCAAATTTAACCCTCGTGTTGTCCTTGGTGTCATTCTGACCCCAAGTAAAATCTTTTGCCATTGTATGCTTTTATGTAACAAGGTTTTTTTGGCCCTAAATTCCAAAATGATGGGAAAAAATTGTGGTAATGGGTTGGACTGAAGTAAGAATAAAAGTGTAACACAGAATTGATTGACAATTTATACTATATGCTTTAAATAGACAGTCAAAAGACAGCAGCAAACAGTCAAACCAGGCAGGGTCATTTTGACCCCAGAGGGCAAAAGGTGTATGGCAACTGGGCGGATATTACGAACCCAGTTGCCATACAGTAATGGGAGGGCATTACAGACCCTCACAGCTGCCATACAGCTTTTGCCCTCTGGGGTCAAAATGACCCTGCCTGATTTGACTGTTATTTAAAGCATGTAATATAAATTGTCAATCAGTTCTGCATAACACCTTTAGTTTTACTTCAGTCCAGCCCATTACCACAAATATTTCCTTTCAGTTTGGAATTTAGGGCCAAATAGACCTTGTTACATAAAAGTATACGACAGCAAAAGATTTTACTTGGGGTGAGAATGACCCCAAGGACAACACAAGGGTTAAATACATGATCTGTGCAGTTAGAAACTAATTTACAGTAAACTGTACTCCGTAAAATATACGTCTGGATTTTGGTCGTTTTTCAGGTGCTGTTACCTTTATTCCCTACACTGCTAATAAAAACAACAAACCTTTGAATCAATGAGTTTTGATCAATTCAGGGGCCATATTGAAACCTCTCTCAGGTTAGAAATACAGATTTCTGCAGGTTAGTTGAAACAGGTTTGAATTTATTCCACTTCCCCTACATATGTATACCAGAAACTGCCTCCTAAGATCCTTCTACTTCTTGTGTTCTTTCCTTTTCGTGTTGTGCATACGTGAGGACAAACAAGATGTGAGCTGAGCCGAGGTGTTTGTGTGACCGGATATTAGAGCAGCAGGGAAGATTAAAGCTGAAGTGTGTTGATGACAGACTGCAGGAAGTAAACAAAGTGAAAGAAACTGTCTAGTCTTGTAAAGATGCCTTTAGATGCCGGCTGAATAAACAAGGACTTAAATACTGCAACGGCATCCGACTACTTGATGACGGCAGGAAGTTTGTTCCCAAAGTTGCAAAACGGGTAAACATCTCCTCACGGCAATCAATTTCACATCCACTTTGAGATTTAAAAAAGGCCCCGTCTCTCGAACTCAAGTGGTGTCAATAAACGGGAGGTGTCATTTCAAAGGAAATCGTAATGACCAACACGGTCTGCCCTCGCTCTCCTCTCTTGGAGATTAAAAGCGGCTCTCAAGGTTGTTTTCAGACGAGCGAGTCAACGTGCGACTGAGCCGCAATCAGGCCTTTTGTGGCCACTCCATTGATTCACCGTATTACCTGGTTGTACAAACATTGGCCAAAGAGTGGAGCGCTCATCTCTTTTAAGCGTAGCGGACATTAGCATTGTTTTCCCAGCAGAATATCATTAGAACTGTTCTGTTTGGCATATGTTTAAATGAAACATGGACCTAGATTTGGTCACAAAGGATTAGTTCATGGACTGTTAGAAAGTCAAAAATCCAGCCATTTTTTCCCATGTAAGTTTGGCATTTTTTAAAAACATAGCCTGCAGTTCAGCTGAAAACTCTGAATTTTTGTCATACGACTGTTGGTCACAGTTGAGCCACCGATGGCCTCACAGTTGTGTCAAGAAAAGCATTTCTTTTTGTTGTCTTTTATAGAGTCTGGTTAGAATCGACCTGAATGTTGTGATTAAAGGGGATAAAAGGTACTTTAAAATGGAAAATACAGATTCAGTCAGTCATGATTAAAACTTAAAATTCAAGTCAAACTCTTCCAAAAGTCAGGATCAGATGTACAGCTTCAGCTCCCGACTGCAGATTTGCGATTCTCTTTGGCTTGACCTTCCATATTGTTGTGGTTCTTGCAGTTTAAACACTGATCATTTGGTGTCATTGAAGCTCAGTTAGTTTTTTCTGCTGATTTGCGGAAAGACTTTTTGGAGCTGGAAAACCCTACAAACTTCTATCTAGCTTAATATGAATTAATCTTGAAAACTGAGAGAAAAAGCATCTTCTTAAAACCCCCAAGAAATTAATGAGGGAAAGTTAAAGTATGAACATCTTTTTAAAAAAATCATCATGTATTTAAAGTCCCTGCAGCTGCCTCCAACTGTTGATGTCTTTTTCTTGCTCTTTTTCCCTCTGACCTTGCTCCGAAACACTCTTTCAGTGTCTGAGTGTTGCTTTTGCCTCAGGTGGCACTTGTTTGGCACTTTTGTGCACTTTAAAGATGCAAAGTGGAAACAGCAGTAAAAAAAAAACTCTCAGCTGAAACATTTGTTCAGGGTTTCCCACTATTTCTCATCAGTCTGGTCCCAAAATGCAACTCTTATAATGTATAAAAATGTATTAAAATGTATACCTAAAATGTTTTTTGTTCAGGTTTTTTGCCTGAATTAATTACTATAATAACTGCCTACAAATTTCAAATACAGTTTAGTAATCTGATTACAGTAATCCCATTACATTTAATCCACTCATCAGTGGACCCTGTGTGGAACAGAAAGGCTTCTTACTAATGCACTGGATTACAAAATGTAATTCTTAATAATTTAAAAGGCTTTGTCAAAGTCATATTCTAATACATGTTGATGTGACTTAAGGTCAATCTATGCCTCATGCAAACACACACACATTCTCTCTCACACACATAGATATAGCATGGACACGGAGTTTGTGTTTAATGTCCCTGGCTAAACTCGATGTCTAATTCCACGTGCTGGCGGCTAGCTGGGAATGAAGGAAGGGGTCTGGATTATTTTGATGGCCAATTACTCTCCCTGTCACAGTCTGAGGACTGCTGGAGGCCACTGGGGAGAAATATCATCTGAGTCATTCACACACACACACTCACACACACACACACACACACACACACACACACACAGAAACACACCACTGTGCTTAAACCATAGAGTACAATCATAAAGTTGAAGATGTATGGTTGCGAGGGAAAAAAAAAATCATTAAAGCTAGCCAGAGGCGATGCTTCCTTACGTCACTTACATGTACTGCATCTGAATAGAACAAACAGTAGATTACTCACAGGACGGAGTGAGGAAATGAGGATGAAGCAACAAAGATGTAAGAACAAAAAAAAAACAACAAACTGAGATATGAAAATCAGCGAGGTCTGCTGGCTGCACATGAAATGAGCTCGTTTCAGTAAAGCTGAAGAGAAATGGCAGCACACCGGAGCTGAATGGGAGGAAGAAGACGCTCGCTCTGTTTTGGGCTCATTTACAGGTGATTGATGCTTGAAGAACTGTGCAAGATTAATGCTTTCCAGACAGAACTAAAAGTCTGACACCATTTCTGTTTGTTCTGCATTCGTCATTTGTCTTCTGCAGAGTATAGGAAAGGTTTTATAGCTGTGTAAATATGCATTTATAAACTCTGAAACACTTCATCACTATCAGTCCGTGCTTTAGTTTGTCCTGTGCAGCTTTCCCTACGTACTAAACTGTTTCTTCTACTCATAAGTCTTTAGCACAGCAGGTCCTCGGTTTACAACGTCCTCGACCTACGGCGTCTGGTGGTTACGTCTCCATCTCCCATAAATTTATGAAGAAAGTCTTGTTCTGTCCTTCCAACGTACAGCGTTTGCGGCGTTAAAACAAATTTTGCGCAGAAACTGGAATGCGCCACAATACGAGGAAGATGGTTTTGTTTACATTCGCCACTTGTACGCCACATAGGATTGTGCTACATTCGCTTTCTTTCATTTGTGTTGTTTTTTTGGAAACTTTTTGCCCTTCATTATGGCTCCCAAGTCAGACTCTTCTGATGGCAGTGCTTTGCAGAAAAGGAAAGCCGTCCCCACTGTGTTAGCATGGTGAGAGACATAGATACTTATGTACATATGTGAGTTCCGACTTGCAGCGAAAATCGCGTTACGTGGCAAAGTAGGAATGGAATTCCAACGTATGTAGAGACCCCTCTGTATACCTGCTGTTATTTTGCACCCGTCTCCTCTGAGAGTGAGATTTCACTTTTTAATGACTGCTGCTATTTGTAATGTTCAATGAAGCAGAGAAACTTTGCTTCACCTGCCTAAACTTTTACAACAAACTGACAGGAACACTGGAGAATTAGCCAAGGTGTCATGCAGAATTTGCATGAATTAAGACCAAAGGATTTGTGGGAATCTCATCCAGCCTCCTCCCTCTAAAGTAACTACTCATCCAAGCCTTTTAAATTCTGACGAAGTTTACAGTTTTGCTTGAAAATGTTCCATAAATTGAAGTAGTTTTCTTACATTGTTTGGTGAATGTATATTTGAAAAGGGTTGCATTTTATGTCTGCATCTGCCAAGTAGGAACAATAATATGTTAATTCTACTGGAAGAAGAGATGTTCTCTGCAATTTAGTGGGAAAAAATATGTGCATATATCAGTATCAGCATCAGCAATCAGCCCACATGAGTTGGAAAATATCAGCATATCGGATATTGGCATCGGATACAACTCGGGTACAAAGACACCTGTTGTATCCAGTAACTCCAGTTTTTATAGAATGTAATTCCTCCTGTCAGTAGAGTCAGTCCATGTAATTCAGGCGGCCTTCAGGAAAATGTAATAATCTAATAAACACCTTCTTTGTCTGAACAAGAGGAGAAACAAACTGCAGGTAAACACAGTGTGAGATAAATGGATTCCTACTAAATAATCGCCCCCGTCGGACCACCTGACTGATGCATGAAGACTCGACAAACCCGGCGAGCCCAGACTCTGATATGTCTGAGTGCATCAGAGGATTTATCCATAAACCAGCCGGTATTACATTATCACTGTGTTTTCTCTCAGAATGGCTTCTTCGGGCCTAACTCGAGTCCTCTGACTCATTTCCACTGCATCCTGGCTTTGTTTGCAATCCCTCCTTCAAAGTCCTCCAGCTCCACGGCGGGAGGGAGGCGAGCGGAGGGATATCATAATTTGTCTTTTCTTGACGTCCCTTGCGGCGCGTGACGCAAAAAAAAGAAAAAAATCTGAGGAGGAGAAGCTAATATCCACTGAACACCTCCTCTCCCTTTTTTCCCCTATGATGGCAGTTCATTTAACAACCATTCAGTGAAGGAGAGAAGGACAGAGATACAGTGTGCTTGATGGCTTTCCAATAAAGACAGAAGACGGGGATGCAGCGGAAAAAGGCGGAAAGGAAAAAGAAAAGAAGCAACAGCTCATTAAGTGTCACAGAGGACAAGGCTGGCAGTGAGTCACCGGCTACTGTAGCTGCACACTTCTATCTGCCAAACGCTGTGAGCTGCACATGTATATGCATGCAGACATGTCTGCACCTCTATACCTGGAAGGACCTTTCATTACATAATTCCATGCATCTTGAATGAACTGAAGATTGCTCAACCAAACCTTTCATTAGGCGTCTTATTTTACAATATGCTATTTGAAAGTTTGATACTTTTTTTTTGTGACAAGGGCTACACAGTGGTTTGGTGGTTAGCATCGTCGCCTTGCAGCTAGAAGATCCCTGGTTTACATCCTGGCCTGGGCCTGGGATCACACATTTTCAGGCATTTTGAGCGACTTTATGTAATTTTGGTTTCGTGACATTTTTGACATTTTTTTTGCCTCTGAGCATCAATATTCTGCTAAATATCATAGTTGGACCAAAAAAACAAAAAAGCTAAAATATGACTGTATGTGACTGAGTGAATCCTGTCCATAGATGATCCTGGTTTCTCCTTTCATCATCTATCATGGTTCTGACCAATCACCTATCACACATGCTGACATGAGCCTTGAAAGTTTACCCAGAATGCACTTTTTTCAGTTTTTCTCCAGCTACATATCATCATACTCCCACCTCCATGCCTCACTGTCAGGACTATGCATTCACTGTGGTCGTCCTGGTCAGAAGAGATGCAAAGCAACCACAAAGAGACACAAAACCATCCCTGAAAGTTTACCCAGAATGCACTTTATAAAGTTTTTCTCCAGCTACATATCATTGCACTCCCACCTCTGTGCTTCACTGTCAGGACTATACATTCAATGTGGTCATCCTGGTCAGAGCCTGGGATTTTTCTGTATGGAGTTTGCATGTTCTCCCTGTATATGCATGAGGTTTCTCCGGGTACTCTGGCTTCCTCCCACAGTCCAAAGACATGCTCAGATAAATTTATGATTCTAAATTGTCCCTAGGTGTGAGTGTGCTTGACTCTCTCTATATGTAGCCTATTATATTTTTTTGTACAAATTTGATCTTGCTTCCAAACTTTGGGCCTGTAGTGTATATTTGAGAATTTCTAAATGCAAAATGCTTATATGCCCCTTTATTCTTCATTTCCTGCCACCCTTTGGTTCCTGCTGCTTCTCATCACAAGCAGTTTAGCTGCAGCAGAATTACCACTCAGAGTCAACAGTAATTTTCTAAACAATGCATCCTTAATTTCAGACAAAACTAGACAACAGACTTCTTCTCACTTTTCAGTGGGAAATAGATTGTTCTGGATGAACTGACGGCTGTCGCTGGTAGATTTGTTCAACCTGGCAATTAACTTCATGCTAGTTTGACACTTCTTCTCCTGGTTGACTGTTTAAAAACAGTGTTTAATCCATTTATTTCAGCGCACACTACTTTCACATTTTGGAGAAAGCTTGACAGACCTGCAACGCTAATTTATGGTTGCTAAGCTAAGACTGCCTGGAGGTGCGGAGTCAAACCTCGAAACTACATCATTTTCAAACTCTGAATTTTCAATGAACCAAAAACCTACTGCTTCCAGGCTTGCATTGTTCTCTTCTCTGATATACAAACACTTTTAAACTGTTCTTAGTAGGTGACTGTCTTGAAAACATTGCACCTGAGGAACCATTTGGATGGGAGGTGAAATCTTTTCAAGAACCAAAAATAGACATCTGGTTGCCTTCTACTAAAGTCCTCCCAAAATGTTTATTATCTGATGTTATAGACATTAAAGTCATGAAAAGAAGACTGTATCCTACTATATAGGATGCTGTTTTGAAGATTGGTGTATAATGTGTAGGTCGAGAAATCTTAGGAGTTCAGAAATTAGACTTTTTCTTTGATTTATCCTAGTCAGAAATTCTGAATTCTGAATTGCCATTAAATGCAACGTTAGTTCTTACTGCCCTGAGTCAGGATTTGGTATGTGCTTGGCTGCAGCTATTAGTGGAACTACTTCTCCAACTATACACTTTATTTCCATTGCAATTAAGAAGATCTGGTTTTTGTAAAATGGTGAAACCTTTTCTTTGAGAAGACCCCAATCTTAGGGCTACTTTTCCTTGCTTTTTATAATCACCCCGATAGAACTTAAACTACCGTTCAAAAGTTTGGGGTCACTTTGAAATGTCCTAAACATTTTTTCAATGAAGATAACATTAAATGAATCAGAAATACAATCTAGACATGGTTAATGAGGTAAATGACTATTCTAGCTGGAAACGGCTGATTTTTAATGGAATATCTCCATAGAGGTACAGAGGAACATTTCCAGCAACCATCACTCCTGTGTTCTAATGCTACATTGTGTTAGCTAATGGTGTTGAAAGGCTCATTGATGATTAGAAAACCCTTGTGGAGTTATGTTGAATAAAAGTGTGAGTTTTCATGGAAAACAAGAAATTGTCTGGGTGACCCCAAATTTTTCGTGTAATTCCTACCCCAACCCTAAACTACTGCTGGTTTAAAACTCAACTCAGTCCTCATAAAGATAAAAAACTGCAAATGCACAGACATACACAGACAAGTGAACACACATTCTAAATACACAGTAAACATCCAGTGAATGCACTGTGTAAACACACATTCACAAACAATGACACATGCACACACATGAGTACACACAGCCAAACAAGAAGAGATGCACCTCAATGACAGAGAAGTGACGAATAAACGCCACATTCACGGACTACACACACATGTAGCGCAAAAACACACATCAAGAACAAACAAATATATGTGCAAATGAGCAAACAGACTCGATAAACAAATCTTACACGGATAAACACACAACTCACGCAGTCACAAATATACACTGAATCAGAAGACACACAATTGAGGAAACACCCCCATGAACAAACACACACTATAGAACATATATTGTCTATATGCTAAACTGCACACAGTGATATGAAGGTGCACTGAGGCATACGTGGAACACATAAACACACAACAGCCATTAGCATGCAGTTTTGCACGCATACATACTATCTACACGCCTCATTGCTTTTTCACCTTTTGCAGCTGATAGCATTTAATCATGTTACACAGCCTTTGTCCTCCTGAAGTTTGTCCCTGCAGGCTACTGTACACAGAGAATCCACAGCCTGGGTGGTTATGCACCAAATGTTAGGACATTTAAATGTATATTAAAAAATATTTTAACAGAAATTGGGATTTTTAAAAAAAAAAAAAAATAACATGGTACTGATTCATTCTTTGTCTATTTTGTGTGTGTTCTACTTTTGCAAGATAATATTTTACCAGTTGGCGTACACACAAACATGTGCACACGCTGAGGAGGACAATCAAGACTAGTCCTGCTGAGGTGCGTCGGCACAATAAATCCCCCTCTTCTTCGGGTGAACTCCACTTTCATTAAAAACAAGTGACAA
Organism: Amphiprion ocellaris; assembly: GCF_022539595.1. Classification (NCBI taxonomy): domain Eukaryota; kingdom Metazoa; phylum Chordata; class Actinopteri; family Pomacentridae; genus Amphiprion; species Amphiprion ocellaris. The sequence goes on along the minus strand of NC_072778.1, from coordinate 3,687,660 downwards.
CAGCAATAAAGCAGGGCGAAACAAACGGCTCGGCTCGGCCTCTCAGCACTTCTGCTAACTGCAGCCGCTTACTGCGGGGATGCTCTAAATAGTCCCTGAGCTCTCAGGCTGTATGATTTCCCTGTATGCCTTGCGCAAAATAAAATCTTTAGAAACTACTTGCCACAAAAATACATGGCAAATGCTGCTAACTGGCTGCATTTGGTCAGGGGAATCAGATTTCTGTTCCAGGAGGCTTCATCAGAGATATCAGAGCTCGATGGATGTACCAGAGGAAAATAAAAAACAATCCATTCAGATTCACTTTATTGTATCCCCCGTTTTTTTCCCATGGCTATAGAGCTCGTCTAATGTTAATTAAATTCAGCTTGCTCACATTGTGAGATAGGTTTATTGTGCAACTTTGAAAGAACATTTCAACCTTTGTGCAAAACCAGGTGAAAAACGATTTTAGACTCGTCCAACACATACACTACCATTCAAAAGTTTGGGGTCACTTAGAAATGTTTGTATTTTTGAAAGAAAAGCAGTTTTTTTTTTCAATGAAGGTAACATTAAATGAATCAGAAATCCAGTCTAGACATTGTTAATGTGGTAAATGACTATTCTAGCTGGAAACAGCTGATTTTTAAAGGAATATCTCCATAGAGGTACAGAGGAACATTTCCAGCAACCATCACTCCTGTGTTCTAATGCTACATTGTGTTAGCTAATGGTGTTGAAAGGCTCATTGATGATTAGAAAATTTCTGGGTGACCCCAAACTTTTGAACGGTAGTGTAATTTAGAAATACTCTACAGACATTCGTTGGCATCCCAAAGGGTATCTTTCTCCACATTTTACTGTTCACATGATTAATATGCACAGTAAAAACCAAGAAAAATGTCCCAAATAAATCTTCTTTTCTTTCTTTTTCTTTTTTTAAGTGAAAATCACTCGCAAAAAGTATTACTTATGGGATGCAAGGACTATGTCTGACTCTCTGCTAATCCAATAAATGAGCAAAGACTTGAAACATGGAAGCTGAGGTGGGCACCCACCTGTCACTCATAGCGGACTTTGGATTTCTATGGTAAATTTTATGCAACGTGAAGAATAAATGCATTTCAAGTCTGAGCACATAATGTCTACTGTCTTTCCTGCACAAAACATTTGATTTTTGGTGAAATATCACAGCGATAGCTGTCACAAAAGATCTGTTTCATCGTTCAGAAGACAACCATTGCTCTACTTTGCTTGCTGCCAGTGATTTAACACGCCGGTTCTCTGTAGTATCTTTTATTTCTCAGAGTGCTGTGTTTGCTGGTCATCATCATCTACTCATTTTTCACCTTGGAGCAGAAGTGACAGAGAGAAAAGAGTGTTTGGTGGTTATCCAGGAAGTAGATGGGTCTAAATAGAGATAGTATGAAGATGACAGTCTGATAAACCTGCCAGGGAAGTGCCTGTAATTGCTTTTTTAATGATTAATAGTTTGGGGTGTTTCCGACTCCCCCACCCCTCAGCAGACTTGAAGCTTCTTTTTTTCTCAGTGTCAACTTAACATTTCATCTTGACTGTGATTTTTAAACCAGCACTAGAAACAAACACAGATCTGTCAACTGAGGATTTGAGCTGTGGATTGTAGACACGAGACATGACATCTCTGCATCAACACAACCTCAAGTTAGCTTTAAGTATCGCTAATAACGAGGTCTCTCCGTTTATTGTCAGTTCTGCATATCATCAAGGCTTCCCTTTTCCACTGGAGCCACTGTTCATACAAATATCAGCAGTCATGGTGTTGGAGGGTGTTTTGGATCGGAGCATCCGCTACACAGCAGGTTATACCAGGCCAACCTAATGCCATATGTTGGGATGATATAGCAGGTGCATAAAGACTGCAGGGAACATGTCGCCAATGTAGTGTTGGATCTCCAGTTCAATAATACGAAACTAAAATACAGTTTAAATGCATCTACGATACAACTGAGAACTTTTATCTGTTACTTATATAATCCCAAACTCTTATCTTGGCCATTTTATGGGGTTAGACACACATGTTCTATCTTGTTGATCCAGATCTTTCATCATTTCATATATCAATGCTCGAATGAAATTGTAATGATTTTACATGTTTCTCATTCTAAAATGCTGACAGTAAAGACGTCTTGTTATAATTCTGTAGGGGACATTATATGAAATCTGATCCAACCACAATGGTTAGAAATTAGGAAAACTATATATAAATGCCATTATTTTATTTAAATGGTAACAGAAAATAGCCTATTTGCAGAGGTTGCAAACTAGATAAATGTTTGCCCCCCACCATCCACAAAAGGGGCCTCCAATGGCCACTTTGAATCTAAAATTGCTTCTCTCTTGTCTGTAGACTACAACCTTTAAAAACAGCAATGATATCAATTGTGTTGTGTTTATACAAAGTGGGATGTAATGTCAGTCCTGTGTGGGAGACAATGCAGAAGTTTGCTGTAATTTCTTCACTTTTTGGTGCACAGAAACACTTAGTATCATTAAATTCACATCATTACATGATGGAATGACAATTAGGACTGAAACAATTCTTTGAGTTATTCAAGTAATTCAATTACTAAAATTCCTCGAGGCAAAATTCTCTGAATCGAGGCTTTGTTTAATCCACTACATACTAGACCCCAGGTCACTAACAAGTGGACTGCTGACTGAATCCGGACCCAGACTTCATCCTATACAGACCCGGACATATAATCAATAAATTATATGGAGATTTTAAATTTGACGGGACGCTTCTATTTTAACCAGCAGATCAGAGGCAGAACTATGAAGCCAGCTTGACATAGTCAGACTTTCTTTGTGTGAGTTGACAAAAACTAAAACCTCAGTCAGTTAACAGGTATGGCAGTGGTTTTCAACTTTCTTTGTTTACTCAGACTTTCTGCTTCAGTCTCATCCACACAAACAGGAGCGTTTAACACATCATTTGACTCGTTTTCTTCACAAAATGAACTGATCAGACTTGATATATTCAATCATGATATTGTATTCAAGTGCATGTAGGTCTGACACTGTCATGATGAAGGTAATCCCTTTAATTTGTGGTCAAATCAAAGTGAAACTCATGTTACTGATTGAATATTTTCTGTAATAAATACTAATAAACTGATCAGTTCTCTTATTTGTGTTCTATCAGCTGTAGTACCAGCAGTTTAAATGGACTTAACAGTAAAACAGATTTGTGTGATTTCTGCATCACCAACTAAATACATGTTGGGTTCGCATGGCTTTGGGTTTTAGTTGAATACACCTGCACTATAATATATATTTACAATACACCTGTACTATACTATATATGTACAATACACCTGTACTATACTATATATGTACAATATACTGCAGATGTCCACGCTCACTTCTGCTTTTGATGCTATAATTTGCATTCCAAGCGCTGAATCCAATTACTCGATTAATTGCCAGAATAATTGATAGAATACTCGATTACTAAAATAATGGATAGCTGCAGCTGTAATGACAATAAATTGAACTGAACTGAACTGAACTGAGAGGCTGGTCTGAGCAGTTTCTTTCGATATGCACTGCACTTTGCCGCAATAAACTAAGAGGAAGGGATGCGAATTTGGATGCAAAGTGCATCCATCAGGCTCTAAGGGCTCATTTTTACCATCTATTTCAATACCTAAACTATCCAGACCAGCATGCTGTTTTGATATGTCTTCAGAGAAATGAGGAAGCAAAATAAAGATTGGTTGGTATATGCGCTGACATCATCATAACAGAGATGAAAATGCAAAAAGAAGCCATAAGGCATCATTTTCCCAGTGAAATTCTGCCACCTATTCATCCTCATTGACCAAGGAAAACAACTTATTGAGTCATTTAGGAAGTGGATTTGTGGCATAATTGAATACCCCATCACTACCTTCTGTCGCTTTCTTCACTCTGGAGTTGTGCGTCTGCCAAATGTCTTTTTATTTGCTTGAATGCACAGCAACAAAAGCTGAAAAAGATTCATAATTTATTTTTTTTATTCGGTTATCAACTGAATTCTAACAGCTCGAGACAGACTTCAGAGGAAATGTTGGTCTACAAACACGGCGCCGCTGCCTCTTGTCTCGCTTCTTAATCAACCTCCGGTGACACCGAGGTCTTATCAGCAACGATACAGTCGTCTCTGCTGCTATCCTCAAGCCTCCGGTGGTGGCTTGATCCCCATCTGCCAACAATGACTCAGACAACAATAGCTGGTCCTCCCCACACAAAAAAAAAGGAGAAACCTCATATGACACGGTGCAGTGCTGAGAGCAGTCACAGTTCACTTCATGCTGAGGATGAAGGCAGCTGAGCTCTGCGCGTCAGAGATTTAACTTTTGATGAGCTCAGGAAGTAAATTGCCAGATGGTGTTGGTGGAGGGGGCGAGTTGAATCCAGAAATCTTTTCAGGGTGTAAAGAGTGAAGCTAAACACAAACCCAACACTGTCTGTTATGTATTGTGGCAGATTTATTGACTTGACAGAAAAATATCACCTGATTTTGTTGCAACACTTTAAACATATTACCACGGCATCTGTCACTTTTGATAATTTAATGTTTTGATAATTTATTTTTGTTCATAAAAGGCTGTGAAAAATACTCTCAGCCTCTAAAAGTCTGTTTTAAAATGCTTTTTGGGGAAACGCAATGTGCTTTTTCTTTCTTACTACTGCAGGCACTAAAAGTTAGAAGCTTATAGATGCAGTTTTCACCCCACAGCAGAACGCCTTCCAGGGAGTTTCACACTCCAGCAGAGTTTTGAAATTTGTCAAAGTCAAACTGCATTGATCCACCAGGAGTCAGGATGGATTTTATACTACTACCGCCCAGTCTCCAAAAATGTGTAATATGTAATAATATGTTGGGTAAATATACTTTGACAAAAAAAGGGTTAAAACTTCTGAGGTGCTTGAGATTTTTCAGGCTCATTCTTGGGACAGGACTAGTAAGGTTACCCTACTAAGAACTAGACATAAACAACCACCATGATTGCTGTCGTTACTGGTTGAGTAGGAACGTGGAGAATGTTCATCCCCGGTGATCTGGATGGTATGTGTCCGGAAACTATATGCAATAAATTTAAGGTGACACAATTGATATTTAAGTGACTATGCACTGAGATGTACTCGCCAATGCTGTATAAAATAATCCTAAAAATGAATCACATTTTAATATTCCTTGAAGACAAACGACTCCATCCTTAAAACCTTAGGTGCACACATACTGTAACCTACATATTTCTCTTACTTATCAAAAAACGCAAGCATAATTTAGCAGTGAAACTGTGATTTAACAGTGAGAGCCACAGAATTAATCCCTTACCAGTAGGTCTGTACATCCAATATGGCATATTTTGCCACATAATTAAAGGTGGTCTTTTACATTCATGGACTGATTGAACCCTAATGACCCAACCTGGTTGCACAACAATTCACACCTTGAGACATATGAGTTCTGGGTCGATAATGTTCCAACAGCCACGTGAGCTGGAGAGACTATAAACTCTGTGACTCCCCATTAGTCAGAAGTGGAGAAGCCTCTTAGATGAATGGATGAAGGTGAAACGTCTTCAAGAATCTACGAGAGAAGTCCAGTTGATGTCTGCTGATGCTCCTACAACTACCATGACCTGGATGACTGAGAATCAACACAACTAGAGGTTTGTGTGCAGCTGTTGCATGGGTGCATTTTATCCAAACCATAGTAGTTTGGATGCCCTGTCATTCTTGGGAGGTAAAAAAAGCAAACATTGACTGAATGGGTGTAATTCAACCTAAAATACAATCTTTTCCTCAATGTAAGTAAGCAAGCAAGTAATTCTGGTGTCAGAACCCCAATGATAGTAGTTTTTTATGGTAAATAAAAGCAAATAGCAACAGAAAACTGCAAGTGTAAGCAGAAGTAAAGAGCGACTGAACACTCCGGGGTAAAAGTCCTTTAGTTTATGCATCTTCCATACTTCCAACCCCTATATATTACTGCGACTAACCAGATGTAGACTGTATGAACCAAACGGTGTCACCGCAACATGCTTCTTGTTAACAGCAACAACTAACTACTAATGATTCTTCACTTACTGAACCATCTGAACCATTTGCACTACTGTACATCTCAACAAGCTGCCATCACCTCAAGAAGCTGCCACTATACTGCACGCTGTTTTCTGTCACTTCCAGTCACTGTTTACTGTCATTTTTAACCACTGTCTGTTCTCATACTAAATCAGTGTTTTCTGTTATTTTCAGTTGCTGTTCAGTGATGTTTTCAGTCGCTGTTTTCTGTCATTTTGAGCCACTGATTTCTGTCGTTTTCAGTCACTGTACTCTGACAACTTCCACTACTGTTTACTTGCATTTTGAGTTGCTGTTTTCCGTCATTTTCATTTTTTCTTGTCATTTTCTGGCAACGTCCTTTCGCCTCCAGATAAGTGAGTTTTTCTCCCTGGTAGTCGAGACGTTTCGGGACGCTAGGAGATTCCTGGACCTCTGAACAGCGAGAACAAGATGCCAGTTCATAGGCTGATTTTTATATATTTTAGTTAGTGGGCTTTATTTTTACACAATTTATACTGTATTATGACCCTTTTAAAAAAAAGAAAAAAGTATGGCGCTAATACAAAGGTGTGAGAGAAACATCTTTTCATACACATATAGAGAAACTGACAAAAATCCTCTCTTCTATTCCATTCTATTCTATTTTATTCTATTCTATTCTGTTCTGTTCTATTCTATTCTATTCTATTCCTGCTCAGACAACAGTGAGGGTGCATGTATATTCCACTGTCTTTTTTCCTAACTTCTGAAAAACTGGAAACCTCCTGCAGAATAAAATCTTCTCTCAAAATCAGACACCATCTCAGACTCTATTCTACCATTCTACTGTTTCTACGGCTTTGGAACTCACTGGTACTTTAAGCAGTCGGTGCGACTGCAATGCTTAATGATGATTAATTCCCATATATTCAACAATGTAGGTGTTGCCACCCAAAACCCTGATCAAAAGATGCTACGCCTGTGAAATGGACGTTATATGAAAAATAGAAGCTCAACGAATACCGCTGAGGTTAGACGGAGAGAAGACAATTGAAATCAACCAAGCAGCATCAGAGCACACATACTGTTGATGTTTTCTAGCCCGAGAGCTGAAATTCTCCTTCTTTCTGCAGCATCTTTTGGACAATCGAGAACGAATTTATCCGTCTATTGTTGCCAACAGATTGGCCTCCAAAGACTCATCACAACCTGCGAAGCCCTCATCATCAGCACGGCGTTTACGGAGACCAATTAACCGGTCAAGCCGTCAGCTTCCCCTGCTGACATCTTCGTTTTGTGGCACCTCCCCACTGCGGCATACCTGGACCGCCGAGTGGAACTAATGAAGCGGCGTAAATCAAGCGCGTCGCGTGCTTTTACAAGAACCAAGTAGTGTAGGTGGTGTAGAGGAGGGGTGCGCTCCATTACCGGGCCTTTGGAGGGTTGTAAAACACCGGCATCTGGAGGGTTGTCTTGGCCCTGCTCTCCTGTGCTTTATTTAACTCTCTCCTCTCCTGGTGCCTAATTTGCAGCCCTCTAAGTGACACCTCAGCACCGCGGCGATGGGACTGGATTTATTCTCAGCAACACAGCGCAGAGCCAAACAAAGCAAGAGGGAGGCCGAGGGAGAGGAAAAGTCACAGGCTACAAATTATACGAATAATGCTCAGAATTACACGGGATCGCCTCCTCTGCAATTGAGCTGCCTTCAGCAAAAAAAATACTACAATGGCTGAGAGATATTAAATATTTATAAGGTGTCGTCTGCGGGCTATACGGTCCGGGGAAGGCAGTTTTACATTTTATTGAACTAATATATATTCCCTACACATGCTCATAGAAGCCGAAGAACACGGCTCATTTTACAAGCAGGACGGAGGGAGGGGGAAAAGAAGTGAGAAATGATAGAGAGCGAGGAGTGGAGGGCTGTTTTTCTTCTCCTATTGCTGTTTTTCCTCCATTATGTCCAGACACTGAGGAGGTGATCATTTTGTTCTTTTCCGCCATACATAAACATCAGAGCTGAAATGCCAGCTAGAGGGAGAAAAAAAAAAGAGTTTCCCTGGGAACTTTAAAGTATCATAAATCCCCTGACTCGATGGTGAAACGGTGAAATAATGAACATTTTATCAAATGTTGAGAGCTTTATATTACTTTGCCCAACTTCGAAAAAAGTTAGCCTAAAGTCGTAAAATTGATTCTGCAAAGGCTCTTCAACCTCAAACGCACACAATACATGACGAGTGTGTGCGTCACCAGTTCAGCCTCCGCAAAATTACATTCCTATAAGACTAAACTGCACTTTTAATCACGTTTTGAGAGAAATGCATTTTCTGCCGGGTTCTGCTCGTTTATGACGACTCACAAGTGTGTTTTAAATCAAT